>NC_088349.1:30427500-31027500 GCF_036884655.1 Musa acuminata AAA Group | reverse complement strand
TCAGGGGCCCAATTGCCCCAAGATTAAGTTAATGGGATCACCTCCCATTTCCAACTTAATCCTTGTGCTAACTACGATTTTTCCTAAGATATTTACTGCAACTTGCTTCGGTGCGTCAATCGCTTCTTCCGACGAGCTTCCGGTGAACTTCCGTTGATCATCCGATGAACCTTCGGTGATGCTCCTGCGAACTTCCGGCAAACTCCTGGACTTGCGACGATCCACTTGGCAAGTTTCGACGAGCTTCTTTTGGCAAGCTCATGGACTTCTCGGATTCGTTCCCGCAGAACCTCCGACGACTGTTCGAACTTCCGTCGAACTCTCGAACTCCCAACGTGATCATTGTCTTGACTCCGTCGCAACTTCTGCTGCATGTCTCACTTTCATCGTAGTTAATCCTGCACACTTATCTCAACATATAGATTAGATAACAAATGACAATTGACTTCATCATCAAAATCCGAGATTCAACAATCTCCCCGTTTTTGATGATGACAATCAATTGATAATGGAGTTAACCTTAACTCCCCCTATCTATATGCCATACTTGAGATAAGTCATTATTGAATTCAAAACCTTTGAATTCAAGAGACATATTGATAGGTTAAAATCATTTAAACTTATCATTACTCCCATCATGATTCCTATCATGATGTTTCTCTCTGAAGATGATGTCAAGGCTTGACATTCATTTTCAAATTTTATATTACAAGTTTGAATGATGGTAATAGTAGCAATTCATCATATTGTAAGATATCAACATGTAAAACTGTGAAGTAAGATTTTGATATCATTACATGATGCACACATTTCAAATGTTTTAGCAATTATTGCATTTCATCACATGGTAAGATATCAATACGTAAAATTACGAACAAGGCATAGCATAGCATTAATACTCATATATTTCACCCCCTTTGTCATCAACAAAAAGTGTGGCAATTATGATACCAGGAGAATAATATAAGCAAATTTTGAGCATAAGTGTGATAATTGTTTATGCCTTTACTAGGTTCATGTTATTTTCCAATAGTGAGTGATAGGAAATCAATTATACAAGCATATAAAGGAAAGCATGATATGTAGATCGCTTTGAGTACTTCTTCCTTTTTATTTGTTATAATCTTTTTGCATGAAGGAGGAAGGCTATTTGTGAGTTTACTTTGAGTGAAGTTAAAATCGATGAGAGATTAAATCATGCTTCATTTTTACAAGGATCAAGATATGTATGTGAAACAAATCTTTGCAAGTAAAAACACTATCATCCATATTTCAAGATGGAATTTATAAGCAGGAATCATTTCATCAAATCCATTTCAAAAAAATATTTTTCATATAATAAGTGTATAAGAAAATCCGATTGTTAGGATACCAATTGTTAAGCGAATCCGAAAATGAAATTAACACTTTCGTGTAGTCAGACAAGACTATGCTATAGATTTTCAAATACAATCATGAAGACAAAACATGCTTATTGTTATGGAAATTTTTGTATTCAACACATAATTTTCAACATGTTATTTAGGCATGTAATGGCAATCAAGTGATTTGATCATTCAATATAGTTAGAAAAATAATTTTAACTAGTTTATGTATTCGGACACATCAACATTCCTAATTCTCTTCTTATGAAATCAAATTGTTCTTCACTTAGAGGTTTTGTAAAAATATCAGCTAGTTGATGTTTAGTATCAATGAACTCTATGATTACATCATGATTAGTAACATGATCTCGTATAAAGTGATGTCTAATATCAATATATTTTGTTCTTGAGTGTTGTATAGGATTCTTTGTTAAGCATATTGCACTTGTGTTATCACATTTAATGGGAATATTTTTAAGATGAACTTTATAATCTTCTAAGGTGTTTTTCATCCATACAACTTGTGCACAGCATGCACTTGCTGCAATATATTCAGCTTCGGTTGTTGATAGTGCAACCGAGTTTTGTTTCTTAGACGACCAGGAAACAAGGGCATGTCCTAAAAATTGACATGTTCCGGATGTGCTTTTTCTATCTAGTCTACATCCAGCAAAGTCCGCATCAGTATAAGCAATTAACTCAAGATTCTCTAATTTTGGGTACCATAATCCTAGATTTGTGGTACCATTAAGATATCTAAGTATTCTTTTAACTGCTTTGAGATAAGATATCTTAGGGTTTGATTGAAATCTAGCATAAAGTCCTACACTGAACATGATATCTGGTCTAGTTGCAGTGAGGTAAAGTAAACTTCCTATCATGCCCCTATAAGTTATTTGAACGAAGCTTTCTCCACTTTCATCAATTTCTAACTTAGTGAAGGTGCTCATAGGAGTGTTAATAGCTTTTGAGCTATTCATATTAAACCTTTTTAGCAAATTCATAGCATATTTAGTTTGACTAATAAAGATGCCATTGCTTAGTTGTTTGATTTGTAAGCCTAACAAGAATGTTAATTCTCCCATTAAACTCATTTCAAATTCAAGACTCATAGTTTTACCAAAAGATTCACAAAGAGATTCATTCGTAGAACCAAAGATAATATCATCAACACAAATCTGAATAATGAGAAAATTATTTTCAAAATTCTTGATGAATAATGTAGTATCAACCTTGCTTTTTGTGAAATTATTTTCAATAAGAAAAGAACTAAGTCTCTCATACCAAGCCCTCGGAGCTTGTTTTAAACCATAGAGAGCTTTAGTTAATCTAAACACATGATTAGGGAGGCTATTGTTTTCAAATCCAGGAGGTTGTTCAACATAGACTTCTTCGGAAATAAAGCCATTAAGAAAAGCGCTTTTAACATCCATTTGAAACAACTTAAAATTATTACTACTAGCGTAGGCAAGGAGCATCCTTATGGCTTCTAATCGAGCCACAGGAGTGAAGGTTTCTTCGTAATCGATACCTTCTTCTTGGTTAAAACCTTTGGCTACTAATCTAGCCTTATTTCTAACCACGATACCATATTCATCTTGCTTGTTTCTAAAAACCCATTTAGTACCGATAACTAAATGGTCATTTGGCCTAGGAATAAGCTTCCACACCTCATTTCTCTCAAATTGATTTAATTCATCTTGCATTGTGATAATCCATGAATCATCTTTCATGGCTTCGTCAACACATTTAGGTTCAATTTGAGAGAGAAAAGCGGCGTTGGAACAAAAATTTTTAAGAGAAGAACGTGTTTGAACCCCCTTTGATGTGTCTCCTAAGATTAGCTCCTTAGGATGAGCATCTACATACTTCCAATCCTTGGGTAAGGATGTTTCGGAAGTGGATGTATCCAAGTTGCTAGTTGGAGATGAGGTTTCATTTAAATTCAAGGAATCAAAATTAACATCATCATCAAAATCGTTTTTCCTGATTTCGAAAATCTCATTGAAAACAACATGAATGGATTCTTCAATAATTAAAGTTCTTTTATTTAAGATACGAAAGGCTTTAGAAACCGAAGAATAACCAAGAAAGATTCCTTCATCGGATTTAGCATCAAATTTTCCTAAGTTATCCTTTTCATTCAAGATAAAACACTTACACCCAAAGACTTTAAAATATGAAACATTGGGTTTTTTGTTGTTCCATAACTCATAGGGAGTTTTGGTGAGTAAGGGTCTTACTAGAACTCTATTCAAAATATAGCATGCAGTATTTACGGCTTCGGCCCAAAAATATTTAGGTAGGCTATGTTCATTCAACATGGTTCTTGCCATTTCTTGTAAATTTTGATTTTTTCTTTCTACTACTCCATTTTGTTGAGGATTTCTAGGAGTAGAGAAATTATGGTTGTATCCATTGAGTTCACAAAATTCTTGGAAATCATGGTTTTGAAATTCACTACCGTGATCACTTCTAATTGACGAAATCATAGAACCCTTCTCTTTCTGAACAAGTTTACAAAACTTGGTAAAATATCTAAAGCATTCATTTTTTTGTTTTAAGAAGTAAGTCCATGTGTATCTGCTATAGTCATCAACAATGACGAAGGCGTATTTGCTACCTCCTAGGCTTGATGTAGAGATTGGTCCGAACAAGTCTATATGGATCAATTGTAAGGGCCTAGAGGTGCTTATTTGATTCTTCGATTTGAAACTGCCCTTAATTTGTTTACCTAATTGGCAAGCATCACATACATTATCTTTGATGAACTTGATATGAGGAATTCCTCTTACAAGTTCTTTAGATGATATTTGAGTGATTAGTTTCATGCTAGCATGACCTAATCTTCTATGCCATAGCCAAGCATCCTCATTCAAAATCGAAAAATATATTTCATTACACAAATCATTGATGTCAATAGTGTATACGTTATTTTGTTTCAATGCAATCATAGACATGTTTTTGTGTGGTTTTTCAATGATGCAAGCATTAGATTCAAATTTGTCAATATATCCTTTATCACATAATTGACTAATGCTCAAGAGGTTATGTTTTAAACCATCAACTAACAAAACATCTTTAATAAAGAAGTTGGATTTGTTACCTATGGTTCCTTTGCCAATGATTTTACCCTTGTTGTTGTCTTCGAAGGTGACATAGCCTTCGTCTATGCTAGTGAGCTTAGAGAATTGAGATGGATCTCCAGTCATATGCCTTGAGCATCCACTATCAAGGTACCATCTCTTGCTCCTAGCTTGCGATGGTATAGGTTTCTACAAGAAAGGATGATCTTTAGGTACCCATTTGCTTTTGGGTGCCTCAAAAATAGATCTACATTGTTTATCATTTTGCATAGAATTTATCATGGTTCCTTTAGGAACATAAATTAATTTGTTCGGACTAATTTTCTTGAATGGACAATAATGCGTTTTGTGTCCAAGTTTGCAACAAAAGTTGCATTTGCTTTGGTGTCAAACATGTAAGATGGGGCCTTTCATAAAGGTGGTTGGATTTTGGTGAGGACTTCTCACAAATCCGATTCCACTTCTTTTGGGAACGTGACCCTTGTTTGCAAGGATCATGTTCAAGGACTTGCTACCAACCTCGAATTTCTTCATGGTGTCCTTAAGTAGCAAGTTTTCCTTTTGGAGGGTTTCTAGATCATGGCATTTTATGCATGAACCTAAACTATCATGATATTCAGTTTTTAACTTATCGAAATTACAAGTAAGACTATCATGCTCCTTTTTTAGCAATTTGTATTTTCTACTAATAATCTTGCATTCATCAAATAAGTCATGGAAGACATTTAATAATTCATCAAATGATAAATTTGCATATATTAAATTCGTTACCTCCTCTCCGATAGCCATTAAGGCGTAATGAGCAACTTGCTCGGTGTTGGACTCCTCTTCTTCGGACACGCTCGAGTCATCCCATGTTGCTTTGAGCGCCTTCTTCTTTGATGTTTTGTTTTTGACTTGGGGACAATCACTCTTGTAGTGTCCTGGCTTTTTGCACTCATAGCAAATAACTTGGTCCTTCTTGGGTTCAAGTTTATTTATTGTGTCATTCTTAAACTTGTTTCTTTTAATGAATTTTTTAAATTTTCTTGTTAGAAGTGCCAAGTCATCGTCACAGTCCTCATCACTTGAGTTTTCTCTCAAGTGGTCTTCTGAAGTTCTAAGTGCCATATCCTTCCTGTTCTTTGGAAGGATGTTTTCTTGCTCTTCATGAGCTTTGCAAGTTATCTCGTAGGTCATTAATGACCCGATTAGTTCTTCAAGAGGGAAGTTGTTTAGATCTTTCGCCTCTTGAATAGCAGTGACTTTAGGATCCCAACTCTTAGGAAGGGATCTTAGAATCTTATTTACGAGCTCAAAATCTGAAAAACTTTTTCCGAGTCCTTTTAGACCGTTGACGACATCCGTGAAACGGGTAAACATGTCGCCAATAGTCTCACTCGGTTTCATCCGAAAAAGTTCGAAAGAATGTAACAAAAGGTTGATTTTTGACTCTTTCACTCTACTTGTGCCTTCGTGAGTCACTTCGAGTGTGTGCCAAATATCAAATGCGGTTTCACAAACCGAAACACGGTTGAACTCGTTTTTATCAAGCGCACAAAATAAGGCATTCATAGCCTTTGCATTAAGAGCGAAAGCCTTCTTCTCCAATTCATTCCAATCGATCATTGGAAGATAAGACTTCGAAAATCCATTTTTGACAAGATTCCAAAGTTCAAAATCCATAGAAATAAGAAAGATCCTCATTCGGGTCTTCCAATAGGTGTAGTCCGTTCCATTGAACATGGGTGGACGTGTAATAGAATGGCCCTCTTGGTTTCCAACGTATGCCATCTCTCTTGGGTTTTAATCCGTTTGAGAGTTAATCCCGCTCTGATACCAATTGTTAGGATCAAGAGCACTAAGAGGGGGGGGGTGAATTAGTGCAGTGGAAATCTTTCTGTGATTAATAAAAACTACGTTCATATGATAAAAGCGATTTCGGTGTGAAAGTCAATTCTAAGATTACTTTTGTTAGGATCAAGAGCACTAAGAGGGGGGGGTGAATTAGTGCAGCAGAAAACTTTCTGCGATTAAAACGAAACTGCGTTCGAACGATAAAAACAATTTCTGTGTGAAAGCCGATTCTAAGATTACTTTAACTTAAGATCAAGCAAGATAATGTTAAAGTCAATCTATGAAGGTAGTTTGCAGTTATGATGAAAACCAGAATATAAGCGCAAACTGAAATACGACGTTCGTACGAAGAAACTGATTTACGTCTAAATGCTAATTCGTAAATCACTTGATTAGGCGAGATGCAGTTTAAGCAAGGGTATAAAGGCAGTTTGCAGTTATGATAGAAATCAAAACGTAAACGCAATCTGAAATATGATGATCGTACGAAAAAGCAGATTTACGTCTAAACGCTGATTCGGAAAGTGCAAAGCTTGAAACCCGATCGTATATGCGCAGAAAGCAGTAAGCTTCAGAGGAGGTTTGCAGTAAAGATAATATGCTCAAAGTAAATGCAAACCGAGATTTAGAGTGGTTCGATCAATCTTGACCTACTCCACTTTTGGCTTCCTCCACCGACGAGGTCACCGACGTCAACTAGAGGCCTTCCTTCAATAGGCGAAGGCCAACCACCCTTTTATAGTTTCACTCCTTTTGACGGGCTTAGGAGACAACCCTTATAGAATTTTCTCTCCTCTCTTTATAACTCAGAACTTGGAAGAACAGAGGGAGAAGAACTTTTGGCCTTTACAACAATTTTGAGCTCTAAGAATCACAGAAAAGGATCAAGATTTCGGTGTTAATTCCTTACCTTTCAGTGCTGAATGGGTGGGGTATTTATAGGCCCCAACCTAGTTCAAATTTGGAGCTCAAAACTGTCAATTCTCGGAATTCCGGGATCAGGCGGTTGCACCTCCTGACTGGAGCGGTTACACCACCTGGCAGAGCTCGAAGACTGAGCCTCTAGGCGGTGCTACCTCCTGTCAGGGGCGGTTGCACCTCCTGACAGAGCTCGAAGACCGAGCTCAGGCGGTTGCACCTCCTGACTGAGGCGGTTGCACCGCTTGACAAAGCTCGAAGACTGAGCTCAAGCGGTGCCACCTCTTCTCAAGGGAGGTTGCACCGCCCAGTCTTGCTCGGAGACTGAGCCCCAAGCGGTGCCACCGCCTGGCTGGGGCGGTTGCACCGCCCAGTCTCACTCGGAGACTTAGCCTAGGCGGTGCTACCTCTTGGCTTGGGCGGTTGCACCTCCCGCCAGAAATCAGGGTCCGAATGGGTTGGTCCATTCGGCCCAATTTGGGTTTTTCAGGGGCCCAATTGCCCCAAGATTAAGTTAATGGGATCACCTCTCATTTCCAATTTAATCATTATGCTAACTATGATTTTTCCTAAGACATTTACTGCAACTTGCTCCGGTACGTCAATCGCTTCTTCCGGCGAGCTTCCGGCGAACTTCCGTCGATCATCCGATGAACCCTCGATGATGCTCCTGCGGACTTCCGGCAAACTCCTGGACTTGCGACGATCCACTTGGTGAGTTCCGACGAGCTTCTTTGGCAAGCTTATGGACTTCTCGGATTTGTTCCCGCAGAACCTCCGACGACTGTCCGAACTTCCGTCGAACTCTTAAACTCCCAACATGATCATTGTCTTGACTCCGGCGTAACTCCTGCTGCATGTCTTTCTTCCATTGTAGTTAATCCTGTACACTTAAGACAAAACTTCGATCGAGACAATTAATCCTAAGCAATTAACCAAGTTGTCCGGCATGTCATTGGTCCCTTGACGCTTCGTCTGATTCTTCGGCGCATCGTCCTCTCCTGCAACCTATTGCCCAATCGGCCAGTTGACTCCGCAACTCCGATATCCTTGGCACAATACCTGCTCTTCTTGGCCCGATGCCCGAGTCCATGGCCCGAAGCCTTCTGTCGATACGTCGACCGATCCACCGGCCCAACGTCCATTCTTCTGACATGTTCCTCCGGCACAACATGATTTTCCTGCTTTAATTGTCTCATCCTGATCAAAGCATCCTGTGTCACTCAAAACGCAGATTAAATCATAAACATATATCAAGTGGTTTCATCATCAAAATACGAGATTCAACAATCTCCCCCGTTTTGATGATGACAACTACTTGATGACGGAGTTAACCTTAACTCCCGGAGTTTAAACAAACTCCCCCTATCAATATGCCATATTGATAGAATTTTGAATTCAAACTGAATTCAAGTCATTGCAATATTCATCATGAATACTTGCAACACGTCATCATGAACTTATGCATAAACTTATGCATAACATGTCATGTCATCAACATACTTCTCCCCCTTTGTCATCAACAAAAAGGAGAAGTACCACAATCAAGTGTTTGTGATATTGGTTCAACTCATTGCATGAAAAACATAATATCAAGTTTTATCACCATGCAGTTTTGAAACCAGAAAATTTAGCAAATGTTACATCATGCTTAGTACATTCAAGCTATCAAGTTTTAGATATGCGAGTTTTACAGCATACAAGATAGCACTTTTAGAACATGCAAGCTAGCAATGTTACAACATTTTAGAACTTACAAGCTAGCAATTTAGAGATGTTCAAGAAGGCAACTCTTGCTTCTTGAAATATGCAAGTTGCAAGCTAGCAAATTTTTACGATATGCAAGTTTTGCTTCTTGAGATAGGCAAGATAGCACTTTTGCAATTTTTGTTTGGCAAGCTTGTGATGTTCAAGATAACAAGCTCTTTCTTCTCTTTTGAGAAGTGTCATTTTTGCTTTCTTTGCAAAGTGCAAGCTAGCAAAATGCCAAACTAGCAAGAGATAATGTTTTACATGAGGCAAGCAAACAATTTGACAAGTGTTACATTTGCATCTTTTCTTTAGAGGAGTGTAATTTTTGCTATCATCTTGAATTGTGTAAGCTA
Organism: Musa acuminata AAA Group; assembly: GCF_036884655.1. Classification (NCBI taxonomy): domain Eukaryota; kingdom Viridiplantae; phylum Streptophyta; class Magnoliopsida; order Zingiberales; family Musaceae; genus Musa; species Musa acuminata. The sequence goes on along the minus strand of NC_088349.1, from coordinate 31,018,191 downwards.
GCTAGTTTGCCTCTTTTCATGATGTCCACACTAGAAATTCTTGCTCCCCCTTTATCATTGTCAAAAAGAAGGGAAGACCCTTTTTTCAATTTTCAGATTATGACAAAGGTAAGTATCAATTTTATTTGTGCATCATTATATATTCAAATTAAAACATACACAATTTCAAAAGCCTTATTTTTTATGCACGATACCGAAAAATAAATCAATCATCATTAATGGGTATATCATGCATGATACTCAAACATTAAAATTTTTAAGCATTTTTTAACATGTTGATCATGATACCAAACATTCATCATTTAAAGCATTCATGATACATATCATATGCAATACATCATGTACATCATTGTCATAAGTATTGCATGCATCATTTTAAATTCATGAATATTTCATCATTGCATGCATCTTGCCAAATCATAAAATATACAATCATCATTAATGCATGATTCCTAATCATCATTTATTTTGCAACATGATGGTACCAAATTTGTCAAATTGCATCCTACCATACATGATCGAAACTTCTTATTTGTATACATCAAAACAAATTAATGAATATTTCATGTATTCTTCTCATCATATAAAGAATATCAAGAAGAATTATTAGGTGATGAGATAAACATTTCATGAATACAAGGAATTGCATAAAAATTATATCATAAGTGTTTCATGTATTCATATTATCACATGAAGCATACAAGACAACAATGCAAAGAAATCATGTCATGAAGAATATCAATGTGAAAATTCAACAAAGATCACATGATACAATCGCAAAGCATGATATAATTATGCTATATATCATGAGATGATAATTTATCATATCAATGAAAGATATCAATGAGGATCAATTCGTGAATACCAAAGATATGATTCATGGTTCATTAAAATTCTTCTTAACAAGTTCACGATCAAGATTCATATAATTCTTAATAAAGCAAATTGATGTACAAGGCAAAGAAATCTTGTTATTTCTATATTATGAAATATATGATATCAAGGCTCATGATTCATTTGAAATGATATAGTACAAAGAGCAACTTGAAACATTCTTATCAAGATCACATTTTAAAATATTCCAAGTATCAAGATATCAATATGACACTTCATTGAATTCTGAGAAATCAAAAGACAAGTTACATTTCATTTGAAGAACTCCTTTTTGATAAATGTAGGGAGCATAATGAACGATCTTGATTTATAAAGAGCTTCATGTTATAATTATCAAGATCATGATTTTAATAATTATTTTCTTTAGCAAAGAATCACAAAAGCACTTTATTTTTGCATAAGAAATCTCATTGTATTATGATTTATAAATTCTTTTTCTACACATGAATCATAGGAGATATGTATTTGAAACAAATCTTTGCAAGCAAAAACACTATCATTCATATTTCAAGATGGAATTTATAAGCAGGAATCATTTCATCAAATCCATTTCAGAAAAATATTTTTCATATAATAAGTGTATGAGAAAATCCGATTGTTAGGATACCAATTGTTAAGTGAATTCGAAAATGAAATTAACACTTTATGCATTCGAACAAGATTTTGCTACATATTTTCAAGTTCAATCATGAAGATAAAATATGCTCATGATCATAAAAATTTATGTATCCAAAACATATAATTTCCAACATGTTATTAAGGCATGTAATAGTTTAAAATCATCATGGCAATTAAGTGATTTGAACATTGAATCAAGAAAGTCCGAAAAATAATCTTAACAAGTTCATGCATTCGAGCATATTTTTGCCATAGTTTTTCAAATACACTCATGAAAATAACACATGCTTATCATCAGCTTAAAATCTCATGCATAAAATTATTAATCAAAATATTTAATTGCATCATTATGCATTTCTTCAAATCAAACATGATTCAAAATCGAGAAATAACAATAGAAATCAACGTAATACACATTATTACTTCTTAACCATGATTTCATATTTTCAATCAAGATCATTTTATTTGTTTATCATAAAATATGCAATATTATCATTTTCGAAATTACTTAGTATGATCATAATTTTTTTTTAAACATGTAATTTTTAAGAAAATTAATTCTAAACTAAAAGAGAAAATACATCATGAAAGCATCAAGTAATTTCAAAATAAATTAGGAGGATTTTGATTACCTCATCATTGAAAGCGATTAAGGCGTAGTTTGCCACCTTGCCTTTCTTGATTTTCTCCAAATCTTCGGAGAAGCTCGATTCATCCCACTTTGTTTTATTCTTCTTTGGCCTCTTCCTTTGTTCAAGTTCATTGTCTATTTTAGATTTTTGTATAATAAACTTATTAAGATTTAGCGTTCGAAGTTCAAGTTCATCATTGTCCTCATCACTTGAGTCATCGCTCAAGTGGTATTCATTTGTCCGGAGTTCCAAATCCTTCCTGTTCTTTGGAAGGTGATTTTGTCCATCATGTTCATCATGTGCATTGTGCACCATTTCATATATTATCAACGAACCAATTAGTTCTTCAAGTGGTAAGTTGTTTAGGTTTTTAGCTTCTTGTATTGTAGTTACTTTTGAATCCCACTTCTTAGAAAGAGAACGCAAAATCTTGTTTACGAGTTCAAAATTCGAAAAATATTTTCCAAGAGCTCTTAAACTATTGACGACATCCGTGAAACGGGTGTACATGTCACCTATAGTCTCGCTTGGTTGCATTCGAAAAAGCTCAAAATCATGCAATAAAATGTTAACTTTCGAGTCTTTGACTCTACTAGTTCCCTCGTGCGTGATTTCAAGTGTTCGCCAAATGTCAAAAGCCGTTTCGCACGTAGAAATCCGATTGAACTCATTTTTGTCTAAAGCGTAAAATAAGGCATTCATAGCCTTTGCGTTTAAGGAAAAATACTTCTTCTCCAAATCCGACCATTCGTTCATCGGTTTAGAGGGAAGTTGAAAATCATTTTCAACGATATTCCATAAATCCAAATTCATAGAAATTAAGAAAACTCTCATTCGAGTTTTCCAATAAGTGTAGTCCAATCCGTTAAACAACGGTGGATGAAAAACCGATAAGCCCTCTTGAAAGCCGTGAAGAGCCATTTCTCTCGGGTGTAAATCCGAAATGAGAAAAACCGAGCTCTGATACCAATTGTTAGGATCAAGAGCACTAAGAGGGGGGGGTGAATTAGTGCAGCGGAAAACTTTCAGCGATTAAAACGAAACTGCGTTCGAACGATAAAAATGATTTCTGTGTGAAAGCCGATTCTAAGATTTCTTTAACTTAAGATCAAGCAAGATGATGTTAAAGTCAATCTATGAAGGCAGTTTGCAGTTATGATGAAAACCAGAATATAAGCGCAAACTGAAATACGACGTTCGTACGAAGAAACTGATTTACGTCTAAATGCTGATTCGTAAATCACTTGATTAGGCGAGATACAGTTTAAGCAAGGGTATAAAGGCAGTTTGCAGTTATGGTAGAAATCAAAACGTAAACGCAATCTAAAATATGATGATCGTACGAAAAAGCAGATTTACGTCTAAACGCTGATTCGGAAAGTGCAAAGCTTGAAACCCGATCGTATATGCGCAGAAAGCAGTAAGCTTCAGAGGAGGTTTACAGTAAAGATAATATGCTCAAAGTAAATGCAAACCGAGATTTAGAGTGGTTCGGTCAATCTTGACCTACTCCACTTTTGGCTTCCTCCATCGAAAAGGTCACCGACGTCAACTAGAGGCCTTCCTTCAATAGGCGAAGGCCAACCACCCTTTTACAGTTTCACTCCTTTTGACGGGCTTAGGAGACAACCATTATAGAATTTTCTCTCCTCTATTTACAACTCAGAACTTGGAAAAACAGAGGGAGAAGAACTTTTGGCCTTTACAACAATTTTGAACTCTAAGAATCATAGAAAAGGATCAAGATTTCAGTGTTAATTCCTTACCTTTCAGTGCTGAATGGGTGGGGTATTTATAGGCCCCAACCCAGTTCCGGGATCAGGCGGTTGCACCTCCTGACTGGAGTGGTTGCACCGCTTGGCAGAGCTCGAAGACTGAGCCTCTGGGCGGTGCTACCTCCTGTCAGGGGCGGTTGCACCTCCTGACAGAGCTCGAAGACCGAGCTCAGGTGGTTGCACCTCCTGACTGAGGTGGTTGCACCGCTTGGCAGAGCTCGAAGACTAAGCTCAGGCGGTGCCACCTCCTGTCAGGGGAGGTTGCACCGCCCAATCTCGCTTGGAGACTGAGCCCCAAGCGGTGCCACCTCCTGGCTGGGGCGGTCGCACCGCCCAGTCTCGCTCGGAGACTTAGCCTAGGCGGTGCTACCTCCTGGCTTGGGCGGTTGCACCTCCCGCCAGAAATCAGGGTCCGAATGGGTTGATCCATTTAGCCCAATTTGGGTTTTTCAGGGGCCCAATTGCCCCAAGATTAAGTTAATGGGATCACCTCCCATTTCCAACTTAATCATTGTGCTAACTACGATTTTTCCTAAGACATTTACTGCAATTTGCTCCGGTACGTCAATCGCTTCTTCCGGTGAGCTTCCGGCGAACTTCCGTCGATCATCCGATGAACCCTCGATGATGCTCCTGCGGACTTCCGGCAAACTCCCGCCAGACTTCTCGGATTTGTTCCCGTAGAACCTCCGATGACTGTCCGAACTTCCGTCGAACTCTCGAACTCCCAACGTGATCATTGTCTTGACTCCGGCGCAACTCCTACTACATGTCTTTCTTCCATCGTAGTTAATCCTACACACTTAAGACAAAACTTCGATCGAGACAATTAATCCTAAGCAATTAACCAAGTTGTCCGGCATGTCATTGGTCCCTCGATGCTTCGTCTGATTCTTCGGCGCATCGTCCTCTCCTGCAGCCTATTGCCCAATCGGCCAGTTGACTCCGCAACTCCGATATCCTTGGCACAATACCTGCTTTTCTTAGCCCGATACCCGAGTCCACGGCCCGAAGCTTTCTGTCGATACGTCGACCGATCCACCGGCTCGACGACCAATCTTCTGACTTGTTCCTCCGGCACAACATGATTTTCCTACTTTAATTGTCTCATCCTGATCGAAGCATCCTGCGTCACTCAAAACGCAGATTAAATCATAAACATATATCAAGTGGTTTCATCATCAAAATACGAGATTCAGTTTGCAGTTATAATGTAAATCAGAATATAAGCGCAAACTGAAATACGACGTTCGTATGATAAAAGCGATTTGCATCTAAACGCCGATTCGGAAAGCACTGAACTTTGAAACACGTTCATAAAAGCACAGAAGGCAATAAGCTATTAAGGAGGTTTGCAGTAAAGATAAGATGCTCAATGTAAGTGCAAACCGAGATTTAGAGTGGTTCGGTCAATCTTGACCTACTCTACTTTTGGCTTCCTCCACCGACGAGGTCACCGACGTCAATTAGAGACCTTCCCTCAATAGGCGTAGGCCAACCACCCTTTTACAGTTTCACTCTTTTTGACGGGCTTAGGAGACAATCCTTACAGAATTTTCTCTCCTCTCTTTAAAGCTCAGAACTTGGAAGAAAAGAGGGAGAACTTTTGGCCTTTACAATAATTTTGAACTCTAAATATCACAGAACAAGATCAGGATTTTAGTGTATATTCTGTGTGCTTTCAGTGATGAATGGGTGGGGTATTTATAGGCCCCAACCCAGTTTGAATTTGGATCTCAAAACTGTCAATTCCTGAAATTTTGGGATCTAGCGGTTGCACCTCCTGACTGGATCGGTTGCACCGCCTGGCAGAGCTCGAAGATTGAGCCTCTGGGCGGTGCTACCTCGTGTCAGGGGTAGTTGCACCTCCTGCCAGAGCTCGAAGACCGAGCTAAGGCTTTGCCACCACCTGACTGAGGCGGTTGCACCGCTCGGCCAGAGCTCGGAGACCGAGCCTAGGCGGTGCCACCTCTGTCAGGGTAGGTTGCACCGCCACCTCTGTCAGGGTAGGTTGCACCGCCCAGTCTCGCTCGGAGACTGAGCCCAAGCGGTGCCACCTCCTGGCTGGGGCAGTTGCACCGCCCAATCTCGCTCAGAAACTTAGCCCAGGCAGTGCCACCTCTTGGCTTGGGCGGTTCAACCGCCTGACAGAAATCAGGGTCCGAATGGGTTGATCCATTCGACCCAATTTGGGTTTTTCAAGGGCCCAATTGCCCCAAGATTAAGTTAATGGGATCACCTCCCATTTCCAACTTAATCCTTGTTCTAACTATGATTTTTCCTATGTTATTTACTACAACTTGCTCCGATGCGTCAATCGCTTCTTCCGGCGAGCTTCCGGCGAACTTCCGTCGATCATCCGATGAACCTTCGATGATGCTCCTGCGGACTTCCGGCAAACTCCTAGACTTGCGACGATCCACTTGGCGAGTTCCGACGAGCTTCTGTTGGCAAGCTCATGGACTTCTCAGATTCGTTCCCGCAGAACCTCCGACGACTATCCGAACTTCCGTCGAACTCTCGAACTCCCAACGTGATCATTGTCTTGACTCCGGCACAACTCCTGTTGCATATCTTACTTTCATCGTAGCTAATCCTGCACACTTATCTCAACATATAGATTAGATAATAAATGACAATTGACTTCATCATCAAAATCCGAGATTCAATAATTTCTTGTAAATATCTATATTTTCTTTCTAATACTCCATTTTATTAAGGATTTCTCAGAGTAGAGAAATTATGGTTGTATCCATTAGATTCATAAAATATTTGGAAATCATGGTTTTGAAATTCGCCACTATGATCACTCCGAATTGATAAAATCATAAAGCCTTTTTCATTTTGAACAAGTTTACAAAACTTAGAAAAATACTTAAAGCAATCACTTTTGTGTGTTAATAAGTATGTCCAAGTGTATCTACTATAATAATCCACAATGACAAAGACATATTTGCTACATCCTAGGCTTGATGTATCAATTGGTCCAAACAAATCCATATGGATCAATTGCAATGGTCTAGAGGTGCTTATTTGATTCTTTGGTTTGAAACTATCTTTGTTTTCCTAGTTGACATACATCACACATATTATCTTTAACAAACTTAATGTTAGAAATACATCTTACAAGTTCTTTGGATGAGATTTGAAAGATAATTTTCATGCTAGCATGACCTAATCTCCTATGCCAAAGCCAAGCATCGTCATTCAAAACCAAAAAACAAATTTCATTACAAATATCATCAATGTTAATAGTATATACATTATTTTATTTTAGGGTAATCATAGATATGTTTTTATATGGTTTTTCAATGATGCAAGCATTAGATGGTATTTATAGGCCTCAAGAGGATTCAATGATGTTTTTATATGGTTTTTATATGGTATTTATAATGATGTTTGCAGTAATGTAAATAGCAGTAATGAAATGTAAATAGCAGTAATGTAAACATCATCGGAATCGGAAGTGCTTAACTTGAAAGCGTATTTGCAAAGTTGTGCAGTAAATGTAATGAGGAAATAAAGCAAGTAAGAGAGTTTGCAGTAATGTAAATAGCAGTAATGAAAAGCAAACCAAAGATTACGCCGTTTTTAAAGTGGTTCGGTCAAGTGACCTACATCCACTTGCGAGGCCCCTCTTCGATGAGGCTCCCACCTTCCACTAGCAAATCTCTTGAAAGGGAAGGGTAAATACCCCTCTTACAACTTTTACAAGCGGTTCACTCTCTTACAGATTTTCAGCAAGAAAGAAGGAGGTGAACACTAGCAAATTGAAAATAAGAAAGGTAAGGACTCTTCTAAGACTTTTCTCTCAATCACTTGCTGCTCAAAAAGTTGTGTTCTCAGTTGAGACTTGAGGGGTATTTATAGGCCTCAAGAGGATTCAAATTTGGGCTCCAAAAAATTTGAATTCTCTTATGTTCTCGATGCTGGCGGTGCCACCGCCCAGCCAAGCGGTGCCACAGCCCAGCGCTCGGGTGCTGGACGGTGCAACCGCCCAGCCCAGGAGGTGTCACCGCCCAGCTCTCGGGTGCTGGGCGATGCCACCGCCCAGCCAGGCGGTGCCACCGCCTAGCTCTCCGATTCACTGGTTTGGCTTAATTTTAGCCCAAACCAAATCTGACTTTGGGCCCAATTGGCCCCTAACCAGGATATAGGATTATCTCTTAATCCTAATCCTAATTACAAGTGAACTACATAACAAAAAAAACATCCTAAGCAAGTTTTCAACCGCGAACGTCAAGTCTTGTTCCGGCGAGCTTTCCGACGAACTTCTTCCGACGGACTCCCTACAAGCTCCCGATCTTGTGATGACTTTAACGAGTAGCTGAGCCTTCTCGGTGATCTCCGTGAACCTTCGACGATCTCTTCGGCGAACTTCCGAAAATTCCGATAGGTTCCCGATTTCTTCTCGGTTGGTTCCGGCAGCATCTCCGACGATTCTTCGGACTCTTAAACGTCCATCGATCTTGACTCCGGTATTCTTGCTTTGTGTTTTCTGGTTATCGTAGTTAATCCTGCACACTTAACTCAATAATATGGATTAGATCAATTAACTCATCAATTGATTTTATCATCAAAATCCGAGATTCAACACAACCTTCTTTCTTAGCTTCCCCATCTCACTCGAGCGAGAAGGCCACGGCCGTTGTTTCATAGCCAGCGGACCACCCCTCGTAGCTGCCCGTCGGCGATGCTGCCTTAGCTGCACCACCGCTGCCTACCACCACCGGTCATGATCGGCTTCCCTCATAGTGCGGTAGAAACAGAGTATCCTCTGCTACCGCAGCCACCGGTCTCCCCTACCGTTGTGAGCGCTGGTTGCCCTTGCCGCCACTGCTTCCTAGCCACTTCAATGCCACCTCCGTCCTCCCAGCCGACCCACCACCACTGCCAGCCACTGTGCGACAACCACTACTCGCCTCCCAGCCGCCGCTCCCCCTTGCTCTACATCCTTTGTGACCGAAGCAAGGCAATTGTTGAATCTCGGATTTTGATGATGAAACTAATTGATTGTGTTTAGATGTTTAACTGCATTTTGAGTGATGCAGGTCTACTCGATCAGGATTAGATAGTTAACGCCGAAGGAATTGACATTGCCCCGGAGGAGATCACGTTAGGATATTGGATGGCAGAAGGCTTCGGACGTCAGGCATCGGGCCAAGAGCAGAATTGCGCCAAGGATATCAGGGTTACGGAGGTCAACCACCGATTGGGCAATAAGCCGCAAGAGAGGACGATGCGCTGAAGAATCAGACGAAGCGCCAACCAATGATGTGCCGGGCAACAGAATGTCAATTTGCGTTGTAATAATTGTCTAGATCGGAGTAAAGTTTTGGCTTGTGTGTGTAGGATTAACTACGATAACGACGAAAACATAAAGTGAAACAAAGTGTCGGAGTCAAGTGTGAAGGATTTGTTGTGAGTTCGAGAGTTCGACGAAAGTCCGAAGGTTCATCGGGAATGCTGCCGGAACTAGTCGAGAATGAGTAGGGAGCTTGCCGAAGGGTTTTTCGGAAGCTTGCCGGAAGGTTCGTTGGAAGTTCATGGAGCTCGCCGAGAAAGATCGGAGCTTGCCGAAGAAGCTCATTGGAACTCGCCAAGATCAAATCGTGAAGTCTAGGAGCTTGCCTGGAGTCCGTAGAATGGTTTCAGAGAGTTCGTCGGAAGACCGTCGGAAGTTCGCCGGAAAAAGTCTTGACTTGCGGACTTTGTAATAGCGTAGAAAATATCTTTAAATTTATAGTTAGCACGTTAATTAGGGTTAGGATTAGGTGTTAATCCTATAACTCAAGTAGGGGTCAATTGGGCCCGAGTTCAGACTGGTTTGGGCCAAGTTTGGAGCCTAACCAGTGAGCTGAAATAGTGTAGGCGGTGGCACCGCCAGATTACGCGGTGGCACCGCCTAGAACCCGAGAACCAAGCGGTGGCACCGCTTGGCTGGGCGGTGGCACCGCCCAGCACCCGAGAGCCAAACGGTGGCATCGCTTGGCTGGGCGGTGGCACCGCCAGTACATTGTCAGTGTCAAACACTAACAGGCGGTGGCACCGCCACTGACAGGCGGTGGTACCGCCAGCATCGGGAACCAAAGAGAATTCAAATTTTGGAGCCCAAATTTGAATCCTCTTGAGCATATCAATAATAAATGAAACATTTCAGAACATATCAATGGCGGATGAAATGCTTCAGAACATATCAATGGCATATGAAGCATTTTGGAGCATATCAAGGATATATAAAATGTTTCAGAGCATATAAATAACAAATAAAATATTTCAGAATATATCAATGATGGATGAAATGCTTTGGAATATATCAATGCGATATGAAGCATTTCAGAGCATATCAAAGAACAAATATGAAATAGAAGCTCAAACGTTACATTTGACATTGTACACATTTCATTCTTATCTAAAGCACATAACCAAAGCTCTAGATATCATAACAAACAGATAGAAGGTGATTTGGGATCCCAAACATAATATCTCATGTCAGAGAGTGTCATCCATCCACATCTGGATGATGCCAGAGGGGGCCAGCAAAGCATCGCGGGCTCTAAGCATATACCCTTCACCATTTCTGGCAAAGGTCCAGATAATCCCTTTACCATTTCTAGCAAAGGTCCAAATAATCCGTTTACTATTTCTAGCAAAGGTCAAAATAATCCCACAAACACCAGAGTATAAAAGGGTATTGCGAATAATAAATTGAGACATATCGGAAACATATGCGGAACAATGGAATACATGTGTCTATATAAAATATTACGATACAAATATGAACTTTGGATAATAGATTCAAGTATGTAAATAATTGAAGGACAAAAGTATACAAGATTTCAAAGCAATAATGTAAAGCTTAACTAAAGTAAGGATTTTAACTAAAATCAAATTCCAAAGGGAAGAAACAAGAATAGGTGAAATCGACCAAAGCTCGATTCTGACAGAATTTAAAAGATACATTTAATGAATTGTTTGGATAACCAATTATACTATATTTTGCACAAAATAGGAGTAATTCAAAAGATGTATTAATCTAGATTTAGATAAATCAAGTTTTGCATGAATTAGAGATTCAAACATTGAGTTATCCATAGTTTAGTAACTAAAGGTCAGAGAATATTATATCCATTTTGTAGAATTCATATAGTTGATTTGAATAGATGATTCAAAAGTCCTTTATGCTCCAAATCATTCAAATCTAATATAAATAGAAAGATCTTTGAGTCTAGTTTATGATAAATTATGCTTTGTATAAATTAGAGTTCCCAACAGAGAATTATAAGTAAGAGATTACTGAAAGGTCAAAATTGATAGTCTCTATTTTATAAATTTCATAGGGCCAGCTTAAATAATAGTTTGAATAGGCAAATAGACTCCAAATTTATCAATATTGATATAAAAAGAAAGAGCTTTGAGTCTTGTTTTGGATATATTTGATTTCAACTGAATCTAAAATTGGTGTAGAACATTATGGGTAGAACAATACAAAACTGTTAAATTGTCGAAAAATTTCATATTTACAATTTTGTTCCCAAACGAAAGAAATATTTGATTTCAACTGAATCTAAAATTGGTGTAGAACATTATGGGTAGAACAATACAAAACTGTTAAATTGTCGAAAAATTTCATATTCACAATTTTGTTCCCAAACGAAAGAAATATCATGTATGAAGCCAAAGTCTTCCAAACTTTTTAGGATTAAGATAAAATCAGAGATCAAGAGTTCTATAAGAAAGGGTTAGAACATTGCCTTAGAAAAGTTTGATTCCCAAATTAGGGGAATTGATGCAAAATATCAAGCCAAAGTAAAGCTTTTTCTTCCTTCTTATACTTCAATCCCTCTTCCTTTCTCCTCTCAAACCCACATTGGTTGTAGTTCTTAAGTTTTTCCTCCTTTAATTTCTCCTCTAATGCATTAGATTTGGCTAATATAAGGATTGCAAGGTGACAAACATACATAAAAGGGGCTTAGGTGTCATCCATAGAATAAACTTAGGTGGCACCATTAGGTTAGCTAGTGACACATGTCCACCATTTTTTTTTTTTTCACAAATCATATCACATTTATAATTCTTTCAATAATGTGAGCAAGCTAGCATTAAAAGTTGAAAAGCAACAGAAGTTTGAAAAGAGTTCTATGTACGGTTCAAAAGAAAGCTATTCAAAAGGAGGAAGTTCCAAGCCTACTATCCAAAGCAAGGTGAAATTGAAGGTGCAAGAAAAGGATGAAGAATCTGCTAGTAGCAAAAAAACACCTAATTCTTCTACCCCAATTTGCCGAAAATGCTTCAAATGTCATGGTTTTGGGTATATTACTTAAGATTGTCCAAATAGGAGGATTGTAAATTTGATTGAAGATCATAGTGATAGAGGAGTAGATGAAGCCGATGACAAACCAAAATATGATGAAGATGAGAAAGAGGTTACTTATGTAAATCATGGTTTATCTCTTGTATTGCAATGTAGCTTACAAGTGTCTTATGTGGCCAAGGATGAAAGTTGGATGAGAAAAAATGTGTTTCACACTAAATGCACAACTCTTGGCAAAGTGTGCTTGATGATTATCGATAGTGGCAGCTTTGAGAATGTGGTATCTTTGGAGATGGTGCAGAATCTAAAATTGGACACGATCTCTTAGCCACAACCGTACCAATTATGTTGATTGCAAAAAGAAAATGACATCAAGGTAACTAAAAGATGTTTAGTTTTGTTTTCTATTGGCAAGTATTATAAAGACGAAGGATGGTGTGATATTGCTCCTATGGACGCTTGTCATTTGCTGTTAGGAAGACTTTAGCATTATGATAGAAGGCTGTTGTATAACGGCTACAAACTTACTTATTCTTTTAAGGTGAATGAAAGGAAGATTATCTTAGCTCCATTACAATCTTTCGAAATCATTGCACCAAAGAAGGAAGTTAGTGCTTTTATGTCCTATGATGAATGCAAAGGTGAATTAGACAAGGGTGGTCATGTTATGGCTCTAATAGTAGTAGAGGAGAAAGAACAACACAAGGAGACACCAGCAATCATGAAACAAATCATGGAGGAGTTTAAAGATGTTATATTGAAAGAGATTCCATATGGCATTCCACTTTTGAGAGACATCCAGCATCATATTGATCTTATTTCGGGGTTTATTCTACCTAACAAGACATCCTATAGAATGAGTCCTAAGGAGCATGGAGAACTCCAAAGATAAGTGGACAAGTTATTAGAAAATGGATTGATTCGGGAGAGCATAAGTCCGTATGCAGTCCCAACCATGTTGATGTCAAAGAAGGATAGTTCTTGGAGAATGTGTGTGGACCGTTGCACCATCAACAAAATCATAATGGACTATCATTTTCCTATTCCAAGGTTAGATGATTTACTTGATCAATTGTGTGGTGCTTATATTTTCTCTAAAATTGATTTGAGGAGTGACTATCACCAAATAAGAATGAGGTCTGGAGGTGAGTGAAAATTAATATGTAAAACTAGAGAAGGCTTATATGAATGGTTGGTTATGCCATTTGAGCTATCAAATGCTCCTAGCACTTTTATGAGATATATGAATCATATATAAGCCATGCATTAGAATATTTGTTGTAGTTTACTTTGACGATATATTAGTGTATAGCAAGAGCGAAGAGGAGCATATGAATTGTCTGAAAGAGATCTTTCTTATTTTGAGGCAGCAAAAGCTTTATGCTAATATAAAGAAATATGATTTCTTTACTTCTAGTGTTATGTTTTTGGGGTATGTTGTTTCAAAAGATGGAATCATGATAGATCAAAGTAAGGTAGAAGCTATTCTCAATTGGCCAATACCTGCTTCATTGCATGATGTGAGAAGTTTCCTTAGCTTAACTTCCTTTTACAGAAGATTCATCAAGGGTTTCAGCTCTATTGGCGCTCCAATCACCGAATGTTTGAAATGTGATAAATTCAAATAGACTAGTGAGGCTAATGATACTTTTAAGTTTTTGAAAAGAAAGGTGATTGAAGTTCCTATTTTAGTTATACTAAATTTTGACAATGTATTTGAGGTTGAATGTAATGCATCTAATGTGGGAATTGGTACTGTTTTGAGTCAAGATGGAAAGCCCATTGCATTTTCTAGTGAAAAGTTGAATGATATAAGAAAGAAATATTCTACCTATGACAAGGATTTTTAAGTCTACTCTAGTTTTAAATGCTGTTTTCCACTCATCTCCTGACCTCATTCTTATTTGGTGATAGCCACTCCTCAAATCAATTTTAGAGAAAATATAAGTACCACACAATTAATCAAGTAAATCATCTAACCTTGGAATAGGAAAACAATAGTCCATTGTGATTTTATTGATGGTGCGACTATCTATACATATTTTTCAAGAACCATCCTTCTTAGGCACCAACAAGGCTGGAACTACACAAGGACTTATGCGCTCCTGAATTAATCCCTTTTTCATCAACTCGTTAACACGGAAGTATTTAATTTGCTACAATCTGCTCATATGGACCTTTTTGATGCTATTATATTTTTTTCAGCCAACAATGTTGCCTCATAGTCTTCAACTCAGCCCACTCAAATATGACAGCTCATCAGCATATTCCCTACACAAAGTTAAAGCTATTTCAAGGTACTTTTCTTCATGACCAAGGAATACATTAAAGGAATTAGTTAATAGTTATAAAATACTTAATTTCGAAATTCTCTATGTATGAAGGGTTATTTCATGTATTAGTACTTATTTTGCTGTTTAGGGATTAGAAAGGATTTTAGAAACTGATGATATTTTGGTAGAAGCTCTCTTGGAGTTTTCTTTAAAACTCTGTATCTCTTTGATGCTTCCTTAAGTGGTAAGTCTTTTATTTTTAATTATGTATCCTTGTTTAATTTCCTTGGGGTGGTGACCTCTCTGTATCCCTTTGTGATTTTAAACATAGTGGTGAGCTGTGTTTTTCAATCTTATTAAAGTATTATCGTGAGTTCATTCATTTTCTATCCAAAAAATTGTACCATCGATTTTCTTTCGAAATCTACTCTAATTAACCCCCCTCATTCTGATTCACACCGGTATCACATGTCCACTTATCTTTGAAGTTCTCCATGCTCCTTGGGACTCATTCTGTAGGCAACCTTGTTAGGTAGAATAACCCCCAGAATAAAATTAATATGATGTTGGATGTCTCTTAAAGGTGGAAGGACATATGGAATCTCTTCTAGTATAACATCTTTAAACTCCTCTATGATTTGTTTCATGGTTGCTGGTGTCTCCTTGTGTTGTTCATTCTTCTCTACTGCTACTAGAGCCATAACATGACCACACTTGTCTAATTCACCTTTGCATTCACCATAGGATATAAAAATGCTAACTTCCTTCTTTGGTGCACAGATTTCGGAAGGTTGTAATGGAGCTAAGATAATCTTCTTTTCATTCACCTTAAAAGAATAAGTATGTTTGTAGCAATCATATAACACCCTTCTATCATAATGTCAAGGTCTTCCCAATAGCAAATGATAAGCATCCATAGGAGCAACATCACACCATACTTCGTCTTTATAATACTTGCCAATAGAAAATGAAACTAAACATCTTTTAATTACCTTGATGTTATTTCCTTTTTGCAACCAACATAATTGGTACGGATGTGAATAAGGGATTATGTCCAACTTTAGCTTCTGCACCATCTCCAAAGTGGTCATTCTCAAAGCTGCAGCTGTCGATAATTACCAAGCACACCTTACCAAGAGAAGTGCATTTAGTGTGAAACACATTTTTTCTCACCCAACTTTCATCCTCGGCTACATAAGACACTTGTAAGCTACGTTGCAATACAATAGACAAACCATGATCTACATAAGTAACCTCTTCCTCATCTTCATAATATTTTGGTTCATCGTAGGCTTCATCTACTCCTCCATCACTATGATATTCAACCAAAGTTATAATCTTCCTATTTGGACAATTTGAATCAATATGCCTAAACCTATGACATTTGAAGCATTTTTGACCACTTGGGATAGAAGAATTAGGTGTTTTTTTGTTGCCAACAGATTCTTCCCCCTTTTCTTGCCCAAAACTATGAGGAATAAGCACCTTAAATTATCTTATTCTTAGTCTATTCTAATTTGATATCCCCTATCAACACTTTCATCTCGCTAAATTACTCAAAAGAAGATTAAGCAAGATGATCGAATGTCCTCGACATCATAGATTCCTAAAAGACATCAAAGTAATTTTTCACCTATCATGATAGTTTACTAGACCTCAATATATTTTGCATATCAAACATATCAAATATCTTAGTGATACTCAAATCATGCTTTGATACCATCTTTATCACGCCCCCCCGAATCGATAATATTATATTTTAATAATAATCCATTCCAAGATCCAAACACACATTTGAGGATATTGAGAAAATATTCAAGTCATTCACATTCATAATTCCACAATTCATAAAGCTTGTGCAGTTTAAATTCATATACCACATCACTCGATGAATCATAAAATCTGAAACCAAGTCCCCAAGATAATAATCACCTCATAAATCCTTAAGTGTGGGATTCTACATAATCACCAAACTAATATTTACCACATGTTCATATCATTACACAAATTAAACTTAACACTCCAAAATCATAAACATGAGAGGTTCTTTAAACTTTTACAAAACTCAAAATTTTAGATTTATCATCAAACTTTCCATTAGACACTAAGTGTACTTATACAACAAAAACATATTATCGACTAAAAGTTTGCCTAAAGTCTTCTAGCTTTCCACTACCGCAGCTCAATTTAAACATTTTAGCGAGCGACAAGCTATCCTGAAAATTTTATATAGCAATAGAGTGAGCGTATAGAGCTCAGCAAGCAACTAACATATCTATGACAAAAGAAGATAGTTTCAAACAAATAAGATACCAAATACAAGGCAGGGATACAAGAGTTCATAGATAGCCTCTTAACGAATACAGAACTACAATGTCATTTCATTCGAAGTATGTTTTGTTCATAATAAAGGAGTAAGATTAGTTGGAGCATATCATTGACATAAGGAGCATTTCAGATATCAATGGTATATGAAATATTTCAGAACATGTCAATAGTATTTGAAATATTTTGGAGCATATTAATGACGTATGAAATATTATGGAGCATATCAATGGCATATGAAGCATTTCAGAGCATATCAAGGGTGTATGAAATATTTCGGTGCATATCAACGACATATGAAACATTTCGGTGCAGATCAAGGGCGCATGACATATTTTGGAGCATATCAATGACATATGAATATTTCAAAGTATATCAATATTGTATGAAATGTTTTGGATTATATCAATAGCATATGAAGCATTTTGAAGTATATAAATGGCATATTCAAAACATATCAGTGGCATAGGAAACATTTCAGAGTATATCAATGGCATAGGAAGCATTTCGGAGTATATCAACGATATATGAAATGTTACAGAGTATATCAATAGCATATGAAGCATTTCGGAGCATATCAAGGGCGTATGTGTTTCGGAGCATATCAATGACATATGAAATATTTCAGAGTATATCAAGGGTGTATGAAATGTTTCAGAGTATATCAATGACATATGAAATATTTTGGAGCAAATCAAGTGTGTATGATATGTTTTGGAGTATATCAATGACATATGAAGTATTTTGGAGCATAACAATGGTGTATGAAATGTTTCAGAGTATATCAATAGCATATGAAACATTTCGAAGCATATCAATGGTGGATGAAACATTTTGGGACATATCAATGGCGTTTGAAATGTTTCGGAATATATCAATGGCATATGAAGCATTTTTTAGCATATCAATGATGTATGAAATTTTTCAGAAGTATAAGAAGTATTTCAGAACATATCAAAGAACAAATATAAAATAGAAGCTCAAAACGTCAAATTTGACATTGCACACATTTCATTCTTATCCAAAGCATATATAGAAGCATATAACCAAAGCTCTAGATATCATGTCAAACACATAGATGGTGAAGTGGGATCATAACATGATATGGTCTATCCATTTTTGAATGACCACCAAACATAATCTAGAACATCATGGTCTCTAAGTATAAACCCTTAAACATTCCTAACAAAGGTCCAAATAATCCCTTTACTTTTTCTAGCAAAGGATCACATTTATCCCATAAACACTAGAGTATAAAGGGGTATTGTGAGCAATAAAATTGGGACATATCGGAATGCATGTGCCTACACGAAATATTACGATACAAACATAAAGTTTACATAATAGATTCATGTATAAAAATAATTGAACAACAAAAGTATAAAGGATTTCAAAGCAATAATGTAAAACTCAACTAAAGTATGGATTTTAGCAGAAATCAATTTCTAAAAAAATAAAACAAGAATAGGTGAAATCGACCAAAGCTCGATTCTAATAGAATTTGAGAGGCACATTGCATGAATTATTCAGATAACCAATTATACTCCAATTTGTATAAAATAGGGTTCATTTAAAAGATGTATCAATCTAGTTTTAGATAAATTAAGCTTCTTATGAATAGGAGTTTCCATCAAGGATTTATAAATAATTTAATAATCAAAGGTCAGAGAACATTATCTCTATTTTGCAGAATTCATAGAGTTAACTAGAATAGATGATTCAATAGGCATTTGCACTCTAAATCTTTCAAATCACATGTGCATAAAAAGATTTATGGGTCTAGTTTCCAATAAATTATGTTTAATATAAATTAGAGTTTTTAATAGAGAGTTAGCAAGAGAGTACTAAAAGTTCAAAACCAATAGTCTCTATTTTATAGATTTCATAGGGTCAGTTGAAATAACAGTTTAGATAGGCAATTGATCTCCAAATTTATCAATATTAGTGTCAAAGAAAGAACTATGAGTTTATTTTTGGATGAATTTATTTTTTCTTAAATCTAAAATCGGGGCAGAAAGTTATGGCTTGAACAATATAGAAAGGTCAAATCTCGAAAAATTCTATATTCACAGATTTATTCCTAAACGATAGAAATATCATGTATGGAGCTAAAATCTTCTAAAGTTTTCGGAACTAAGATGAAATCAGAGATCAAGATTTCTATAGGAGGGGGTTAGAACACTTGCCTTAGAAAAGTTTGATTCCCATATGTAGGGAAATTGATGCAAAACCTCAATCAAAGCAAAGTTTCTTCTTCTTCTTCTTCTTCTTCTTCTTCTTCTTCTTCAATTCTTCTTCCCTTCTCTTCTCAAACCCATGCTGGTTGCAGCAAGTATCCCTCCTTTGTTAAGTTTTTCTTTAATCTCTCATCTAATTACTTGGATTTAGCTAACGCAAGGGTTGCAAGGTGGCAAGCATTCATGAAAGTGGCTTGTGTGTCATCCATAGAATAAACATAGGTGGCACCATACTTAGGTTAGCTAGTGACACATGTCCATTTTTTTTAACAAAATCATATCAAATTTTGATAAATCATATCAATTTTCTAATATTCACATTTAGGTCCCTAGCCATAAACTTTTAATATAAAATTATTTAATATAAAAGAATTATTAAATAATCCTCATATCTACAAACAAGCATCTACAAAATTTTCAAAAAATGAGAGATGTTACATGGGGTAGAATAATTAGGTATTTTTTTGCTGCTAATAGATTCGTCACCATTTTCTTGCACATTCGATATCACCTTGCTTTGGACAGTAGGCTTGGAATTTTCTTCTTTTGCATAGCCTTCTTTTGAACTGTACTGAGAACTCTTTTCAAATTTATATTACTTTTCAACTTTTAATGCTAGATTGCAAACATCATTTAAAGACCAATATGGCTGCAGTTGAATAACTTTAGTAATCTCATACTTCAGACCTCTTAAGAATCTTGCAATGGTTTACCCTTCCGGTTCCACAAGCTCTCCTTTTAACATTAGATTATCTTATTCTATTATGTACTCTTCCACACTAAGATCTTTTAGTTCAAAATCATGGATTTTGAGAAATATCTCTTGTCGATAATTATCAGGTAAATATTTTCTCTTTAGCTCACTCTTCATTTCTTCCCATGATCTTACTCTTCATCTCATGTTCTCTTTGATTCTTCAAATGTTCTCACCAAAAAGATGCATTCCATCTAAGTTTAAGTGCCATAAGTTTTACTTTCTTTTGTTATGATGGTTCATAAAAATAAAAAATTATTTCCACTGTCCTAAGCCAATCAATAAAGTCATCAACATTAATTTTACCTTCAAATTCTAGAATATCCTATCTTGGGTTGTATTTGTTTTATCACTCATCTTGGACTCCATGTCTTGCCCAAAATCTTATCGACTCCCTTGGATGAGGAGGCTTTGACTTTGTGATGGTACACAAAAAACTATCAAACTTTGACTTTGTGCAAACTTTATGACTACCACGTTATTTTACGAATCCCTGCTTATACAACATGCTGAAGGCAAATATATTAGGAATTGTTAATATTTTAAATTTTTTAGAGGGTGTTCAAAAAATCGATCGAACCTCGAGTTTGCATAAGGGAAAGTATGTTGATCTAAATGAACTAAATGATTTAGAGACAATTCAATGGTTTGCAAATCTAGATCTACTCCCAATCCTACAAATAAGCGAACCCATCTACCCTAGATTTGTTAGGTTGTTTTACAACAATCTACATGTAGATGAAGAAGAAAGGGTGTCTACCTATCTCTTAAGACAACATATATCCATTACGGATAGATTCATTTGCGACATGATATGCATCCCTGTAAAAGATAAAGATCGTTATTTTAGAGGACTATGGGATGATGAAACAGTTGGGACCACATATGTTGATGCCTTAGGAACAATTTTTGGTAATCCCAACTTAGCGATACTTCCTAAAAGCTGGGAACATCTATTACCACTAAACACCAAAGTACTTCATCATATCCTAATTAGTATCATTCTCCCTAAACAATACCATCACGATGAAGTGAGTCAAATGGAACTAGGAGCCATGTACTGGATCATAAAAGGACATAACAACTGTTTTGGTTACCTTATCCAACAAAACATGATAGAAATATCTAAAAAAGACATGATGCTTCCATATGGTGGCATAATCACTAGAATACTTAATGCCTACGATATTCCAATACCACCCGATGAAGAGGTGATAAAGGTAGATAGATTTAGCATAATAAATAAAAATCCACTTCATCGAATGAGATGTATATTTAGAAATGGTATGTGGGTTAGAATACCTAGAAGAACTGATCCCCCTCAACCTGAACCAGAACTAGACTTTAGGGGTACTCAATCTCTTCCAACTAGTCCCTTTGAGGAATCACATCCATTTGAGCAAGCTCCAACATCATCTATCGAAGACATAGGGATTCAGATGAATCACTTTGAATAAAGACAAGATCGGCTTGAACATCGCCAAGATCAAATCCTATTTGAGCCGTAGTAAATTCATTGACAATTTGACTCTTTATTTAGGCATTTTAATTTTTCACCACCTGAATGAACATGTATATGTGGACACAATTTCTTCTTGTCTTGTTGTAACATTATGTTGTTGTAAACTCTTTATACTACTCACCTTGATCATAATGCCCCTTGCCTTGATGATTGGTAATCCTTGATATGTTTTACTTTGATGTATTATTTGGTGAGCATATATAGAGTTAGGAATATTAATTGAACATTGTTTTCAGATTTTCCTTGAATCTCTTTATGGTACTCATTTTCGGATTTTCCTTGATCACTTAAATTCCACGTTGAGAGTTTTACACAAATTTGACATGATTGAATGCTTCAATAACATGCTTACTTTATATGTTGAAAATCTTGTGCCTTGGTTTCCATGATGAGCATATTATACTCTCATTGTGATTTGAGAAGGTTCATTCATACATCGGATTCTTAATCCTTGAGTACTACAAATCTTTATCCAAATGCACGAATTTATTAAATTTATTTTTCGAACTTTCTTGATTCAATGATCAATCACTTATTGGAAATTATATGTTTGGGATGTAAAACTTCCAGGGTAATGAGCATATTTTACCTTCATGATTGTATTTGAAAATCCATAGCAAAACCTTGTCTGAACGAATGAATGTGTTAAATTTCACTTTCGGACTTTCTTGAGTATTTCTCTTCCAGACTTAATGTAGCTTTCATAAGCCTATGTCATATCAAGTTTGTTTTATATCATTGATTTTTGACATATGGAATCAATTAACAAATGCATCTCTCATAGATTTACCTTATGAAAAATATTTTTTCGAGAAATGAATTTGATGAAATGATTCATTCTTATGAATTCCTTCTTGATGAAGGAAGATTTTTAAAATGAAGTATGATTTAATCTCTTATCATTTTAAGTTCACAATGGCTTTCCTCCTTCATGCAAAACGTTAATGACAAATAAAAGGGAAGTAGTAATGAAAGCTATCTTCATGTTATATTTGCTTGAAAATTTTGTATAATTGATATCCTATCACTTATTGTTGAAAAACGACATGAACCTTTTTATGACATGAATCATTACCACACTTATGCTTAAAATTTGCTTAAATCGTTCTCCTTTTTATTGATGACAAAGGGGGAGAAATATGTGATAAATTGATGATAGAATTGCTATAATTGTCATATTTGCATTATGCTAAGATATTAGAGAAATATATGATAAATTGATGATAGAATTGCTATAATTGATATGATTGCCATATTTGCATTATGTTAAGATATCAAAAGCTTGCATCGTAATTTTACGATATTGATATCTTAAAATATGTGGTAAATTAATGATAGAATTGCTATACACGTGAAATGTTTGTATTAATGAAAAGATATCTAGAGCTTACATTGCAATTTTACAATGTTTTCATCTTGCCATGTGATGAAATGCTATGATTGCTATACACTTGAAATGTTTGCATTGTGTTAAGATATCAAGACCTTACATCGTAATTTTTCAATGTTGATATCTTGCCATGTGATGAAATGCTATGATTGCTATACACTTGAAATGTTTGCATTATGTTCAGATATCAAGAGCTTACATCGCAATTTTACATATTGATATCTTACCATATGATGAATTGCTACGATTGCTATCTTTCATATTTGAAATATAAGACGTGAAAATAGATGTCAAGCCTTGATATCATTTTCAGAGAGATACATTATAATAGGAATCATGATGGGAGTATTGATAAGGTTAAATGAACTAAACTTATCAATATGTCTCTTGAATTCAAGAATAACTTATCTAATCCATATGTTAATTCAAAGGCTTTGATGATAAAGTTAATTGTCATTTAGTTATGTAATCCATATGTTGAGATAAGTGTACAGGATTAACTACGATGGCCGTAAGACATGCAGTAGGTGTTGCGTCAGAGTCAAGACCAAGATCATGTTGAGGGTTCGAGAGTTCGACGGAAGTCCGGACGGTCGTCGGAGGTTCTGCGGGAACAAATCTGAGAAGTCCAAAAGCTTGCGAAAGAAGCTCGTCAGAACTCTCCAAGAGGTTCGTCGCAAGTCTAGGAGTTTGCCAAAAGTCCACTGGAGCATCGCTAAGGGTTCGTCAGATGTTCGCCGAAAGTTCACCGGAAGCTCGCCGGAAGAAGCGATTGACACACCGGAACACAAGTTGCAATATTAATGTATTAAATATCGTAGTTAGCATGAAGATTAAGTTAGGAATGGGAGGTGATCCCATTAAATTAATGTGGGGCCAATTGGACTCTTGACAGACCCAAATTGGGTTGAATGGATCAGCCTATTCAGACCCAGATTTCCTAGCCGACGATGGCACCGCCCAGAAGCTCAATCTCCAAGTCAAGTCAAGCAGTGGTATCGCCCATGTCAGGCGGTGGTACCGCCTGAGCTCGATCTCCAAGCAGTGTTAGGCAGTAATACTGCCCAGTTCTGGCGGTGGTACCGCTAGGACCCCGGAAATCCAGGAGATGAAAGGGCACAAAAAGCTTGCATTTATTCTGAGAATTTGAGAGCTTAAAAGTGTTGTAAAAGGCTAGAAGTTCTTCTCCCTCTTTTCTTCTAAGTTTTGATCATTCAAGAGAGGAGTGAAAATCTATAAGAGTTGTCTCCTAATCCTGTCAAAAGAAGTAAAGTTATAAAAGGGTGGTTGGCCTTCATCTATTGAAGGAAAGCCTCTAGTGGACGTCGGTGACCTCATCGGAGGAGGAAGCAAAAAGTGGATGTAGGTCAAGATTGACCGAACCACTCTAAATCTCGGTTTGCATTTACATTCTGCTCTCTATCTTAACTGTAAACTACCTCCATTGCTTTACTTCAACTATACTTTTGTTAGATCTTAAGTTGAAGAACATTTCAAAATGATTTTCATCGAAAACGCTTTCATCATACAAATGTCATTTTAAACCAACGAAAGTTTTTCGCTGCACTAATTCACCCCCCCCTCTTAGTGCTCTTGATCCTAATAGAAAGGGGTTTTTGTGTCATCCATAGAATAAAGTTAGGTGGTACTATTAGGTTAGCTAGTGACACATGTCCACCATTTTTTTTTTCTTTGACTTAAATCTAAATCTTTCATAAATTATATCAAATTTCTAATATTTACTCTTAGATCCTTACATTACAAATAAGCCCTTACAAATTTTTTAAAAATAAGGGATGTTATAGAAGTCCAAAGGACTAACAAGATTAGCATCCTAAACAACTTAAAAGGACTCTTACCAATACTATAATGCATAGAATGATTATAGGCAAACTCAATTTGTGGAAGAATGAGATCCCACTGCTTAATATTCTTCCCAACATAGATTCTAAGTAAATTTTTCAAGTTTCTATTTATTACCTCAATTTGCCCATCAGTTTATGGATGATGCGAGCTGTTGAAATTCATAAAAGTACCCAGCTTCCTCCAAAGAGTTCTCCAAAAATATTTCTTGGAATAATACCATACAATCTAACAATCTGTTAGAACCCTTGTGGATTCTAAGCTTGGGGTTGATCTCTTTAGGGGATCGACCTCCTTGGAACTCTATAGGGGTTCCTTCCTCCAAGTTGCTGCTCAAAGATTGCTAAAAAGATTCATCTATTCATTGATAAAAGAGAATGAATCCATGATTATTTATAGGGCTTCTAAATCCCAACTCATAATAGGACTCCTACTCAAGAATCCTACTTCTAACCAACTCCTAATAGGACTCCTATGTTAGGATCAAGAGCACTAAGAGGGGGGGGGGGGGGGGGTGAATTAGTGCAGCGGAAATCTTTCTGCGATTAATAAAAACTACGTTCGTACGATAAAAGCGATTTCGGTGTGAAAGCCGATTCTAAGATTACTTTAACTTAAGATCAAGCGAGATGATGTTAAAGTAAATCTATGAAGGCAGTTTGCAGTTATAATGGAAATCAGAATATAAGCGTAAATTGAAATACGACATTTATACGATAAAAGCGATTTACGTCTAAACGCCGATTCGGAAAGCATTGAACTTTGAAACACGTTCGTAAAAGCACAGGAGGCAGTAAGCTATTGAGGAGGTTTGCAGTAAAGATAAGATGCTCAAAGTAAATGCAAACCGAGATTTAGAGTGGTTCGGTAAATCTTGACCTACTCCACTTTTAGCTTCCTCCACCGACGAGGTCATCAACGTCAACTAGAGACCTTCCTTCAATAGGCAAAGGCCAACCACCCTTTTATAGTTTCACTCCTTTTGACGGGCTTAGGAGACAACCCTTACAGAATTTTCTCTCCTCTCTTTAAAGCTCAGAACTTGGAAGAAAAGAGGGAGAAGAACTTTTGGCCTTTACAACAATTTTGAACTCTAAAAATCACAGAACAAGATCAGGATTTCGGTGTATATTCTATGTTCTTTCAGTGCTAAATGGGTGAGGTATTTATAGGCCCCAACCCAGTTTGAATTTGGAGCTCAAAACTGTCAATTCTCGGAATTCCGGGATCTGGCGGTTGCACCTCCTGATTGGAGCGGTTGCACCACTTGGCAAAGCTCGAAGACTGAGCCTCTGGGCGGTGCTACCTCCTGTCAGGGGTGGTTGCACCTCCTGCCAGAGCTCGAAGACTGAGCTCAGGCAGTGCCACCGCTTGACTGAGGCGGTTGCACCGCTCGGCCAGAGCTCGGAGACCGAGCCCAGGCGGTGCCACCTCTGTTAGGGGAGGTTGCACCGCCCAGTCTCGCTCGGAGACTGAGCCCAGGCGGTGCCACCTCCTGGCTGGGGCGGTTGCACCACCCAGTCTCACTCGGAGACTTAGCCCAGGCAGTGCCACCTCCTGGCTTGGGCGGTTCAACCGCCTGGCAGAAATCAGGGTCCGAATGGGTTGATCCATTCGGCCCAATTTGGGTTTTTCAGGGGCCCAATTGTCCCAAGATTAAGTTAATGGGATCACCTCCCATTTCCAACTTAATCCTTATGCTAACTATGATTTTTCCTAAGATATTTAATGTAACTTGCTCCGGTGCGTCAATCGCTTCTTCCGGCGAGCTTCCGGCGAACTTCCGTCGATCATCCGATGAACCTTCGGTGATGCTCCTGCGGACTTCCGGCAAACTCCTAGACTTACGACGATCCACTTGGCGAGTTCCGACGAGCTTCTTTTGTCAAGCTCATGGACTTCTCGGATTCGTTCCCACAGAACCTCCGACGATTGTCCGAACTTCCGTCGAACTCTCGAACTCCCAACGTGATCATTGTCTTGACTCCGGCGCAACTCCTGCTGCATATCTTACTTTCATCGTAGTTAATCCTGTACACTTATCTCAACATATAGATTAGATAACAAATGACAATTGACTTCATCATCAAAATCTGAGATTCAACATCCTACCCAAGACTCCTACTTCTAATTAACTCCTAATGCTTCTCTAAGAAGCAACCTCTAAACTAATCCTAACCTTAGTCGACCTCTTCATCTCTTTAGTAGGGGTCAGCTAGGTCGGTTTTACATGAATGCCCCTTTTAATGAAACTCAATTAGGACTCTCCTAGCTAGAGTCCTAATAGACCCATCCCTCTTCAAATCATCCTTGTCCTCGAGGCTGACGATCCATGAATTTTGGGAATTTGATCTTCAAGTCATCATAGTTCTCCCAAGTGGCATCTTCTGTTGGTAGGTTCGCCTACTGTATTTGCACTTTAGTAGTGGGTCATCATCGTCGAGTCACGATCCATCGATCAATAATGGCACTCGGTTGGCTTTGGAGTTCTCCTTGGATAGTTATATTTGGTAGATGGCTTTGGGCTATCTCGTTTTGTCCCAGCTTGAGCTTTAAACACGACACATGGAAGACTGGATAGATTCGGGAGCTAGTGGGTAAGTCCAATTTGTAAGCTACAGCTCCAATGCACTCCAAAATTTGGTAGAGTCCATAGAATCGAGGTGAAAGCTTCATAGATGCTCTAGTCTGGATTGATGTTTTCATTGAGGTGAAAATTCTCTTTCACCTTTGTGTTGATCATATTGTTGTTTCATCCTTGCTTGAGCTGCAGTGAGATTATCTTTTAACAACTTCAATATTTTGGGATCATAGGTGGAGGTCAGCCCTACATAGCCTCATAGGGAGTACATTTTGTAGTTGAATGATAAGTTGTATTATACCACCACTCGGCCCAGGAAAGCCACTTTGTCCACTCTTTTGGCCGGTCACTGGTGAAGCATTTGAGGTATGTCTCCAAGCACCTATTCACCACTTCAGTCTAGTCGCCGATTTGTGAGTGATACGCCATACTCATTTTCAATTTAGTGCCCTATATCTGGAATAACTCTTTTTTCTTGTGATGAGGGAAGCCCTTCGATGAAGCCCATTGGTATATTAGTCCATATTGAGTCTGGGACGGGTAGAGGTTGTAGCTTTTTGGGACTTGCCACTATCTCACCTTTATGTCATTGACATACATCACATTGTGCCACAAATTTAGCAATAATATTTTTCATCCCTACCCAATATAAATTTTACTTAATTCTCTTATAGGTTCTAAGGAACCTAGAGTGCCCGGCCGTAAGTGTGGAATGCATCTCTTAAAGGATGGTCTTTATGCAAGTAGAATTTGGCACAAGCACAATACGTCCCTTATAGCGTAATTCTTTTGAGTCCCAACTGTAATGAGCCACGGAGCTTGGTGCTTCCTCTAATTTTTTTATGATCTTACTAGTCTCTGGATCTTTCTACCATTCCCTCTTAATATCCTCAAGGAAGTCGCTGGTCAGAAGTGAAACGATTGAAAATTCAGCTTGCTCGAGTAGCCGCGAAAGCGCATCTGCAACAATATTCTCTTTCCCCTTTTGTAAGTTATTTCATAATCATATCCAAGAAGCTTTGTTACCCATTTTTGCTACTTAGGGGAAGATATCTTCTGCTCCAAGAAATATTTTAGACCTTTATGATCGGTCTTGATTTGAAAGTATTGTCTGATCAAGTACGGTCTCTATTTGCTCACCACATGCACAATTGTGAGCATCTCCTTGTCATAAATAGTCATTTTGAGATAGGAAGGAGATAATACCTTATTGGTATAAGCAAGGGGGTGGCCATCTTGCATTAGTACAATACCAATTCCGACCCCGGAAGCATTGGCTTCAATAACAAAAGTTTTGCCGAAGTTGGGTAGCGCCAGTACGGGCGTTATCATCATTGCAACTTTAAGTACGTCGAAGGTGGTGGTGGCTTTATCCAACCATTGGAAAGTATCTTGTTTTAGTAAGGAAGTAAGGGGTACATTGATATTTCTATAGTTTTTCACGAACTTGCGGTAGTAACCTGTTAAACTGAGAAAGCCACGTAGCAATTTTATGTTCCTCGGGGTCGGCCAATTCTGTATTGCTTTAATTTTGGAGGCGTCCACCACCACACCTTCCTCTAATATGATATGCCCAAGATATTCATCCTTATATTAAAAAAAGCTGCACTTTAATTTTTTAACAAAAAGAATATGTTCTCACAAAATAGTCAAAACAAGTCGAAAGTGCTGAAAATGACTTTTAAGAAAAGGGCTGTAAATAGAGATATCGTTGAAGAAAACCAGCACAAACTTACGAAGATAATTCCATAAAATATCATTCATAAGGCTTTGGAAGGTGGAGAGAGCATTGGTGAGATCAAATGGCATTACCAAAAATTCGTAGTAGCCATTGTGTATGCAAAAAGCGGTTTTTGGTATGTCTTCTTCGCACACTCGTATTTGATGATACCCGGATCGAAGGTCCAGCTTTATGAAGACTAGTGCTCCCTTTAATTCATCAAGCAATTCATCTACTAGTAGAATAGGGTATTTATCCTTGATAGTTATGCCATTGAGAGCTTGAGAATTAATGCACATTCACCATGTTCCATCTTTCTTTAGTACGAGGAGCACTGGTAAAGAGTAGGGGCTGCAACTTGGCAGAATAACTCCTATTTTAAGCATCTCTTTTAAAATCCTTTCTATTTTATCCTTCTAGAGATATGGATACTGATATGGCTGAGTATTTATTGGAAGTTTGCTTAGAAGAATCGGTATACAATGATCATGCCGACGAGTAGGAGGTAGGTTGCATGGTTC
This sequence comes from Musa acuminata AAA Group, assembly GCF_036884655.1. Classification (NCBI taxonomy): domain Eukaryota; kingdom Viridiplantae; phylum Streptophyta; class Magnoliopsida; order Zingiberales; family Musaceae; genus Musa; species Musa acuminata. The sequence goes on along the minus strand of NC_088349.1, from coordinate 30,988,772 downwards.
ATCAAATATATCTAAAAATTCAACAAGCAAATGAAGTAGGTTTGGATCTTCAAATTATATTGACTTCCCTTAGTTTACTACTCAAGTTATACCAAACAACTACTATATGTTTTGTGCAAAACCTTCTCCATTCATTGTGTGCAAATCGTCATTATGTCACCCCCATGTTTCTTAAGCAGTATCACCTGTTTCTCCTTATTGTAAAATTTTATAATTAGTTTCATAAAATTTGAGAAAACATCACCTAATGTTGTCAACCATTCAATGCTGAGCACGACCTTATAATCATCAAGAGGGACAAGGAAGAAATCTACAATTATCTCTTGGTCCAGCAGCAATAGTTTCACCTGCGGGCACCTATGATCACACTTTAAAATTTGTCCGTTGATGACCTTAACGTCAAACCTGTTGCAATTCTTGATAGGTAAGGCCATCCAAACAGCAACCTTGCTATTCATAAAATTATTAGTGCTCTTGGTGTCAATAAGAATGGTGATAGGTTGTTGCTTTAGAAGTCCTTCCATTTTCATCGTTTGTAGGTTCGCATAACCGGCAAGGGCATGCATCGTAATATCAACCGACTATTGTTCTTCATCCGTGACCTCTTTCTCATGCTCCTATACCTCCTTCTCATGATCGTGGTTCCATGGCTCGTCGCAATGCCAACAAAGACCCTTTGTTGATCGGTCACGTAGTTCTTCTCTTGTCAATTTTTTTGGCAATGAAGGATGGTTGGGAGCAGAAGGAGGTTTATATGCCATGGGCCTAGGAGAGGTTCTCATCCTTTGAGCATCTTGGTTGAGCCATTCTTCTTGTATTCAAGTGAAAGAAATTGCAACTGTCACGGTACGGGGCTACCGCGCCTTAACCTCCCCTTTTATCTCTGCCTTGAGTCCATCGATGAATGTTCCTAACAATTGACGGTTAGTCCAATCATGAGCAAGGTAGAATAGCTTCTCAAACCTAGTTTGGTACTCTTGAATCGTAGAGATTTGTCGAATCTTTGTGAGTTGGCCATCGATATTTTCATACTCCGTAGGTCTGAAACGATTCAGTAGTGTGTTTCTAAATTGATTCCATGTCGGAGCCCCATGATTGTATTCTAGCCAATTGTACCATTGAATAGCATCTCCTTCAAGGTGTATGATAGTAATTTCCACCATAGCATCATCCGACGTTCGGTAGTAGTGAAATCAATGTTCAGCGCACAAAATCCACCCCGCCAAGTCTCCTTCCCACTACGGGAAGTCCACCCTTATGCATGGCTGAAGCATGTATGAGGGATGTCCCTCCTTCTCTGGAGGCTTCTCTGAACTCTTTCTTCATTGAAATTTGGTTGGATTCAGTAGTTGTGCAATTCTGAATTCTGCAAACAAAGCCTGCAATTTATCCTCCAAGTGCAATTCAAGCCGTGATTCAATCCGAGATTCCAATGCTTCAAATTTGGCATCAATTGGATCTTGAGAAGCCATAGCATATGCATGTAGATTAGAGATGTCCCTCTCTTTTTTCTATTAATGGGTTAATGACATGGGATGGTGGAAGGTTCGAAAAAATTGAGGATCAGGAAAAGGTACTATAGCAGATTTTTACGTCTAAAGTGTAGCAGTTTGGACGTAAAAGGTCAGTAGTTTATATTAAGAATTTTTTGATGAAACCAAAGGTAAATCTGCTGTTAGGAAGTGTCAAAGTTGTCATAAAAAATTTGTACAGATTTTAACAGACAAAATGTAGTAGCAAGATAAAAAATACTGTACTATATGGCTAAAATTCTATAGTGCATCTTTCATCGTAGAGATGAAAACTTTACGATGAAAAGTTTATATAGCAATATAGGAACAATTTTTTTTTGGATTTTTGAATAAGGATAACTAAATTGCAGTAGTAGTAAGGTAAGAAACCAGAACCTATTGCAATTCACGGGGATATCAAAGGATGATCCGCGGTGGTGGAGATGACGGTAGAATTCGACGATAATCTTTTAAGCAATTGTGGGAATTACTTTGGGTAACTATGGAGGGCTGATGGATGGCTGTGGAAGGGCAATGAGACACCATGAACACTGCTCTAATACCAAGTGGTAGAACCTTTGTGGATTCTAAGCTTGGGGTTGATGTCTTTAGGAGATCGGCCTCCTTGGAACTCTATAGGGGTTTCTTCCTCCGAGTTGATGCTCAAAGGCTACTAAAAAGATTCATCTATTTATTAAAAAAAGAGGATAAATACATAAATATTTATAGAGCTTCTAAATCCCAACTCCTAATATGACTCATATTTAAGACTCCTACTTCTAACCAACACCTAATATGACTCCTACTCAATACTCCTACTTTTAACCAACTCCTAATGCTTATCTAAGAAGCAACCTCCAAACTAATTCTAACCTTAGTTAGCCTCTTCACCTCTTTAATAGGGTCGGCTAGATACGTTTTATATAAATGCCCCTTTCAATGAAACTTAATTAGGACTCTCCTAGCTAGAGTCCTAACACAATCTGCTTAAAATATAAATCAACAATATAAGATGCATCATTTTATTTATTGCAAGGAACAAAGTGAGATATTTTTGAAAATCTGTCAATAACAACCATGATAGAATCCTTGTTCCTTTGAGTTTTTGGCAATCCCAAAATGAAATCAAGACTCACATCCTCCATGGAACATTTGGCACAGGCAATGGAGTGTACAATCCAAAATTTTGACTTCTTATTTTTGCCAAATGATACACTCGGCATTGCTTTGCATATCTCTCCACATCTCTAAACTTTTTACTTGTCTCAAAGAACAAGATGAAACACATAAAACATTAGCTCGAAAAAGAAAACCATCAAAGATTAAAAATTGTTGAAAGGAACTTGATTTGCAATTCTGCCATATTGAGCCAAAATCTAGATCATTCTCATAGATATCTTTGAATATCTTAAATCTAACCACTTTGACTTCCATTACTGATAATAAAGAATGTAGTCTGCTCAATGTGTCAGCAACTATATTTTGAATACCAGATTTATGCTTGATTATAAAGTTATAAGATTGTAAAAACTCCACCCAAGCTGCATGCCTCTTGTTTAGCTTGTGTTGGTGATTAATGAACTTTAATATCTCATGATCAGAATACCGGACAAATGGTTTAACAAGAAGATATAAACTCTAATGAGATAAAGCTCGATAAATGGCATAAAACTCATTGTCATAGGTAGAATGTTTCTTTCTCGTATCATTCAGCTTTTCACTAAAAAATATAATGGGCTTTCTATCTTGACTTAAAACAGCACCAATTCTCATATTAGATGCATCATATTCAACCTTAAACACATTGTCAAAATTTTGTAGAACTAAGATAGGAGCTTCGGTCACATTTCTTTTTAAAAGCTCAGAAGCATCATTAGCCTCACTAGTTCATTTGAATTTATCACATTTTATATATTCGGTGATTGCATCGACAATAGAGATGAAACCCTTATGAATCTTCTGTTAAAGGAAGTTAAACCATGGAAACTCCTCACTTCATGTACTGAAGTAGGTGTTGGCCAATTGAGAATAACTTCTATCTTATTTTGATCCATCATGATTCTATTTTTTGAAACAACATACCCCAAAAATACAACACTAGAAGTAAAGAAATCACACTTCTTTATATTAGTATAAAACTTTTGCTACCTCAAAATAAGAAAGATCTCTTTCAGATGATTCATATGCTCCTCTTCGCTCTTGTTGTAAACTAATATATCATCAAAATAAACTATAATAAATATTCCAATGTATGGCTTAAGTATGTGATTCATAAATCTCATGAAAGTGCTAGGAGTATTAGATAGCCCAAATGGCATAACCAACTATTCATATAAGTCTTCTCTAGTTTTAACTATTATTTTTCACTCATCTCCTTGCCTCATTCTTATTTGGTGATAGCCGCTCTTCAAATCAATTTTAGAGAAAATATAAGCACCAGACAATTAATCAAGTAAATCATCTAACAATCAAATAGGAAAATGATAGTCCATTGTGATTTTGTTGATGGTGCAACTGTCCACACACATTCTCCAAGAACCATATTTCTTACGCACTAAAAAGGCTGAAATTGCATAAGGACTCATGCTCTACCGAATTAATCCCTTTTTCACCAATTCATCAACTTGCCTTTGAAGTTCTCCATGCTCCTTTGGATTCATTCTGTAAGCTGCCTTATTCGGTAGAATAGCCCCCGAAATAAGATCAATATGATACTGGATGTCTCTCAAAGGTGGAAGGCCATGTGGAATCTCTTCTGGTATAACATCTTTAAACTCCTCCAGGATTTGTTTCATAATTACCAGTGTCTCCTTGTGTTATTCATTCTCCTCTACTACTACAGCCATAACATGACCACCTTTGTCTAATTCACCTTTGCATTCACCATAGGTCATAAAAGCGCTAATTTCCTTCTCTAATTCACCTTTGCATTCACCATAGGTCATAAAAGCATTAACTTCATTCTTTGGTACACTGATTTCGGAAGGTTGTAATGGAGCTAAGATAATCTTCTTTTCATTTACTTTAAAAGAATAAGTATGTTTGTAGCCGTCATACAACACCCTTCTATCATAGTGCCAAGGTCTTCCCAACAGCAAATGACAAGCATCTATAGGAGCAACATCACACCATACTTCGTCTTTATAATACTTGCCAATAGAAAATGAAACTAAACATCTTTTAGTTACCTTGATGTCATTTCCATTTTGTAACCAACATAATTGGTATGGATGTGGATGAGGGATTATGTCCAACTTTAGCTTCTACACCATCTCTAAAGCTATCACATTCTCAAAGCTGCTGCTGTCGATGATCACCAAGCACACCTTAACAAGAGAAGTGCATTTAGTGTGAAATACATTTTTTCTCACCCAACTTTCATCCTCGACTACATAAGACACTTGTAAACTACGTTGCAATACAATAGACAAACCATGATCTGCATACGTAACCTCTTCCTTATCTTCATCATATTTTGGTTTGTCATTGGCTTCATCTACTCCTCCATCACTATGATCTTCAACCAAAGTTATAATGCTCCTATTTGAATAATGTGAAGTAATATGCCCAAAACCATGACATTGGAAGCATTTTAAACCACTTGGGGTAGAAGAATTAGGTGTTTTTTTGCTGCCAGCAGATTCTTCACCCTTTCCTTGCACCTTCGATATCACCATGCTTTGGATAGTAGGTTTTAAACTTCCTCCTTTTGTATAGCCTTCTTTTAAACCATACCGAGAATTCTTTTCAAACTTCTATTGCTTTTCAATTTTTAATATTAGCTTACTCACATCATTTAAAGACTAATATGGCTGTAGTTGAACAACTTTAGCAATCTCATACTTCAGACCTCCTAAGAATCTTGCAATGGTTTGCTCTTCTGATTCCACAAGCTCTCCTTTTAACATAGATTATCGAATTCTGCTATATACTCTTCCACACTAAGATCTTTTTCCTTAAAATCATAGATTTTGAGAAATATCTCTTGCAGATAATTGTCATGTAAATATTTTCTCTTCAGCTCCCTCTTTATTTTTTCCCATGTCACGATCTTACTCTTCCCCTCACGTTCTCTTTGTTTCTTCAGATTTTCCCATCAAAAATATGAATTCCGTCTAAATTTAAGTGCCACAAGTTTTACCTTCTTTTGTTCTGGTGGTTCATGAATCGAAAATTCTTTCCACTGTGTTAAGCCAATCAATAAAGTCATCAACATTAATTTTACCTGCAAACTCTAGAATATCTAATCTTGAGTTGTATTTGTTCTGCTACTCGTCTTGGACTCCATGTCTTGCTTGAAATCTTCTCGACTCCCTTGGATGAAGAGGTGTATCATAATCAGAAGTAAATTCATGGATATCATTTTCATGCTGGTTGTGTCTACTTTGAAGTTCTTCGATTATTTCATTTTTTTCTTATAGACTACGCAGCAATCTTCGTAGCTATAGCCTCAATAACTCAGTATCATCTTCATGACAACTACATTCACCAACTATATCTTTTTCTTTCCACCTTACCATGATCTCTAACCTTTAGCTCTGATACCAAACTGATGCCAAGCGTGATACAGAATAAGGGGGTAAAGTAGAATAGATTTCGAAAGAAAATCGATGGTATAGTTTTTCGGATAGAAAATGTATGAACTCACGATAATACTTCAATAAGATCGAAAAACAGCTCACCACTAAGTTTAAAATCACAACGAGATACAGAAAGTTCACCACCCCAAGGAAATTAAACAAGAATACATAATTGAAAATAAAAGACTCATCACTCAAGGAAGTATCCAAGAGATATAGAGTTTAAGGGAGAACTCTAAGAGAGATTTTGCCAAAATATCATCAGTTTCTATAGTCCTTTTCTAAGCCCTAAATACCAAAATAAGTACTAGTGCATGAAACAATCCTTTATGCATAGGTAATTTTGAAATTAAGTGTTTTACAATTGCTAACCAACTCCTTTAATGCATTCCTTGGTCTTGAAGAAAAACACATTGAAACAACTTTAACTTTATATAGAGAATATCCTGATGAGCTGTCATATTTGAGTGGGCTGAGTTGAAGACTATGAGGCAATATTATTGGCTGAAAAAATACCTAGGGAGATCGTATATCCCTAATTCTCTATATTTCTCTAGGAGAGGGCGAAGGAGGTCAAGCGTCCTCCTCTCTAGTAATGATCCACACAGTAGGGCTGCGACGATTCTTCTCGAATCTCGGAGCCTGCTATTTGAGGAGGAGAAAGGGAGGAGAATAGGAGATGACAACCTAAAGAGACTCTAGCCTATAAACAATTGATTCCCTCCCATTTATAGAGGTCCACTATCAACTTAACCTTAATGGATCTTGCCCTATTGGGTATTGGATCACCATCCAACTATCCAAGCCTCTTAGATTAATGGCTCTCTATCCAATAATTTTTCATTGGCTCTTATTGGATCTCATTCATAGGATCCAATAATTCAGGGGCTTATTAGATATTAAATAAGATAGGGGCTCTAACGAATATCTCATATCCAAACCTCTACTCATTGCAATGCCTACCATATGTGTGTAACCTCAAGGCCCAATATCGAGCTGGCCGTGATTCATACCTATCAGAACTCCTTCTGGCTCAAAAAATATTATCTCCATAATAGTTTACTCGACTCATCGACTATGGAAGTACTAGGCCGCAACGCCATAGTCCCCAAATGATACAGGGGAATCCAATCCATTGGACATATCTGTCCTTAGTTACCATATACCTATAGTAAATCATCCATCTAAAGTCCCAAAGATCGTATACCGAGTATGGTGCTATCAGACCCATACGGTTTCTGCTCGAATCTCATTTTAATCAAACTCTCCTAGAAAACTCTTTCTCTCTCAATCCAAATGACCTTGGCCAAGGGTTTGTTTGAGCAAGAACACATAGGATATTCCTCTCATGACATCGAGAATGGATGATCCTCTATTGATACTCAATAGTCCTCGTAAGGTTGGCTACCACTCCCGATGACCGGCTATGCTAGATGTGGAACCTCTAGACCTATAAATCCGGTATCAAAGAATGAAGTACTCATGTGAGACATCCTTGATGTCTCAAGTCTAAGGACCAAATACATCACTAAGACTACATAATCACTGTCTAACAATAAGGCATCATCAACCATCTAGTATCCCCACACGATGAGCACCTGTACTAGATCCCTAGTGTCCCCACATGAGTAACTATGTGACCAGCTACATCCATCATATAGACGGGTATATAATACACTAGTATGTTCGGTTATCTCAATGTCCCTCTTGAGTAACCTATAACTAGGATTATTTAGGATCTGTGTTTAAAGGAGAATCCGTCTCATTATCGTGATCTCATCATGATCCGATTCTCATTGCATAGATCCATGACCATTACTATATATATATAATAATAATAATAATAATAATAATAATAATAATAAGGGAATCCGGCGAGCTTTTCGGTGAACTTCCAACGGACTTCCGATACACCCTCGGATTTCTTCCGTCAGACTCCCAGCAAGCTCCCGGTCTTGTGGCGAGTTCAACAAGTCTTTGGTAAGTATCCGAACCTTCTTGATGATCTCCGCAAACCTCTGACAATCTTTCTGGTGGACTTTTAGAAACTTCGGCAAGTCCCCGATTCTTTCTTGGTTGGTTCCGGCAACACTTCCGACAATTCTTCAGACTTTCGGCGGACTCTCAAACACCCATTGAACTTGACTTCGGTAAACTTGTTTTTTGTCTTTATGCTATCATAGTTAATCTTGCATATGTAAAACACACTTCGATCTAGACAATTAATCCTAAGCATCTAATCAAATTGTCCGGCATGTCATTGGTCCCTCGACGCTTCGTTTGATTCTTCGGTGCATCATCCTCTCCTGCGGCCTATTGCTCAATCGGCCAGTTGACTCCGCAACTCCGATATCCTTAGCGCAATGTCCGCTCTTCTTGGCTCGATGCCTAAATCCATGGCTCGGAGCCTTCTGTCGATACGTCGATCGATCCACCGGCTTGATGTCCAATCTTCTGACATGTTCCTCCGGCCCAACATGATTTTCCTGCTTTAATTGTCTCATCCTGATCAAAGCATCCTACGTCACTCAAAATGCAGATTAAAACATAAACACATATTAATTGGTTTCATCATCAAAATCCGAGATTCAACAGCCATAAGGATGCTCCTTGCATATGCTAGTAGTAATAATTTTAAGTTATTTCAAATAGATGTTAAAAGTGCTTTTCTTAATGGCTTTATTTTCGAAGAAGTTTATGTTGAACAACATCCTAGATTTGAGAATGATAATCTCCCTAATCATGTGTTTAAATTGACTAAAGCTCTCTATGGATTGAAACAAGCCCCACGGGCTTGGTATGAGAGACATAGCTTATTTCTTATCAAAAATAATTTTTCTAAAGGCAAAGTTGATACTATATTGTTTATCAAAAAATTTAAAAATAATTTTTTTATTGTTCAAATTTATGTTGATGATATTATTTTCGGTTCGATGAATGAATCTCTATGTGAGTCATTTGCTAAAAGTATGAGTCTTGAATTTGAAATGAGTTTGATGGGGGAATTAACTTTCGTTTTAGGCATACAAATCAAACAACTAAGTAATGATATTTTTCTTAGTTAAACAAAATATGCTCTAGATTTGCTAAAATTGTTTAAAATAGATAGCTCAAAGGCTATCAATACTCCTATGAGCACCTCCACTAAGTTAGAAATTGATGAAAGTGGAGAAAGCTTTGACTAAAAAGCTTATTGGGTATGGTAGAAAGTTTACTTTACTTCACAACAACTAGACTGGATATCATGTTTAGTGTAGGACTTTGTGCTAGGTTTCAATCAATCCTAAGATATCTCATCTTAAAGCAGTTAAGAGAATACTTAGATATCTTAAAGGAACCACAAATCTAGGATTATGGTATCCAAAATTCAAGAACTTTGACCTAATTGCTTATGCTGATGCGGATTTTGCTGGATGTAGATTAGATAGAAAAAGCATATCTGGAACATTTCAATTTTTAGGACACACACTTGTTTCTTGGTCTTCCAAGAAACAAAATTCGGTTGCACTATCTACAACCAAAGACGAGTACATTGCAGCTAGTGCATGTTGTGCACAAGTTGTGTGGATAAAAAACACTTTAGAAGATTATAAGATTCATCTTAAAAATATTCCCATAAAATGTGATAACATAAGTGCAATATGTTTAACAAAAAAACCTATTCAACACTCTAGAACTAAACATATTAATATTAGGCATCACTTTATATGAGATCATGTCAATAATCATGATGTAATCTTAGAGTTTATTGATACAAAACATCAATTAGTTGATATTTTTACAAATCCTTTAAGTGAAGAAAAATTTAATTTTATTAGAAAAGAATTAGGAATGTTAATTTGTCTGAATGCATGAATTTGTTAAATTTTATTTTCAGACTTTTTTGATTCTTTAGATCAATCACTTCAATCTTCTCCTCTTATGATGCGAATTTTACATGTTGTAAACGTAAAATGCTATTTACTTTGATGTTGGAATTATGTGCTTTGATGCTGAAAGTTCCAATGATGTTGTGATCTTTTTAAATGATGAGCATGTTATCATACAATGATGCAATATTGTCTTTACTTTGATATTGGAAATTTCTATGATGTTGTGATCTCTTTAAATGATGAGCATGTTATTATACAATGATGCAATATCGTGTTTACTTTGATACTGAAAATTTCTATGATGATTATGATCTCTATTAAATATTGAGAAGTTTTAATCATACATGATGCAATATTGTATTCTTAACTTTTGAGTGCTACAAGCACTAACGATATTACTGTTAGGATCAAGAGTGGCAGTAAGAGGGGGTGAATTAGTATAGTAGAAAACTTTTATGATTTTAAAAGACTTGTTTCGATTAAAACTAATTCCGATGAAAATAGTTTTGATTCAATTCATTTCGGAGAGAATTTGAACTTGAAAGCTTTCGTAAAATTAAAGCCAATTTTGAAAGATGTTTACTTGAAAGCGTATGTAAGCATAGTAAAAGTATAGTAAGGAGGAGAGGTAGTTTGCTATAAAAGTAAATTGCTCAGAGTAATTGCAAACCAAGTTTTAGAGTGGTTTAATTAATGTAACCTACATCCACTTTCGGATTCCTCCTCCAACGAGATCATCGACATCCAGTAAAGGCCTTCCTTTAATGGTGAAGACTGAACACCTCTTTATAGCACTTTCTCTTTTTCTCGGGTTTAGGAGATGAACCCTTACAAGTCTCACTCCTCTTTCTTGGATGGTTACAAGGCTAAGGCTAAGAGATGAAGGAGAAGAACTTTAACTTTTACAACACTTTAAGACTCAAAAACTCAAGATTATGCCAATATGTTTCGTGCCCTTTCATGTAGAAATGGGTGGGGTTTCTATAGGCCCCAATGGCTTCAAAATTATAGCCAAAAAGTGTCACATCCCTAGAATTCAGGGTACTGGCAATACCACTACCATTATTGGGTGGTACTACCACCGTTGATTCGACTCTAGGCAGTACCACCGCCAAACAGGGGCAGTACCATCGCTGGCAGCACTACTACTAGTGGTGCCACTGCCCAGAAAACTAGGAGCACTGCCTTCCAAGCGGTGCCATCGCCGGCCATATTTTTAGGGGCTGAATTGGGTGCTCAATTTGGCCCAATTCAGCCCTATTAAGGGCCTAGTTGGCCCATAATTAAGCTAGTGAGATTACCTCCCAATCATAACTTAATTTACGCTCTAACTACGATAATTAAGACACAATGTATAGTGCTCCTTATTCCGGTGCGTCAATTGCTCTTCCGATAAACTCTCGACGGACTCCCGACAAGCTCCTGGACTTTACGATGATCTTCTTGGCGAGTTTCGATGAGCTTCTATGGCAAGCTCCTGGACTTCTCGGTTGGTTCCCACAGAACTTCTGACGAACATCCGGACTTCCGTCGAACTTTCGAACTCCCAATGAGATCTCGATCTTGACTCCGGCACAACACCTACTTTATGTCTTACGACTATCGTAGTTAATCCTGTACACTTTTCTCAACATTTAGATTAGATCAAACAAATTATAATTGACTTCATCATCAAAATCTGAGATTCAACAATCTCCCCCTTTTTGATGATGACAATCAATTGATGACGGAGTTAACCTTAACTCCCCCTATCTATATGCCATACTTGAGAAAAGATATTCTTAAATTCAATGCCTTTGAATTCAAAAAACAAATCAATATGATAAGTTAATTAAACTTATCAACTTGCACATTATGATTCCTACCATGATCTATCATTCTCAAAATACGATGCTAAGTCTTTATCAAAATGATGTCAATGCATGACATCCATTTTCAAGTATGATATTTCAAATATAAAAGATGACAAATATAGCAATTTATCATTCTATGGCATGATATCAATTATAAAATAGTAAGTTAAGCTCTAGATATCTTATCATAATGAAAGAAATTTATCAAGCAAACATTTCAAGTATATATGATGAAATACATTGCATACATTTGTAATCAATTTACCACATTTTGATATTATTTCTCCCCCTTTATCATCAACAAAAAGGAAAACAATTCAACAATGCAAGTATGGTAAAAATTCATGCCAAATTTTAATTTGTATACCAATCATATTTCAAGCATTCATGACATGGTATCATTCAAAAGTTCTAACATTAAAAGTTATAAATATTAAAGAGATTACTTCCATCAACTTCTCCCCCCTTTTTTATCATCAAAACTTTACATAAAGAAGGAAAGTAAGGAGGAAATCTATTAAGAACCAACTTTGTGAAATGATATGAATCAAGTCAAAAACGATAACAGAGTTTCATTAAATCATGCTCCAATTTTCATAAGGATCAAGATATTCTTGTGAAATCAACTCCTCATTCTTGCAAGTGTTCATTTCATAAAAAAATAAAAATTCTTCTTTCATTAAGAAAGAATTCATGTGAAAGAATCATCATATGAAGGATAAAAGAAATTTCATGAATAAACCTTCAAAATGAGAGGAGCATCACATCAAACCCATTTCTCATTAAAAATTCACAAGAGAAATCCGTGAGAGATGTATTTGTCAATGAAATCCATAAAGTGATTGAGTGCATCAAATATCATTAAGTGATAGAGCAAGGGTATGAAGTAAACTTGATACCAAGGAAGATAAAAATGAAATAAGTTAATGAAAGCTCCATTTATGAAATATAAAAGATAGTCCAGAAAAGTTATACATCAAATTCATGCATTTGGACAAATTAACATTTATAACTTTGCAAATGATCATCAAATAACACGTCAGGTTATAAATACCAAAAGTTGAATGTATCAAGGAATTTATTCATTTAAAATATATATCAAGTCTAATTCCTAGAGTGATATATTCATTAAAGTAAGCTCAGAATTTAACCATCAAAGTAGTTAGTGCAGAATTTTACTATCAAAGTAAGTAGCATTTTAAGCATCAAAGCACAGCATTGCGATCATCAAAATAAGTAGCATATTAAGTTTACAACATTAAGATAAATAACATATGATTACAACATAACAAAGAGGAATTTTGTCCACTTCTCCTTAAATACATACATAGCTTATTCAGGTGGTGGAAAGTTCAAATGTCTAAACAAAGTATTAAACTATTGATGAATTTGCTGTAACTCAGTTAAGATTTGATCTTGGCCTTGTTCAAGTCGATCTTGTCATTGTTCAAGTCGATCTTGTCATTGTTCAAAATGATCCATCCGAGTCCCTATGTCATCGATATATGAGGGAGGTGCTTGCTCCACTAGAGGTGATTCCTCAAAGGGACTAATTGGAGGAGATTGATTATCTCTAAAAATTAGTGTTTTAGGTTGTGGTTCTGGTTGGTGGGGACCAGTCCTTCTAGGCAGTCTAGTCCATATTCCATTTCTAAATGTATATCTTATCCGTCGAAATAGATTTATATGTATGATACTAAATCTATCTAGTTTGATAACTTATTCTTCAAGTGGAATAGCAATATCATAGGCATGGAGTAGCCTTGTGATTAAGCCACCATATAGAAACATCATATCCCTTTTTGATAGTTTAATTATGTTCTGTTGGATTAGGTAACCAAAATAATTATTATGTCCCTTCATAATCCAATACATGGTACCTAATTTCATTTGACTTATTTCATCATGATGATATTACTTTAAGAGAATAATACTTATCAGGATGTGATGAAGTATTTTGGTGCTTAAAGGTAGTAAATGTTCGCAACTTTTTAGAAGAATCGTTAAGTTAGGATTGCTAAAAATTGTTCCTAAGGCATCAACGTAAGGAGTCCCAACTGTTTCATTATCCTATTGTCCTTTAAAATAACACCCTATTTTTTTTATCAGAATTCCTATAATGTTGCAAATGATTCTATCCGTAATGGGTATATGATGTCCTAGTAGATAGGTAGATACCCATTCATCTTCATCTACATATAAATTATTGTAAAATAGCCTAACAAGTCTAGGGTAGATAGGTTCAACCATTTGAAGAATTGGGAGAATGTCTAGATTTGCAAATCATTGAATTGGTTCCAAATCACTTAATCCATCTAAATCAACATATTTACTCTTATGAACATATCTAGACTCTATGGATGAAAATTTTAGGGCATATTGATTAGAATCAAAAAGTAGGGAGTCATAATTTTTATCTAATCTCCTCTTCCCTTTGTCCCTAGAGGATCTTCTAGAAGCCATGAGACTAAACACATAAATGATGAGAGAACTACACATAAGAGGCAAGATCTATCAATAAATTGAGAGAAGAGGTTTGAGAATTACCCTTACAGTAATCTTCTTGAAAGATTGAGATTGATCCTTGGATTTGAAGAAGGGGAGGGTTTTCTTGAGTTTTTAGAGGAGGATCAAGGAGAATGAGGGGTGGAGAGGAGTTTAGAGGTGTGAGGAAGGGATGTAGGAGGGCTTGGGGTCAGTTCTACCGTCGGCCCTAAGTTGGTGTTTATAAGGGGTAGGTTACGGGCAGTGGCACCGCTAGCTGAGCGGTGCTACCACCTGCCACCCGTGACCACTAGCGATGCTACCGCTAGCTGGGTGGTGCCATCGCCTACAAGTAGTGAGCACTGCTCACATTGTTGTGTGTTGCTATCTTGGGGTGATTCCAACTTGCAAAGATTTTTATTGAAGCACACAACCTTATTTACTCATCATATAAGTTTATCATATAAAGATTCATATCATATAAAGATAAGAAGATTCTTATTGAACATCCCTAATTCCCTTCTTGTAATGAGAGATAGTAGCAAATGAAGACTCATTTTTCAAATGTCAAGAAATCCAAAAATCCAGAAACTATGAGAAAGGAATTTGGATATAAAAATTCCCATGTTTTAGATATTGAGAGATCATGATCAAGTGTTTATCATTTAAGATTTCAAATAATGATTGCATCATCAAGTTATCAAACATGATCTTATTTTAATTCTAATGATATTCTCTTTGTGTTTTCTATTTTTGTCTGGAGAGCTTTATGAGTTATTTTGGATCTCCGGTCTTGAGCATCCACTATCAATGTACCCTCTCCTGCTCCTAGCTTGTGATGGTAAAAGTTTCTATAAAAAAAGATGATTTTTAGGTACCCATTTAACCTTGGGTGCCTCAAAAATTGATCTACATTGCTTATCATGTTGCATTGAGTCATTTAAGGTTCTTTTAGGAATCCAAATCAATTTATGTGGACTACATTTCTTAAATGGACAATTATAAGCTTCATGCCCAAATTTGCAACAAAAGTTACATTTCTTTTAGGGTGAAACATACAAAGTAGAACCTTTAACAAAGGTGGTTGGATTTTGGTGAGAGCTACTCACAAATCCAATTCTGCCTTTTCTATGAATGTGACCCTTGTTGGCAAGGATCATGTTCAAGGATTTGCCACCAACCTCAAACTTTTCTAAGGTTTTCTTAAGTAGCAAGTTTTCTTTTTGAAGTAATTCTAGTTCATCACATTTCATACATGAAGCTAGACTATCATTGTGCTCAACTTTTAATCTATCAAAATTGTTAATAAGAGAAGCATGTTCCTTTTTTAAAGAGTTATATTTTTTACTCAAGATTCTACATTCATCAAACAATTCATGAAATGCACTTGAAAGCTCATCAAAAGTTAAATTTGCATCTAATGAACTTGTTACCTCATCTCCAATAGCCATTAGTGCATAGTGAGTAACTTGTTCGATATTGGTTGGCTCCTCTTCTTCGGAAGCACTTGAGTCGTCCCATGTAGCTTTGAAAGCCTTCTTCTTTGGTTGCCTCCTCTTTGCTTGGGGACATTCACTCTTGAAGTGTCTCGACTTCTTGCATTCATAACATATCACTTTTTCTTTCTTAGGTTCAAATTTATTTTTAGTATCATTTAAAAATTTTTTTTTTATGAATCTTTTGAACTTTCTTGTTAAGAGTGCCAAATCATTATCAAAGTTCTCATCACTTGAGTTTTATTTCAAGTAGTCTTCTTGTATTCTCAGTGTCATATCCTTCTTGTTCTTTGGAAGGGTGTCCTCAAACTCTTCATGAGCTTTACATGTCATTTTATAGGTCATTAATGACCCAGTTAGTTCCTCAAGAGAAATATTATTTAGATCTTTGGCCTCTTGAATGTCCATGATTTTAGGGTCCCAACTCTTTGGATGGGATCTTAAAATTTTATTAACAAGCTCAAAATCCGAGAAACTTTTACCAAGTCCTTTTAGACCATTGACGATATCCGTAAATCGGGTATACATGTCTCCAATGGTCTCACTCGGTT
Source organism: Musa acuminata AAA Group (assembly GCF_036884655.1). Classification (NCBI taxonomy): domain Eukaryota; kingdom Viridiplantae; phylum Streptophyta; class Magnoliopsida; order Zingiberales; family Musaceae; genus Musa; species Musa acuminata. The sequence goes on along the minus strand of NC_088349.1, from coordinate 30,972,425 downwards.
TCATTCGAAACAACTTATAAGAATGCACTAAAAGATTAATTATTGACTCCTTCACTTTACTAATGCCTTCATGAGTCGCTTCGAGTATGTGCCAAATGTCAAAAGCCATTTCACAAATTGATACTCAATTAAACTCATTTTTATCTAATGCACAAAACAAGGCATTCATAGCCTTTGCGTTTAAAGCGAAAGTCTTCTTCTCTAACTCATTCCAATTATTCATTGGAAGAGAAGACTTTTGAAAGCCATTTTCTACAATATTCCATAGTTCAAAATCCATTGAAATTAGGAAGATCCTCATTCCAATCTTCCAATATATGTAATCCGTCCCATTGAACATGGGCGGATGTGTAATTGAATAACCCTCTAGGTTGCCGACAAATATCATCTCTCTTGGGTTTAAAATCAAATGAGAGTGAACCTTGCTCTGATACCAATTGTTAGGATCAAGAGCAGCACTAAAAGGAGGGATGAATTAGTGTAGTGGAAAACTTTTACGATTTTAAAAAACTTGTTTCGATTAAAACAGATTTTGACGAAAATGGTTTCGATTCAATCAGTTTCGGAGAGAATTTGAGCTTGAAAGCTTTCGTAAAATTAAAGCCGATCTCGAAAGATGTTTACTTGAAAGCATATGTAGGCATAGTAAAAGCACAGTAATGAGGAGAGACAGTTTACTATAAAAGAAAATTGCTCAAAGTAAATGCAAACCGAGTTTTAGAGTGGTTCGGTCAATGTGACCTACATCTAGTTTCGGATTCCTCCTTCGACTGTTAGGATCAAGAGCACTAAGAGGGGGGGGGGGGTGAATTAGTGCAGCAGAAAACTTTCGATGATTTAAAATGATGTTTGTACGATAAAGACGATTTCGATAAGAAAGTCGATTCGGAAATCACTTTAACTTGTGATCAAGCGAGATGCAGTTAAAGTAAAGATATAGAGACAATTTGCAGTTAAGATAGAGAACATGATGTAATTGCAAACCGAAATACGACGTTCGTACAATAAAAAAAATTTCGATATGAAAGCCGATTCGGAAGTTACTTTAACTTAGATTAGGCGAAGTGCAGTTAAAGTAAAGCTATGGAGGCAATTTGTAGTTAAAGTAAAGCTATGGAAGCAATTTGCACTTAAGATATAGAATAGAAAGTAAATGCAAACTGAGATTTAGAGTGGTTCAGTCAATCTTAACCTACATCCACTTTTGGCTTCCTCCTCCGATGAGGTCACCGATGTCCACTAGAGGCCTTCCTTCAATACACGAAGGCCAACCACCCTTTTACAGTTTCACTCCTTTTGACAAGCTAATGAGACAACCCTTACATAATTTCTCTCCTCTCTTAAAAACTCAAAACTTTGAAGAAAAGAGGGAGGAGAACTTCTAGCCTTTACAACACTTTTGAGCTCTAAAAATCATAGAGTAATATTGGATTTTCGATGCCCTTTCATGTAGGAAAGGGTGGGGTATATATAGGCCCCAAACTGGTTTGAATTTGGAGCTCAAAAATGTTATTTCTCGGATTTTCGAGGTCCTAGCGGTACTACCTCCTAATTGGGGCGGTACAAACGCTAGGTAGCTCGAAGACTGAGCCTCTGGGCGGTGTCACCGCCAGATTAGGGTGGTGCCACCGCTTGACTAGGGCGATTGCATCGCCCAGTCTCACTCAGAGATTGAGCCCAAGCGGTGCCACCGCCTGACCTGGGCGGTCGCACCGCCTAGCTTTCCTGGGAGACCATCTCTTGGGCGATGCCACCGCCGACCCTAGCGGTGCCGCTGCCTGGCAGGAATTCTAGTCCGAATGGGTTGATCCTTTCGGCCCAATTTGGGTCTATCAAGGGCCCAATTACCCCCAATTAAGTTAATGGGATCACCTCCCATTCTTAACTTAATCTATATGCTAACTACGATATTTCTTAAGACATTTACTGCAACTTTCTCTGGTGTGTCAATCGTTTCTTCTGGCGAACTTCTAGCGAACATCCGACGAACCTTCGGCGATGCTCCAGCGGACTTCTAGCAAACTCCTAGACTTGCGACGATCCATTTGGCGAGTTCCAACGAGCTTCTTTGGCAAGTTCCTGGACTTCTCGGATTTGTTCCCGCAGAACCTCCGACGACCGTCCGGACTTCCGTCGAACTTTCGAACTCCCAACGTGATCATAGTCTTGACTCCGGCGTAACTCCTACTGCATGTCTTTCTTCCATCGTAGTTAATCCTGCACACTTATCTCAACATATAGATTAGATAACAAATGACAATTGACTTTATCATCAAAATCCGAGATTCAACAATCTCCCCCTTTTTTATGATGACAATCAATTGATAACGGAGTTAACCTTAACTCCCCCTATCAATATGGCTTATTGATAGAAACTCTTGGATTCAAAAATCTAAGCAACATGTCATCATAAACTTATGCATAACATGTCATGTCACAAATATACTTCTCCCCCTTTGTCGTCAACAAAAAGGAGAAGTACCACAATCAAGTGTTTGTTACATAAGTTCAACTCATTGCATGAAAAATATAATATCTATGTTTACCATCATGCAAGTTTGTTATCATCAAAGATATACATGGTAGTATGATACAAGTTTACAATATACAAGCTAGCAAAAATTTTTCAATGTTTTAAGACATGCAAGCTAGGAATTTTGAGATGTTCAAGAAAGCAACTCTTGCTTCTTGAAATATAAGTTTTACTAGATGTGCAAGTTAACTTTTTGCTTCTTGAGATAGGCAAGATAGTAAAATAACATGTCTTACTTCATAATATTTTACAATATTTTAGAACATGCAAGCTAGCAGTTTTAAGATGTTCAAACAGCAACTCTTGCTTCTTGAAATATGCAAGTTGCAAGCTATCAAATTTTGCTTCCATTGTAATGTTTGAGCTCGCAATTTTGCTTCCATTGCAAAGTGCAAGTTTAGCATGTTTAGCACCTTGAGATAGCAACTTTTTGCTTCTCTTTAGACTACAAGCTAGCAATTTTTACGATATGCAAGTTTTGCTACATACAATCTAGCAACAATTTTGAAAGCAAGTGCAAGATAGCTTTCTTGTGTAAGCTCATGATTCTTGCTTCATATTGCAATGTGCAAGTTACAAGTTTTGCTTCTTGAAATAGGCAAGATAGCACATTTGCTTGAGATTATAAGATAGCATTTCTTGCTTCTTTCGAGATAGCAATTCTTTGCTTCTCTTTAGGTACAAGATTTGCAATTCATTGGTAGTGTTCATGACAGCAAGTTCTTTCAATGAAATGATTGAGCTAGCAAATTTTTTCCTTCATTTGAAATATACATGCTAGTAAACTAACTCCCCCTTTATCATTATCGAAAAGAAGGGAGAAATCAATGGCAAAAAAAAATTTTAATCATTATACAAGCCATATTACAAAACCATGTCATGATATTAAGAAAATTCAAGAAGGACATGATTCATTCGACAATTCTTTTTAATAGAGCAAAAGAATTATACAACCAAGGATCATGATTAAAATATATCAATATCATAGATCAAGTCATGATTCATGATTCATCATAAAACAAATTAATTTTTAATCATCACATAATGCATTTAAAGAATTTTTGAAACATAGGAGGATGATTAATTTAAGCATGCAATGTGTCAATCAAATTCAAGTCATGAATACCAATACTTTCATATTGTGAGTATCAATTCATGAATACCAAAAGATATTATTTGTGATTCCAATTTTGCAAGATTATGATTTAGATAAAACTCATTCAAATCAAATCGTTAACTTGAAACTCATAATCAAGTCATCAAAATCAATTTCGAGATTCACAAAATATCATGAAATCATTAATCTCGATCAAATGGGAAAAGCATTTTTTAAGTGATTCTTTTTCATCTAAGCATGCCTTAGTCTTTATATGCCAAATCAAGATACACATGAAAGTTCAAGACGTAAAGGTAAAATCTTATAAAACAACTCATCAAGAAAGATTTTAAACATCTATTTTCAAGCCATATAAAGAGTAAGTCAAGGATTCAATTATCTCATGTCATGAATTCCAACCAGCATCTCAAATTATCAACATCACATTAAAAAGATATTTCAAAAAGATATATCGATAAGTGATTCATTTGTAAAATTTCATTCATTCGGAAGATTCTCCTCTTTAGTAAATAAATCTAGGAGAACAAAATGAATGAAGGGAGATATAACATGATTGAAGCATTGAACATGATTCATATATAAAATGTGTCTCATGTCATAAGTATGAATCAAGCATTTGTGAAATCCGAAATCATCCTCAAAGTCACATTCAATAAATTCATACATGACAAGCATAGATTTATTGAAAAGTCGATAAGATAGAGGATCACATTTCATTTTTATAAATTTCTATTCATGTGATTTGCTTCTTATAAGCATGCCTTTACCTTTAATAAAACAAGTGTCAACATTTAAGACGGAAAGGTAAATTTCATAAAACAAATCATCAAGCATGATTCCATAATAACATCCTTTTAATATCTTGATATTTATCATCAAGTATGATTTCAAAAAGTATGTTCAAGAGAAATCATTAAGACCAAATGCATGATACACTCATTTATTTTCAAAATATTCATCATATTTATTTTCATGAAATTCACAAGATTGGTAAAATAAATTCATTAATCTCAATAGGATAGAATATTCATTTCCATTTCATACAATTGATTTCATGTGAGGGTATTCAAGTCTTTTGTGAAAATATGTATCATCATTTAAAATCGAAACATAAGTTTTGTCATGAAACCGTCAAGACCAAGCACATCATGATATCACATCTATCATCAAAAGACTATCAAGAAATTCATACATAGATGTACATTCACTATGTCATCTTAATATGTCATGAGAATATCATCTTAATTTGTCATAAAAATGGTTAGACCAAAAACATGTTAATCTAAAATGAGAGTTTCAAATCAATATTTACTTCAAAAACTCATGCATAACATAAAATCATCAAGATACACATGCATGGATTAATCCTAAGCATTATCACATATCATATAATTATCATCCCTAATGTTGCATACATCATTCAACATTTCATGCATGAAACTTTAGCAATATACTTTTCATGATCAAATTTTTAATTTTTCAAAGATGCTAAAAAGACAAACATGATATAATTTTTGAAAAATAATTTTTTATTTCCTATTCCTACTATCTAAATTAAGCACTCATGCAAAACTTCAAGTAATTTCAAAATAATTCAAGAGAGTTGAGTTACTTACTTTGTAGTCGAAGTCCGTCAAAGCCCAATTCGTAGTTTCACCTTTGGAAGTTCTTGATTCATCATTGGTTGCCTTCCTCTTCCTTGGCCTCTTCCTTCGTTTAAGTTCATTATTTATTTTAGATTTTTGTTTAATAAACTTATTAAGATTTAGTGTTCGAAGTTCAAGTTCATCATTGTCCTCATCACTTGAGTCATCGCTCAGGTGGTATTCATTTGTCCAGAGTTCCAAATCCTTCCTATTCTTTGGAAGGTGGTTCAAGTGCTCATCGGGTTCAAAATGTTTTAAAAGTGTCATTTCATAGGTCATTAATGACCCGATTAATTCTTCTAATGGAAAATCATTTAAATTTTTTATCTCTTGTATTACGGTTATTTTAGGATCCCACCTTTTTGGAAGGAATCTTAAGACCTTGCTTACGAGATCAAAATTTGAAAAAGATTTACCAAGAACTCCTAGATTATTGACGACATACGTGAAACAGGTGTACATGTCGCATATAGTCTCGCTTGGTTGCATTCGAAAAAACTCAAAATCATGCAATAAAATATTCACTTTCGAATCTTTGACTCTACTAGTTCCCTCGGGCATGATTTCAAGTGTTCGCCAAATATCAAAAGCCGTTTCGCACGTAGAAATCCGATTAAACTCATTTTTGTCCAAAGCGCAAAATAAGGCATTCATAGCCTTTGCGTTTAAAGAAAAATATTTATTCTGCAAATCTGACCATTCGTTCATCGGGTTTAGAGGGAAGTCGAAAACCATTTTTAACAATATTCCATAAATCCAAATTCATAGAAATCAAGAAAACTCTCATTCGAGTTTTCCAATAAGTGTAGTCCTATCTGTTAAACAATGGTGGACAAACAACCAATAAGCCCTCTTGAAAGTCAAGAAGAGCCATTTCTCTAGGTGTAAATCTGAAATGAAAAATACTAGGCTCTGATACCAATTGTTAGGATCAAGAGCACTAAGGGGGGGTGGGGGGATGAATTAGTGCAGCGGAAAACTTTCGACGATTTAAAACGATGTTCGTACAATAAAGACGATTTTGGTAAGAAAGCCGATTTAGAAATCACTTTAATTTGTAGTCAAGCGAGATTTAGTTAAAGTAAAGATATAGAAACAGTTTGCAATTAAGATAGAGAACATAATATAATTGCAAACCGAAATATGACGTTCATGCGATAAAAGTGATTTCGGTATGAAAGCTGATTCAGAAGTTGCTTTAACTTAGATTAGGCAAAGTGCAGTTAAAGTAAAGCTATAGAGATAGTTTGCAGTTATGATAAAGAATAGAAAGTAAATGCAAACCGAGATTTAGAGTGGTTCGGTCAATCTTAACCTACATCCACTTTTGGCTTCCTCCTTCGATGAGGTCACCGACGTCCACTAGAGGCCTTCCTTCAATGGGCAAAGGCCAACCACCCTTTTACAGTTTCACTCCTTTTGACGGGCTAAGGAGACAACCCTTATAGAATTTCTCTCCTCTCTTGAAAGCTCGAAACTTGGAAGAAAAGAGGGAGGAGAACTTCTAGCCTTTACAACACTTTTGAGCTATAAACATCACAGAGTAAGATTGGATTTTCTGTGCCCTTTCATGCAGGAAAGGGTGGGGTATATATAGGGCTCAAACTGGTTTGAATTTGGAGCTCAAAAATGTCATTTCCCAGATTTTTGGGGTCCTGGCGGTACTACCTCTTGGCTGGGGTGGTACAATCGCCTGGCAACTCAGAGACTGAGCCTCTGGGTGGTGCCACCGCATGACAGGGGCGGTTGCACTGCCCAGCCTCACTCGGAGACTGAGCCCAAGTAGTACCACCACCTGATTAGGGCGGTTGCACTGCTTAGTCTCGCTCGGAGACACTACCCAAGCGGTGCCACCCGTCTGACCTGGGCGGTTGCACTGCCCAGCTTTCCTGGGAGACCATCTCCTGGGCGGTGCCACCACCGACCCTAGTGGTGCCACCGCCTGGCAAGAATTCTGGTCCGAATGGTTTGATCCATTCGGCCCAATTTGGGTCTATCAAGGGCTCAATTGCCCCCAGATTAAGTTAATGGGATCACCTACCATTCCTAACTTAATCTACATGCTAACTGCGATATTTCTTAAGACATTTACTGCAACTTACTTCGGTGTGTCAATCGCTTCTTTCGGCGAACATCCGACGAACCTTCGGCGATGCTTTGATGGATTTCCTGTAAACTCCTGGACTTGCGATGATCCACTTGGCGAGTTCCGATGAGCTTCTTTGGCAAGCTCTTGGACTTCTCGGATTTGTTCCCACATAACCTTCGACGACCGTCCGGACTTCTGTCGAACTCTCAACATGATCATAGTCTTGACTTCGGCGTAACTCCTGCTGCATGTCTTTCTTCCATCGTAGTTAATCATGCACACTTATCTCAATATATGGATTAGATAACAAATGACAATTGACTTCATCATCAAAATTCGAGATTCAACACCGACGAGGTCACCGACATCCACTAAAGGCCTTTCTTCAATAAGTGAAGACCAAACACCTTTTTACAGCACTTTCTCCTTTTTTTAGGTTTAGGAGATGAACTCTTACAAGTCTCATTCCTCTTTCTTGGATGTTTATAAGGCTAAGAGATAAAGGAGGAGAACTCTAACTTTTACAACAGTTTAAGACTCAAGAACTCAAGATTATGCTAATAGGTTTTATCCCCTTTCATGCAGAAAAGGGTGGGGTTTTTATAGGCTCCAATGGCTTAAAAATTGGAGCCAAAAAGTGTCACATTCCCATAATTTGGGATACTGGCGGTACCACAACCATTACTAGGCGGTACTACCGTCGCTGATTTGACTTTGGACGGTACCACCGCCGAACAGGGATGGTACCACCGCCTAGAAAACCAGGGACACTAGCTTTCAAGCGGTGCCATTGCTGGCCATGTTTTTAGCCGCTGAATTGGGTGCTCAATATGATAAGACCATAAAGTCTTATCGTAAAAAAGAAGAAGAGAAAGGAATGATCACTTCGAGGGGATCGGCCTCCTTGATCGCTTCGAGGGGATCGGCCTCCTAGGGTTTGTCAAAAGACAGAATAGTATTTTTCATAGATAACTGAAAAGAAGCAGTTACATCCCTATTTATAGAGTTCTACCCAAAGTTTATCAAGACTTGAACTCTAATAAAAATAAATTTTAAATAAACTTCTACTTGACTCTAATTGAACCAAACTGACTCAATAAACAACTGGACTAAACAGACTCAATAAACATTATTCAAAAGCTCAGAAAAATGATCCTAGCAGTTCCTCCCTCTTCAAATCAGCCTTGTCCTCAAGGCTGAGTAGTATCAATCTCGGGGAGCTTCTCTTTCAGCACTTTAACCATAGACTCTCTACAACGCATCACAACTCGTTGATCAAGTAAGTATGGTCTCCAATTTTTTATAGTGTAAGCAACAAGTCGGTCTTTAAGTGTAGTAATCATTGCATGAAACTTCTGGCCTTGTATAATCAATTTTATCTTTGAACCTTTGCTATCATAAGTGAAAATCTATCCATCAACGATCTTTACTTCGAATATGTCATAGTCTTCAATGTGGTGGGCCAATCAGTCAACAGTCTCACTGTCCATAAAATTGTTAGTGCTACCAGTATCAATCAAAACTATAATAGGATGATGCTCTAGAGTTCCGGCAACTTCCATAGTTTGCGGGTTAGAGTACTCGGCTAATATATGCATTGTATGTACGGTAGGTTCAATGTCTTCATTAGAATTTATACCTTCATGATCGGAGTCTAACTCTTCTGCTTTCAGTTCCTCTCCAATTGGCTCAATCATCATATGTTGCCCTTGTTTACATTGGTGCTCCATACTCCACTTTTCATCATAGTACAAACCTTTTGCTGAATTTTTCTTGAGTTCTTCTTGGGTTAGTCCTCGGGTGTCAAGGCTTTGGTTGGGAATAGATATGTTGGGTTGCTTACTGATCATCTAGTGGTTGTCACTTCTATTTCCATGATTTTCCCTGTTGATTTTTTTCTCATGTAGATGTGCGAATGAGATCGCAGCTATCATAGTGCGGGGTTGTCGAGCCTTAACTTCACACTGGATCTCTAGAACAAGCCCTTCAATAAATGTATCCAAAAGTTATCGTTTTGACCAATCTCTAGTTTGATTTGATAAACTTTCAAACCTACTATGATATTCCAACACCGTAGAAGTCTGACAAATTTTGGCGAGTTGTCCATCCACCTTCATGTATGAGCAGATTGTGTCATAATCTTGGGGCCCTTTTGCAGTATTTCTAGATCTATGCAACGTAGAACTTGAGCTCCCATCTTGTTGAAATTTGCTGAGGCTCTCCAGTAGGTTTTTTATGAAATTATTAAGTGTTTCTTGCAGTCGGTTCTCAATTCTGATATCCAATGCTTCCATTTGTGCTTTCATTGAGTTATCGGTGGCTATTTTGTAAGACTACAAATCTGTAATCTCAACTCCTGTTTCTGGTGTCAAGACTAGGGCATAAATCACTGCCCTACTCTATGCTGTTGTTGTGATGCAATCAGTGGTAGCACTATTGGAATGAAGGGTTGCTACGAGGATGTGGGGATGTAGCTGCGTTCGTTGCATGGGAGGCAACGATGCTTGCTGTGGTCACTGCGCGGAGGGATCGCTACTGCTAAGGGCTAGGAGGCAGCGATGGTGGTGCGGTTGGGGTAGCACCGCTAAGGGCTCGCCGCTGCGATGGCGCGGATGGAAGGCAGCGTTGCTCTGTCTCTGTCACACTACGGAAGGAGGCACTAGTGAGAGGCAATGATGCTTGTTGTAGTCGTTGTGTGGAGGGATCGCTACTGCTGAGGGCTGAGAGATAGCGATGGTGGTGCGGTTAGGGGAAGCGTCGGTAAGGGCTCGCTGATGCGATGGCGGTGACGGAGGAAGAGTTGCTGCCCTATGTTTTTGTCACTACGTGAGATGAGAGCGCCAAGGCTGAAAGGCGATGGTTGCGACTGCTATGACCCAAGGAAGCAATTGTCGAGTAGCCGGGTTGAGGCTATGGTGATGGCAATCGACAATTACAGCAGCGGAGGCAGAACAAGAGGGAGGTGGCGTTGAAGCGGCCGGGGTTGAGGCTGCAGTGGTGGAAACTGGCGGTTGTGGCAATGATGTGGAGCAAGGGGGCTACAGCAATGGTGCAAAGCGAGGGGGTTGAGGTGAAGGCTGCGGTGGCTGGCAGTAGCGGTGGTTGCTGGCCAGAGCACAGCGGCGACGGTGGAGAAGGAGGCAGCGAGGGTCGTGGCTCTGTTTCTGCAACCATTGCAACGAGGGGCTGCGGCAACCGGCGACTGCGGCTACGACCCAAGGAGGGGGGGGGGGGGGGGGGCTGGCACGACTAGGGTTGCAGCTGGGAGGCGGGCGACGGTGATCAAGTGGCCAGAAAGCAGCGGTGGCGGTGGAGAAGGAGTTGCCTTACAGCAGTAGTGGGGAAGAAGGGAAGCAGGGGCTGCGGCAATCGGCGGTTGCTGCTGTGACCCAAGGGGGGGGGCACGGCTAGGGTTGCGGTTGCGAGGCAATGGTGGACTCTGGCCGGAAGTAGGTCAGAGTCAGTTACTGGCCGGAGAGCAGCGACGGGCGACGAGTGGGCTGGCCGGAAGCAGGGGAAGCAGCTTCTTCTTCTCTCTTTCTTTCTTTCTTTCTTTCTTTCTTTCCTTCTTTTTTTTTTTTTTTAATAGCTATGGCAGCGAGAACGCTAAGGATCACCACTCTGATACCAAATGATAAGACCCTAAGGTCTTATCGTAGAAGAAATGGAAGAAATGGGGATGCTCTGATATCAAATGATAAGACCCTAAAGTCTTATCATCGCTCTGATACCAAATGATAAGACCCTAAAGTCTTATCGTCACTCTGATACCAAATGATAAGACCCTAAAAGTCTTATCGTCACTCTGATACCAAATGATAAGATCCTAAAGTCTTATCATAAAAAAAGAAGAAGAGAAAGGGATGATCACTTCGAGGGGATCGGCCCTCCTTGATCGCTTCGAGGGGATCGGTCTCATAGGGTTTGTTAAAAGATAAAATAGTATTTTTTATAGATAACTAAAAAGAAGCAGTTACATCCCTATTTATAGAGTTCAACCCAGAGTCCATCAGGACTTCAACTATAATAATAAATAAATATTAAATAAACCTCTACTTGACTCTAACTGAACCAAATTGACTCAATAAATAACTGGACTAAACATACTCAATAAACATTATTCAAAAGCTCAGAAAAAGGGTCCTAAACAGTTATTTCTTATTTAGTTTAACACCTAAGAGAAATGGCTCTTTCCGGCTTTCAAGAGGGATTTTCTCTCATTCGTCCTCCCTTTTTCAATCGGACGGACTACACTTATTAAAAAACTCGAATGAGAGTTTTCTTACTTTCTATTTATTTAAATTTATGGAATATAGTCAAAAATAGATTTCAAAGGTCTTCTCTTCCAATAAACAATTGGAATGATTTGGAGAAGAAGACATTTTCTCTAAATGCTAGAGCTATAAATGCTCTATTTTGTGCCTTAGACAAAAACGAATTCAATCGAGTTTCTTTGTGCGAAACGAATTTCGATATTTGGCACATTCTTGAAACCAAACATAAAGGCACTAGTAGATTAAAAGTTTCGAAGATTAATATTTTAATGCATGACTTTGAATTGTTTTATATGAAATCAAGCGAAACTGTTGTTGACATGTACACCCGTTTTACGAATGTCGTCAATGGTTTAAAAGCACTTGGTAGAAGTTTTTTGGATTTTGAACTTGTAAATAAGATTTTACGACCATTTTCTAAAACTTGGGACTCTAAAGTAACAGCCATATAAGAGGCCAAGGATTTGAACCGTTTTCCACTCGAATAACTTATAGGGTCTTTGATGACCTATGAAATGACGTGCAATGCACATGAAGAACTTGAGAACCATCTTCCAAAGAATATGAAGGATTTCAGATTTAGAACTATTGAAGACCACTTGAGCATAAGCTCAAGTGATGGTAAACTTGAACTCATGAAATTTTTAAAACAAGAATCGAAAAGTAAAAATGAACTTAAAAAAAAGAAGAAGACGATTTTGGACGAATCAAGCTCATTTGAAGACGAGGAGAAAAACAAAGGCGAGGTGGCAAACTACGCCTTAACGATATTCGACGATGAGGTAATCAAAATGCCTTTAGTTTATTTTGAAATTACATGATGCTTTTCATGATGTATTTTTTAATTTAGTTTAGAAATATTATTTTTCTTAAAAATTACATGTTTAATAATGTAATGAAAATATAAAAAAAATTGGAATCATGCTTATCATGCTAGTAGTTTTGAAAATAATCATGAAAATTGCATGTGTTATGATAAAGGAACAAAATGTTAGACTTAAATCATGCTAGATTTTTTTTTCATGTGATAAAGTGATAATGTGTATCTTGATCTTCGTATTTGATTGAAATACCTTATTAAACCATGCTTGATGTCTTGATGAAAATATTAAAAAGGTTTGATATCATGCTTAATATGAAATTATGCATGTTATACCTTGAAAACTTCAAACAATGTTTTGATGTCATGCCCAAAGTAGTCATGCATAATGATCATGCTTAATAAATTTTAAATTTATGCATGATGATTTTTAAGTAATTTATGGTTTATTGATCTTGATGATTTTTCTCTTGATTATAATTTGTGATTTTTTCATATAAATTAGCATATTGATTTCTCAATATTTGATACATGAGATTTCTCTATGAATCAAGATCTTATTTTTGAACTCCTATGTTTCTTCTTATCATTTTTCTAAAAATGAAAGATTAATGAATCTATATATATCCTTTTTATGAATCTCTTGAAAATAATTTTGATTTGATGATTTGAATTTGAATGAGCTTTATCTTGATTTTTTTTTTAGATTTAAAACTAGAGATTTCTTATGCATCAATTAAGATATTATATCATTTTTTCTCCTATGGTTCTTTTTGCCAATTGCTGAAGAGGAAATAAATGATCAAAATGTTGATTTATTGATGAATGTTTGGTACCAACAATCATGAAGTGATAAATGGTTAAAAATGTTGATCTAATGTTTGGTATCATGAATGCTTTATTATCATGCATGGGAGTAATGATAAAGGTTTTGAACACAAATGTTTGTATCATGTTTGATGATTTTACATTTCGAAATTATGCATGATGAGTTGAAGTGATGTTGGTTTAAATGTAAAAATCAACAATCTTTTTGTCAAATGAATCATGATTTTTGTTAATTCTTGAGTTATAACTTAAGTTTTCTTTTTGAAACAAGATCATTTCTTATCATGCTTTCTATTTACAAAAAGAAAAAACTTATCAAAAATGAGATATGATCTTTTGACATTCATTTGTGTAGTTTATTTATATAAAGGGAAAAGAATTACAACATTGTATTCTTCCCTTCTATTTAACAATGACAAAGGGGGAGCAAAACTTGCTAGAAAGAAAAATTGGTAAGCTTACACTTCTCAAAAGAGAAGAACGAATGATGCTATTATGTGAATTTTGCTAAGTTACATATTTCAAGAAAATGCAAAAATGATGTTATCTTGTACATTTAAAAAAACTTACTAGTTTGAACATTGTAAAGAAAAGCAAATATGCCAACTTGCACATCCTTAAATTTGTTAGCTTACATATTCTAACATGACGTAGAACTTGCTATCTTGAACATCACCAAGACTTGCTAGCTTGCAATCTCAAGAGAAGCAATAGTGCTATCTTGCCTATCTCAAGAAGCAAAGCATGCTAAACTTACACATATTGCAAAATTTATAAACCAGAAATGATACAAATTTTTGCTAGCTTGCATGATGATAAAATTAGAAATTATGTTTATTATGCAATGATTTGAACTTATATCTCAAACATCTTGAAAGTTGCACTTCTCCTTTTTGTTGATGACAAAGGGGGAGAAGTATGATGTTATGCATAAGTTTATGATAACATGTTGCTTGGATTTTTTAATCCAAGAGTTCTATCAATATGACATATTAATAGGGGGAGTTAAGGTTAACTCTGCCATCAATTGATTGTCATCATCAAAAAGGGGAAGATTGTTGAATCTCATATTTTGATGATGAAACCAATTGATAGTGTTTATGATTTAATTTGTGTTTTGAGTGACGTAGGATGCTTCGATCAGGATAAGACAATTAAAGCAGGAAGAATAATGTTGGGCCAAAGGAAAATATGTAAGAAGATTGGACGTCGAGCCGGGGGATTGATCGACAAATCGACAGAAGGCTTTGGGCCATGGATTCGGGCATCGGGCCAAGAAGAGTGGATATTACACTAAGGATATTGGAGTTGCGGAGTCAACTGGCCGATTGGGCAATAGGCCGCAAGAGAGGATGATACACCAAAGAAATCAGACGAAACGTTGAGGGACCAATAACATATCATACAACATGATTCATGCTTAGTATTAATTGTCTAGATCGAAGTGTATTTTTACATATGCAGGATTAACTATGATAACAAGGCATAAAGCAATATGAAGTCCTAGAGTCAAAAATGTGATTTCGTTGGAAGTTCGAGAGTTCATTGGAAGTCCAGATGTTCGTCGAAAGTTCTACCGAGAATTCCCAGAGCTTGCCAGAGAAGCTCATCGGAACTCGCCAAGAAGACCATCGTGAAGTCCAGGAGCTTGTTAGAGTCCACTAGAACATTACCGAGAGATCATCAGAAGTTCGCCGGAAGATCGCCGGAAGCTCGTTGGAAGAAACGTAGACTTACAGACTTGTTTAGCTTAAGTATGCCTTAGATTTCGTAGTTAGCCCATAATTGGTTTTGGATTTGGGCCAACCCAATTATGGGCCGGTTGGGCACATGTAAGGACTATGTTGGGCCGAATAAGAGGCACAAACAGTAACCCAAGATGTGACACCATCGTGACACAATCTCCGAGACTATGTCAGGCGATGGTACCGCCCAGTGCAGTGTCAGTGTCAAACTGACACTAGCGGTGGTACCGCCGAGCATAGGTGGTGGTACCGCCCGGACCCAAGAAACCCAAAATGAGATATTTTTAGGCTCTAAGTTTGAATGAACTTAAGGCCTATAAATACCCTTCTCATCCCTGGTTAAAGCATATAGGCACACAAAATTTGAAGAGGGAAAAATACTATTGTAATCTCTTGTGAGAATCCTCCTCTTCTAGTCTAAGTGTAAGAATAGTTTGAGAGAGGAGTGAGCACTTGTAAGGGTTGTCTCCTAAACCTGGTAAAAGGAGAAGAGGGGTGTAAGAAGGAGATTGATCTTCGCCTATTAAAGGAAGATCGATAGTGGATGTCGGTGGCCTCGACGGAAGAGGAATCTTCGAAGTGGATGTAGGTTATAATGACCGAACCACTCTAAAATCTGGTTTGCATTTTTGTTAGGACTTTAGCTAGGAGAGTCCTAATTGAGAGGGGCATTCATGTAAAACCTACCTAAGTCGACCCCTATTAAAGAGGTGAAGAGGCCGACTAGGGTTTGGAGGTTATTTCTTAGAAAAGAATTAGGAGTTGTAAAGGAATAGGAGTCTTGAGGAGTTCTATTAGAAGTCTTGAGTAGGAGTCTTAATTGAGTAGGGGTCTTGAGTAGGAGTCTTATTAGGAGTTAGGGTTTAGAAATCCTATAAATAGCCATATATATATCCTTTTTTGATAAGCAATAGATGAATCTTTTCTACAGCCTTTGAGCAGCAACTTGGAGGAAGGAACCCCTATAGAGTTCCAAGGAGGACGATCCCCTAAAGACATCAGCTTAGATTCTATAAGGGTTCTAACACCTAGTATTAGAGCAGTGTTCTTGGCATCTCGTTGTCCTTCCACAGCCACCAATCAGCCCTCCACAATTGCCCAAAGCAATTCCCACAATTGCTTAAAAGATCATCGCCAAATTCTGCCATCATCTCCACCACCGCAAATCATCCTTTGATTCCCCTATGAATTGCAACAGGTTTTGGTATCCTACCTTACTGCTTCTGTAATTTAGTTATCCTTATTCAAAAATTCAAAAAAAAATTGTTCCTCAATTGCTGCATAAACTTTTCGTCGCAAAGATTTCATCTCTATGACGAAAGATACATTGTAGAATTCCAACCGCATAGCACAGCCTCTTTGATCTTCCTACTGCATTTTTTCTATCCAAATCTCTAAGAAATTTTTATGACAGCTTTGACACTTCCTAATAGCAGATTTCCCTTTAGTTTTGTCAAAACATTCTTAATATAAACCATTGATCTTTTACGTCTAATCTGCTATACTTGAAAATCTGCATTGTAAAATTTTAGTCGTATAGCACTGTTTGTTTGATCTTGATGCTACGTTTTTTCTCTCCAAATCTCTATAAAATTTTATGATAGCTTTGACACTTCCTAAGATTTCCCTTTGGTTTCATCGAAAAATTCTCAGTATAAACCATTAATCTTTTACGTCCAATCTGCTACACTTGAAAATCTATGTTGTAGAAAATTTCAACCGCATATTGTTGCGTTAACCTATCTATTTGCAATCTATTTTGAATCAAATTTCTTTTACACTTCATAGATCATCTTGGCATCTATCTAAGATTGATCTATTAAGGAATTCATCTCTAAAAATGATTTTGTGTTGCTGTAAATTTTCGTCGTAAACCTTTGAAATTTTTCGACAAGAATTCTGTTATCGCAACTTGCACAAATTTTCTTGCTGTTACTGCCAAAATTTTCTTAATTAAATTGAACATCCTTGCTATCATATAAACTGAGATATTGCTATCAATTCCCTCCTCAAATCTCTCAAGTTTTTGGTAAAAATTTTATCGAGAAACCGTTGTTTCTTCGACGACAATTCTGCTCTTACAAGACAACACAATTCTGCTGCAAACCTCCATTGATTTCTATCAAACCTTTACTACCATCTACCACAGATCTAAAACTTTCATCCATAGCCCTAAAACTTCACTAAACCACACCCTCAAACTGCACCAAAAATAGCCACAAAACAAGCCTAAACCGTAGCCTACATCCAACAATCCACCAACCCTTTCAACCATCACTTCTCTCAACCTATACATGCCTTTAACCCAACAACAAAAGAGAGATTTTGACATCACAGATTTGGAGGCATATACTATGGCATCTAAGGAGGTAATCAATGCTAAATTTGAAGCCTTCGAGGCATGAATAGAGGATAAAATTCGGACTATCTTTACCAAACTCAGTTTGGGCCGACCACCAAGCCTAAAGAAATCACATCAAGGAGAGAGCTCTAACCAATTGCACCAAGCCCGAAGAGATAACTTCCAAGAGAGGGGAGGCTCTATGACTGACCCCAATTATCCACACATGAGAGTGGACTTCCCTAGATGGGAAGAAGGAGACCCGATTGGTTGGATCTCGTGCGCGGAGCGATATTTTTGGTACCACAAAACTATGGACGCATCTATGGTGAAAATTATAGCTATTTGAAGGGGATGCCATACAATGGTTTGACTAATTTGAACACACTCATGGAGTCCTCTCATGGTGATAATTCAAAAAAGGATTGCTGATTCGCTTTGGACCAATCGATTACTAGAACATTGACAAACAACTAGCAAAGATCCAACAAACCTCCACCATTCAAGAGTACCAAACCAGGTTTGAAAGGTTATCTAATCAAACTCATGATTGGTCTCAAAAATATCTATTGCGGACCTTCATTGAGGGCTTAAAGCCAGAGATCTGGGGAGAAGTTAAAGCATGACAACCATATATGCTTATGGCAGCCATCTCTTTTGCACGATTTCAAGAGAAATAATTGAACCATGAAGCCCGGAGGACTAGAGTCCCTCCTCGACTAGCAATACTGAAGCCCTTAGCCCCTCTCCTATTATCTACCGAGTCCCTGCACCAAAAAGGTTGATAAGAGAAGAGTTTCGGGAGCGATATTGGAAGGGGTTATGTTGGCACTATGATGAACCGTGGAGCTGTGAGCATTGTTATAATAAAGGGAGACTTCTTATGATTGAACCAGTAGAAGAAGAGGTCATTGAACATCTAGAAGAAAGCCTTGAACATGAAGAAGAAGAAAGTTGGAGGCCTTCTCAAACAACAATCGATCACTGTTCTCATCGACACGGGCAGCACTAATAACTTTTTAAATAGTAAGGTTGTAGCTCGGATGGCACTACATATCGAAGGTTGCAGCAAGTCCCATGTAAAGTGTAACATCCCATTATTCCCACATCGGAAGTGGGCAATGTGTATGATTAGCTTATATGGGCCTGATGAGTGTACTACGTTATCTCCCGCTTAAGCATTTTGGTCCACGGTTGAAGGACCAAAATGGAGTTATTGGCCAGTTAACACATCAGACCCAGGTCGTGACATTTGGTATCAGAGCCGACCTAGCATTTGGGCAGGGTGAGAGGGCTCGAGTAGGAAAGGGCTACCCGTGGATGGAGTCGAGAACTCATCACGACATGGAGCCACCACTGAGTTAAACCTCACATGCATTATGCTAGAGTTCGATCTGGGTTATGTCGGGCCTTGACGAGGACGTTAAGCTAATTGAGTTGGGGATATTGTAACATCCCATTAGTCCCACATCGAAAGTGGACAATGTGTATGATTAGCTTATATGGGCCTGATGAGTATACTATGTTAACTCCCGCTTAAGCATTTTGGTCCACAGTTGAAGGACCAAAATGGAGTTATTGGCTAGTTAACTCATCAGACCCAAGTCATGACATAAAGGTTACCAACGGCAGAACCCTAAAGTGCGACCAAAGATGCCCATAGGCGAAACTATTGCTGTAGGACCAACAACAGATAATTGCATATTTCTTCCTCCTCCCTCTTGATGATCATGAAGTCATGCTCAGAATTGAATAGTTGACGACATTAGGTGATGTTTCCTAGAATTTTATGAAACTAATTATGAAATTTTACAATAAGGGGAAACAGGTGATACTGCACTGGAAACGTGGTGGCAACGTAACGATGATTTGCACACAACAAATGGAGAAGGTTTTGCATAAAGCATGCAGGCTTTTTGGTACAACTTGAGCAGCAAACTAAGGGAGAGCCAATAGAATTTCAAGATCAAAACCTACTTCCTTTACTTGTTGAATTTTCAGATATATTTGACGAACCACACAACCTACCTCTTACCTATCGGCATGATCATTGTATAATGATTCTTCCAGGCAAATCTCCAGCAAATACTCAATCATATTAGTATCCATATCTCCAGAAGGATGAAATAAAAAGGATTGTAAAAGAGATGCTCGAAACAGGAGTTATTAGGCCAAGTTGTAGCCCCTACTCTTCATTGGTGCTCCTTGTACGAAAGAAGGACGAAACATGGCGATTGTGTGTTGATTACCGAGCTCTCAATGGCATAACCATCAAAGAAAAATATCCTATTATAATAGTAGATGAATTGCTAGATGAAAGAGAGCATAAATCTTCATAAAGCTAGACCTTCGATCCAGGTATCATCAAATACGAGTGTGCGAAGAAGACATACCGAAAATCACCTTTCGAACACACAATGACCACTACGAATTTTTTGCTTTCTTCAACAAAAGGTGGAATATCTTGGGCATATCATATCAAAGGAAGGTGTGATGGTGGACCCCTCCAAAATAGAAGCAATGCAGAACTGGCCAATCCCGAGGAATATAAAATTGCTACGTGGCTTTCTTGGTTTAATAGGCTACAACCGCAAGTTCATGAAAAACTATAGAAAGATTAGTGCACCACTCACTTCTCTACTAGAAAATGATACCTTCCAATGGTCGGACAAAGCCTTCGCTGCCTTCGATAAACTTAAGGTAGCCATGATGACGATGCCGATGCTAGTGCTACTAGATTTCAACTAACCCTTCATCATTGAGGCCGATGCATCTGGAATAGGAATTGGAGACATTCTCATACAAGATGGTCGACTACTCACATACACTAGCAAGGCATTGTCTCCCTCCCATCAAAACATGTCAACATATAATAAGGAGATACTCATCATTGTGCACGTAGCAATGAGATGGAGATCATACTTGATCGAGCGATGCTTTCAAATCAAGATCGACCATAAAAGCCTAAAATATTTCTTAGAGCAGAAGACATCTTCCCCCGAGCAGCAAAAATGAGTAACAAAGCTTCTTGGATATGATTATGAAATAACTTATAAAAAGGGGAAAGAGAATGTTGTTGCAGATGCGCTTTCAAGGTTACCCAAGCAAGCTGAATTTTTAGCCATTTCACTTTCGACTAGTGGCTTCCTTAAAGATATTCAGAGGGAATGGCAGAAAGATCCGGAGACCATTAAGATCATAAAAAAAAGAAAATTGGAGGAAGAACCAAGTTCCGTGGCTCATTATAATTGGGACTCAAAAGAATTACTCTATAAGGGCACTAAATTGAAAATGAGTACGGTGTATCACCTGCAAACCGACAGCGAAACGGAAGTGGTAAACAAGTGCTTAGAGACAGCCCAAAGCCACCCACTAAATATGACTACCCAAGGAGAACTCCATACCTAGTCGAGTGCCATTATTGATCGACGGATCATGACTCAACGACGATAACCCACTACTAAAGTGCTAATATAGTAGGGGACTTACCAATAGAAGGTGCCACTTAGGAGAACTATGACGACTTCAAGATTAAATTCCCAAAATTCATGGATTGTCAGCCTCAAGGACAAGGCTGATTTAAAGAGGGCGGGTCTGTTAGGACTCTAGCTAGGAGAGTCCTAATTAAGAGGGACATTCATGTAAAACTTACCTAAGCTAACCCCTATTAAAGAGATGAAGAGGTCGGCTAGGGTTTGGAGGTTATTTCTTACAGAAAAATTAGGAGTTGTAAAGGAATAGGAGTCTTGAGTAGGAGTCTTAATTGAGTAGGAGTCTTGAGTAGGAGTTCTATTAGGAGTTAGGGTTTAGAAACCCTATAAATAGAAATGTATTCATCTTCTTTTGATAAGCAATAAATGAATCTTTTCTGCAGCCTTTGAGTAGCAACTTGGAGGAAGGAACCCCTATAGAGTTCCAAGGAGGCCGATCCCCTAAAGAGATCAGCTTATAATCTGCAAGGTTTCTAACAATTTTACTTTGAGCAATTTATCTTTACTACAAACCTCTTTAATAGCTTACTACTTTCAAGATATTTATAAAATGATTTTCATTGGAAACAGATTTAATTAAATGAAGTTTTGAACCAACGTAATTTTTACCGCTGCACTAATTCACCCCCCCTCTTAGTTCCGACCCCTTTCCTAATACTTCCGACGAACATCCGGACTTCCATCGAACTCTCAAACTTCCATTGAGATCTCGATCTTAACTCTGGTACAACACCTGCTTTATATCTTACTACCATCATAGTTAATCCTGTACACTTTTCTCAACATATAGATTAGATCAAACAAATTACAATTGACTTCATCATCAAAATCCGAGATTCAACAATTACCTCATGCAAGTAGTGATGAAAGGCTATGACAAAACATTTTATAAATGCATGAAGTGTTTATACATATCTTGATGTTTGATACATGGAAGTAATTGACAAATGCATCTCTCACGGATTTCACTCTTATGAATTTTTAATGAGAAATGAATTTGATGTAATGCTCTTTTCACTATGAAATATGTGATACTCCTCTCCCATGAATAACTAAAGGAATTCCAATGGATATATTAATCCTTGAAAGATGAATTTTCGTGTGTGATAAGGAAAGCATGTGTGTTATAATTTTCGTAGGGATTTGATTTCATATGGATATCTCGATCCTTTTTATAAATTCCTTCCTTCTCTTTGTCAAAATGAAAGCATGTTTCAACGAAAACTTATTTATCATTTTTGACTTGATTCAAATCATTTCACAAATTTAGTTCTTAATGGATTCCCTTCTTACCTTCTTTCCTCTTCTTCATGCAATATATGATGACAAAGGGGGAGAATTTGTTGGAATCTATCATTTTAGTGTTGATAACATTTAATGATGAAAACTTTTGAGTGTGAAACTTGCTTGATTTTTTTAACCACACTTGCATTGTTAAATTGTTCACCTTTTTATTGATGACAAAGGGGGAGAAATAATAACAAAATGTGGTAAATTGATGACAAATGTATGCAATGTATTTCATCATATATACTTAAAATATTTGCTTGATAAATTTTTTTTATTATGATAAGATATCTAGAGCTTAACTTGCCGTTTTATAATTGATATATTGCCATAGAATGATGAATTGCTATCTTTGTCATCTTTCATATTTGAAATATCATACTTGAAAATGGATGTCATGCCTTGACATCATTTTGATAAATACTTGGTATCGTATTTTGAGAATGATAGATCAAGATATGAATCATGATGTGCATGTTGATAAGTTTAATAAACTTATCTTATCAGTTTGTTTCTTGAATTCAAATGTCTTGATCAAGAATATCTTTTATCAAGTATGGCATATAGATAGGGGGAGTTAAGGTTAACTCTGTCATTAATTGATTGTCATCATCAAAAAGAACGAGATTGTTGAATCTCATATTTTGATGACGAAGTCAATTGTAAATTATTTGATCTGATATCTATATGTTGAGAAATATGTGCAAGATTAATTACGATAGTAAGACATAAAGCAGGGTTTGTGTCGAAGTCAAGATCAAGATCTCATTAGGAGTTCGAGAGTTCGACGGAAGTCCGGACGTTCATCAGAAGTTTTACGGGAACCAATCGAGAAGTCTAGGAGCTTGTCAAAGAAGCTTGTCAGAACTTGCCAAGAAGATCATTGTGACGTCCTGGAGCTTGCCCGGAGTTCGCCGGACCATTGCCGAGAGTTCGTCGGATGTTCGTCGGAAGTACGTTGGAAGCTCACCGAAAGAGCAATTGATGTACCGGAACAAGCAGCACTGTAATCATGTCTTAGTTATCATAGTTAGAGTGTAAATTAAGTTAGGATTGGGGGGTGATCCCAATAACTTAATTAGGGGCCAATTAGGCCCTTAATAAGGTTGAATTAGGCCGAATTGAGCACCTAATTCAGCCCATAAAAATATGGTCAGTGGTGGCACCTCTAGGAAGGTAGTGCCCCATGTTTTCTAGGTGGTGGTACCGCCTAGACTAGGCGGTGGTACTACCGGCAGCAATGCTGCCAGCGATGGTATCGCCCCTGTTTGGCGGTGGTACTACCCAGAGTCAAATCAGCGATGGTAGTACTGCCCAGTAATAGTGGTGGTATCGCTAGTACCCTGGATTCTAGGGATGTGATACCTTTTTACTCCAATTTTGAAGCCATTGGGGCCTATAAAAACCCAACCCTTTTTTGCATGAGAGGGTATGAAAGTATTAGCTTAATCTTAAAGTCTTGAGTTATAAAAGTATTGTAAAAGTTAGAGTTGTCCTCCTTCATCTCTTAGCCTTGTAACTATCCAAGAAAGAGGAATGAGACTTGTAAGGGTTATCTCCTAAACCCGGGAAAAGGATAAAGCGTTGTAAAGAGGTGTTCGGTCTTCACCTATTGAAGGAAGGCCTTTAGTGGATGTCGATGACCTCGTCGGAGGAGGAATCTGAATATGGATGTAGGTCACATTGACCAAACCACTCTAAATTCTGGTTTGCTTTTCATTTGTTCAATTTATATTACTGCAAATCTCCTTAATCTTCTCTTGCACTTTTATGAAAGCTTTCAAGTTGAACTTCTCTCCGAAACTGATTGAATCGAAGTCATTTTCGTCAAAATTGGTTTTAATCAAAACGAACATTTTTTTGAAATCGTAAAAGTTTTCCGTTGCACTAATTCACCCCCCCTCTTAGTGCCACTCTTAATCCTAACAAAAACTGCATATATTAAAGATTATGTTACCTAGGGAGATTGTATATCCCTGAAACCCTACAGATCTCTAGGAGAGGGTGAATGATACCCGTGTGATGCAAAATGGGGGGGGGGGGTAAAGTAGAATAGATTTCGAAAGAAATCCGATGGTACAATTTTTCAAATAGAAAATATACAAACTCACGATAATACTTCAATAAGATTGAAAAATACCTTACCACCAAGTTTAAAATCACAAAGGGATACAGAAAGTTCACCACACCAAGAAAATTAAACAAGGATATAAAACTGAAAATAAAAGACTCACCATACAAGGAAGCATCCAAGAGATATAGAGTTTAAGGGAGAACTCCAAGAGAGCTTCTACCAAAATATCATCAATTTCTAAAGTTCTTTTTTAGGCTCTAAACACCAAAATTAGTACTAGTGCATGAAGTAACTCTTTATGCATAGGAAATTTTAAAATTAAGTGTTTTACAGTTGCTAACCAACTCCTTTAATGCATTCCTTGATCATATAGAAAAGCACCTTGAAACAGCTTTAACTTTGTATAGGGAATATGCTGATGAGCTGTCATATTTGAGTGGGCTGAGTTGAAGACTATGAGGCAACATTATTGATCGAAAAAAATATCATAGCATCAGCAAGGTCCATATGTGTAACATCCCTCATTTCTTAATTTTCGTATAAGTTTCTAGTTGTAATATAAGTATCTATTTTAAATTTGATAAAAGGTCAAAGTATAAATCTGAGAACTTATTCATAAGATTTGGAGGATTTGTTCAAAAAAAAATCTGAGGACCTATATGTAAACCCTGAGGACCTAATCGTAAATATAATAATACAAGGACTAAACTACAAAATGCACAAAAATACAAATCCCACCATTTAAGCCTCTCTGCCTTCGTTCTTAAAGAAGCAAAGAAGGCAGCTACGTGGATGATCAGGGAAAGAAAGAAAGAAGAAGAAGAAGAAGAAGAAGAAGAAAATTGGGGCTTTAAGGTTTCTTGCTCAAATCTTCTCATTTAGGGCCATAATTCTCAAAGGCAAGTATTCTAACCCTATCCTACAGAAGTATTAGTCTATGTTTCTATATTGATTCTGAAAGATTTATGCTTAGACTCTTATATTTCTCTCTTTGGACATAAAACCAAGGATCTGAAATTTTTTCGGTAAACTGACCCCTATACACTGTTTCAGCTATAAATTTTAGCACCAAATGTGGATTTAGGCAAGACCTAGCTCGTTTGAAATTAGACTGTTATATCTTTCTTTTAACACTAATTTTGTAGATTTTGGACACCGAATACTTACCCAAACGTCTGTTTCAAATGAGCCTATAGATGCTGCAGAACAGGGATCAAAATTTCTGACCTTTTGATACTAAAATACCTATAATTCCCTGTTGGAAATTCTGATTTGTACCAAACTGATTTCATTTGAAACTAGACTTGTAAACCTTTCTTCTGACATATTGACTGAAAAATTTGGAATTCAAATGCCTACCCTATTATCTGTTGAATCCGACCCTATGAATTCTGCAAAACAGTGATTTTGTTTTTGACCTTGTGTTACCAAATGAAAGGTAACTCCTTGTTGGAAACCATGATTCATACGAAACTTGTTTCAACAGAAAATAGATTGATATATCTTTCAACATAAGCTTTCTTAAGGGTATTGGAGCATAATTGATAGTCTGAAGTATTTGTTCAATGTGCCTCTTGAATTCTGTCAGAAATCGAGCTTTGATCGATTTCGCGTATTCTGTTTCATTCGTTTGGAAATAGATTCCATTCAGTCCCTTTCGCTCAATTGAGGCTTATGTTGGTGCTTGAATTCTGGTTTGATCTTGTCTATAAATTATTTATATTCTTGAATCCTTTTGTGTAATGTTTATGCTATATCGCATTGACACATATAGGCACATGTATATCCCATTGTTCCACATTTGCTTTCGATATGTGCCTATTCTAGTTTCATTCCTTTGGATATTGAATTCATCTAACCTTCTTATTTGAATGGAGCTATATATGATTGCTTGGAATCCGCGTATACTCTTGCTTTCATTTCATTCCAAATCTGAATACATTTGTAAGAGATTGTTGCTTGCATCGTATTGACTCGTAAAGGCACATGTACATTTTGTTGTTCCGCGTGTGCTTCCGATATATGCTATTTATTGTTCATACTGCCTTTTGTACTCTAGTGTTGTGGGATAATGTGAACCTTTGTCAGAAATGGTAAAGAGAGTTATGCATAGAGCCTGCGATGCTCTGCCGGCCCCCTTTGACTTCACCTAGACGTGGGTGGATGGAGCTCCCAGACGTGGGAGACTTCTGTCTGGTGGTCATTCAGAAATGGATGAATCACATTCTGTCTATGGTCCCACTACACCTTTTGTATGTTTGATATGATATCCAAAGCTTTGGTTATATGTTTCTGTACATGCTTTGGATAAGAATAATATGAATGCAACGTCAAAGACGACGTTTGAGCTTCTGTTTGGTATTTGTTGTTGATATGCTCTGAAATATTCCATACGCTGTTGATATACTCCGGAACATTTCATACGCCACTGATAAGCTCCGAAACATTTCATTTGTTATTTATATGCTCCGAAATGTTTCATTCATCATTGATATGCTTCGAAATGTTCCATACGCCGTTGATATGCTCCAGAACATTTCATACGCCATTGATAAGCTCCGAAATGTTTCATTCATTGTTGATATGCTTCGAAATGTTCCATACGCCATTGATATGCTTCGGAACATTTCATACGCCATTGATAAGCTCCGAAATGTTTCATTCATTGTTGATATGCTTCGAAATGTTCCATATGCCGTTGATATGCTCCGAAACATTTCATACGTTATTGATAAGCTCCGAAATGTTTCATTTGTTATTGATATGCTCCGAAACGTTTCATTCATTGTTGATATGCTCCAATTACTCTATGCTTCATTTGTTATGAACCAAATATGTTTGATTGAAATGACAATTGTGATTCTGCACCTAATGATATTACGTCTATGAATTCTTATATTCTGCCTTGCATTTTGAAACTTTATCCCTTCGGAAATTATCCTCTTTTGACATGGATATGTTAGTCACTTGCTGATCTCTATATGCTCACCCCGTTGTTGTATAAATTTTTCAGGATAGCTTGTCGCTTGCTTAAATGTTAAGATTAGGTTGAGGCGGTGGAAAGCTAAAAGATTTTGGGCAGATCTTTATTAGTATATATGTTTTTGTTGTATAAGCACACGCTGCATCCAATGAAATGTTGACGATGAATCTAAACTTGTGGATTTTGTATAAGTTTAAAGGACCTCTCATGTTTAAGATTCTGGAATGTTAAGTTTAATGTATGATGATATAAACTTGTGGTGAATAGTTGGAGTTCTGATTGTATAATTTATTTAGCTTGTGGATTTATAAATGTTGTTCATGTTTGACAAGTTGGCTTAGGTTGCCATAAATTTGAATTATCGAGTGATGTGATATATGATTATAAAATGCATAGGATTTATATATGTGAATTTGATAGAATGTTTTTCAGTGTCCTCAAATGTGTGTTTGGATCCTGGATTGGTTTGCGATGAAAGTTTTAATAATATCGCTATTATTTTGAGGGGCGTGACATTTGGTATCAAAGCATGGTTTGAAGATCACTGGAATATTTGATATGTTGACGTGCAAAATATATTGAGGTCTAGTGAACTATAGTGATTGGTGGAAATTTTCTTTGATGTATTTTAGGAATCAAGGATGATGAGGTAATTTGGTCCTCCTATTTCAATTGTTTCTGATTAATTAAGTGGGATGAAAGGGTTGATCGAGGATATCAAATCAGAGTAGCGCAATGTAAGCATGGTGAGCCTAATTTCATTGGTGGTAGAAAAATGAATGATGCAAATGGAGAAGATATTTGATATACAAAATTGTTCTGATGATCAAAAAATTTCTTTTGCCACCTTATATTGGAAGTAGAGGCTAATTATTAATGGCAACAATGAAAAGAATTTTTGGAGATATGTGGCAAGAATAATAAGGACAAGTTTACCAATAAAAATATGATTGGAAATGAATCAGAAAGTAATAACAAAAGGGTCAAGACATTTGGATTTGAAATGGGAAGTCACTACAAAAGACTCAATCACGTGTGAATTGTAAGTTAAATTATGAAACAAGTTTGTGCTTTCGGGTGACTGGAGTCTATTTTGCTTGTGGAAAGTTGGATCATAAAATAAAAGACTACCCTTTGAACAAGAAGAAAGAGTCACTATCTCTTAAATCATCAGCCCATGTCAGAGTGTATGCTATCACTGAATATGTTTT
The DNA here is from genome assembly GCF_036884655.1 of Musa acuminata AAA Group. Lineage (NCBI taxonomy): Eukaryota > Viridiplantae > Streptophyta > Magnoliopsida > Zingiberales > Musaceae > Musa > Musa acuminata. The sequence continues at coordinate 30,943,986 of NC_088349.1, read as the reverse complement.
TAAAACTTCTGAATTAGTGATCGAAGGTATTATGCATGTTTATGAAAGAATGCAAATATTTGTTTGACCATGGGTCTCATCTATGATTTGATTCGTAATATTTTGCTTATCACTTGGGCATTCAACCTAGACCACTACATTATGTGATATATGTTAAATATGATCATTGGAGATTCTTTGATAATGAACTTGAATCTGGTCCTCTTGTCTGATTTTTATTGGAGAACTTGAACTTTTGCTGATTTAGTTCTCCTAGAGATTTGGAGTTTTGATATTATATTTGGTATGGATTGGCTATCTTCCTATCATACCAGTATGGATTGGTATATAACAAATGATTGCTTTTTGCATATTTGATCAGTCAATCTTTTATTTTCAAAGTATTGGACATGATTTATCTCCTTGCCTAATGTATCCCAGGATGACTTGTTTGGATTACCTCCAAACGTGACTTTGCTTTTGATTTGGTCTTTGGGACAATCCCAATATCTAAGCCTTTCTACAGAATAATATCATTTGAGTAAGTGAAATTAGAAAAGCAACTAGAAGAACTATTAAATAAAGATTTTATTTGGCTTAATATTTCGTCATAGGGTGCTTCGGTGTTAGTTAAAAAGATAGAGGGAACATTGAGGCTTTGTATTGTATTTAGACAGTTGAATCAGGTGACCATCAAAAACAAGTATCCCATGCCCAGAATTGATGATTTGTTTGATCAACTGCAGGGTGCACAAGTATTTTCTAAGATTGATCTGAGGCCAGGTTACTATCAGTTGAAGATCAAGGAGGAGGATATTCCAAAAACAACTTTTAGAACTCGATATGGTCACTATGAATTCTTGGTGATGCCTTTTGGTTTGACTAATGCCCCTGCAGCTTTTATGGAACTAATGAATAGGATATTTCAACCGCTATTGGATAATTGTGTAATTGTATTCATTAATGACATATTGGTGTATTCAAGGAGTAATCAGGAGCATGAGGAACACTTGAGAAATGTATTGTCCATATTAAGAGAAAAGAAGTTGTATGCAAAGTTCAGCAAATGTGAATTTTGGTTGAATAAAGTTGCTTTCTTAGGCCATGTGATTTCAGGGAAGGGTATATCTGTTGATCCAAAGAAAGTGGAAGCTAAAGTTGAATGGGATGTACCAACAAATGTAACAGAAGTTAGAAGCTTCTTGGGCATGGCAGGTTATTACAGGAGATTTGTGGAGGGATTTTCTCGAATCGCTCAACCTCTCACCAACCTCACTAAAAAGAATATGAAATTTGTATGGGGTGATGATTGTGAGCAAAGTTTTCAAGAGTTAAAAAGAAGATTAACTAGCGCCCCTATTCTCACTATTCCAAGTGGTAGTGAGGGATTTGTAGTTTATACTGATGCTTCAAGAAAGGGCCTTGGATGTGTTTTGATGCAGGAAGGGAGAGTAATTGCTTATGCTTCTAGGCAACTAAAAGATTATGAACTGAATTATCCAACTCATGATTTGGAATTGGCAGCAATTGTTTTTGCTCTAAAGATTTGGAGACATTATTTGTATGGTCGACAATTTGAAATCTTTACTGATCACAAGAGTTTAAAATATATTTTCACTCATAAAGAGTTAAACATGAGGCAACGAAGATGGATAGAACTTCTAAAGGATTATGATTGTGCCATCCGTTATCACTCGGGCAAAGCCAATGTTGTAGTTGATGCACTTAGTAGAAAATCTACAAGTTTTATAGCTAGTTTAGTCGTGAAGCAATGGAAGTTATTAGAAGAAAATTTTGATTTGAATACTATGAGGAAAGAGCAAGACTCAATGATATTGATGGCCTCCATTCAGGTGCAATCTGATCTTATTCAACAAATTAAGGAAGGACAATTACGAGATCCACGTTTAATCTACTTGAGGAATGAAGTAGAAAAGGAATTGAAGCCAAAATTTCAAGTTTCAAAGGATGGCCTATTGAGATTTGGGGATAGAGTATGTGTACCTAATGAACCAGATATCAAGAACCAAATCCTAAAGGAAAGTTAAGCCCAAGATTGGGTTGGTTCTGTCGCTTACAGGATTGCCTTACCACCATCGTTGTGCCTTATCCATAATATATTTCATGTTTCGATGATTAGGGAGTATATACCTGATCCTTCTCATATCATTAAGTATGAGTTGATTTAGATCGATAAAGATTTATCTTATGTGGAAGAGCTTACTCAGATTGTTGATAAGAAGGAAAAGATCCGAAGGAATCGGGTCATCCCTCTGGTTCAAGTAATTTGGAGACATCATTCTGGGGAGAGGAAACAACCTGGGAGCTAGAGGAGGAAATGAAAAAGGTGTATCCTAATCTTTTCATCGATAGAGGTATGATAAATTTAGAGGACTAAATTTTTCTTTTAAGGGGGGGAGAGTGTAACATCCCTCATTTCTGAATTTTCGTATAAGTTTCTAGTTGTAATATAAGTATCTATTTTAAATTTGATAAAAAGTCAAAGTATGAATCTAAGAACTTATTCATAAGATTTGGAGGATTTGTTCAAAAAAAAATCTGAGGACCTATATGTAAACCCTGAGGACCTAATCGTAAATATAATAATACAAGGACTAAACTGCAAAATACACAAAAATACAAATCCCACCGTTTAAGCCTCTCTGCCTTCGTTCTTAAGGAAGCAGAGAAGGCAGCTGCGTGGATGATCAGGGAAAGAAAGAAAGAAGAAGAAGAAGAAGAAGAAGAAAATTGGGGCTTTAAGGTTTCTTGCTCAAATCTTCTCATTTAGGGCCATAATTCTCAAAGGCAAGTATTCTAACCCCATCCTACAGAAGTATTAGTCTATGTTCCTATATTGATTCTGAAAGATTTATGCTTAGACTCTCATATTTCTCTCTTTGGACATAAAACCAAGGATCTGAAATTTTTTTGGTAAACTGACCCCTATACACTATTTTAGCTATAAATTTTAGCACCAAATGTGGATTCAGGCAAGAACTAGATCGTGTGAAATTAGACTCTAATATCTTTCTTTTGACACTGAGTTTGTAGATTTTGGACACCGAATACTTATCCAAACGTCTGTTTCAAATGAGCCTATAGATGCTGCAGAACAGGGATCAAAATTTCTGACCTTTCAATACTAAAATATCTATAAGTCCCTGTTGGAAATTCTGATTTGTACCAAACAGATTTCATTTGAAACTAGACTTGTAAACTTTCTTTTGACATATTGATTGAAAAATTTGGAATTCAAATGCCTACCCTATTATCTGTTCAATCCGACCCTATGAATTTTGCAAAACAGTGATTTTGTTTTTGACCTTGTGTTACCAAATGAAAGGTAACTCCTTGTTGGAAACCATGATTCGTACAAAACTTGTTTCAACAGAAAATAGATTGATATATCTTTCAACAGTAGTTTTCTTAAGGGTATTGGAGCATAATTGATAGTCTAAAGTATTTGTTCAATGTGCCTCTTGAATTCTGTCAGAAATCGAGCTTTGATCGATTTCGCGTATTCTGTTTCATTCGTTTGGAAATAGATTCCATTCGAGGCTTATGTTGGTGCTTGAATTCTGGTTTGATCTTGTCTATAAATTATTTATATTCTTGAATCCTTTTGTGTAATGTTTATGCTATATCGCATTGACACATATAGGCACATGTATATCCCATTGTTCCGCATTTGCTTTCGATATGTGCCTATTCTAGTTTCATTCCTTTGGATATTGAATTTATCTAACCTTCTTATTTGAATGGAGCTATATATGATTGCTTGGAATCCATGTATACTCTTGCTTTCATTTCATTCCAAATCTGAATACATTTGTGAGAGATTGTTGCTTGCATCGTATTGACTCGTAAAGGCACATGTACAATTCGTTGTTCCGCGTGTGCTTCCGATATATGCTATTTATTGTTCATACTATCTTTTGTACTCTGGTGTTGTGGGATAATGTGAACCTTTGTCAGAAATGGTAAAGGGAGTTATGCATAGAGCCTGCGATGCTCTACCAGCCCCCTCTGACTTCACCTAGACGTGGGTGGATGGAGCTCCCAAACGTGGGAGACTTCTGTCTGGTGGTCATTCAGAAATGGATGAATCACATTCTGTCTGTGGTCCCACTACACCTTCTGTATGTTTGATATGATATCCAGAGCTTTGGTTATGTGTTTCTGTACATGCTTTGGATAAGAATGATATGAATGCAACGTCAAAGACGACGTTTGAGCTTCTGTTTGGTATTTGTTATTGATATGCTCCGAAATGTTCCATACGCCGTTGATATGCTCTGGAACATTTCATACACCACTGATAAGCTCCGAAACATTTCATTTGTTATTTATATGCTCCAAAATGTTTCATTCATCGTTGATATGCTTCGAAATATTCCATACGCCGTTGATATGCTCCGGAACATTTCATACGTCATTGATAAGCTCCGAAATGTTTCATTCATTGTTGATATGCTTCAAAATGTTCCATACGCCGTTGATATACTCCGGAACATTTCATACGCCATTGATAAGCTCCGAAATGTTTCATTCATTGTTGATATGCTTCGAAATGTTCCATATGCCGTTGATATGCTCCGGAACATTTCATACGTCATTGATAAGCTCCGAAATGTTTCATTTGTTATTGGTATGCTCCGAAACGTTTCATTCATTGTTGATATGCTCCAATTACTCTATGCTCCATCTGTTATGAACCAAATATGTTTGATTGAAATGACAATTGTGATTCTGCACCTAATGATATTACGTCTATGAATTCTTATATTCTGCCTTGCATTTTGAAACTTTATCCCTTCGGAAATTGTCCTCTTTTGACATGGATATGTTAGTCACTTGCTGAGCTCTATATGCTCACCCCATTGTTGTATAAATTTTTCAGGATAGCTTGTCGCTTGCTTAAATGTTAAGATTGGGTTGAGGCGGTGGAAAGCTAAAAGATTTTGGGCAGATCTTTATTAGTATATATGTTTTTGTTGTATAAGCACAGCTGCATCCAATGAAATGTTGACGATGAATCTAAACTTGTGGATTTTGTATAAGTTTAAAGGACCTCTCATGTTTAAGATTCTGGAATGTTAAGTTTAATGTATGATGATATGAACTTATGGTGAATAGTTGGAGTTCTGATTGGATAATTTATTTAGCTTGTGGATTTATAAATGTTGTTCATGTTTAACAAGTTGGCTTAGGTTGCCATAAATGTGAATTATCGAGTGATGTGATATATGATTATAAAATGCACAGGTTTTATAGATGTGAATTTAATAGAATGTTTTTCAGTGTCCTCAAATGTGTGTTTGGATCCTGGATTGGTTTGCGATGAAAGTTTTAATAATATCGCTATTATTTTGAGGGGGGTGACAATATGAGCAAATTATAGCAAATTAGACACTCCCGTGTCAATCTCCCCTGGTTGAAAAAGACTTGTACTCAAGGCTTTGTTTGTTTTATCAATATGATTATGAAAAGGACTTAAATCAGCAACATTAACTGTTGGGGACACTGAATTTAATTCTAATCTAGGAGGTGTTAACCTAACATAAAATTTATAATATTATAATTCCACAAACATACCAGGATCCAATCATACATTTGAGGACACTGAGAAAATGTTCAAGTCATTCACATTCATAATTCCATAATCCATAAGACCTGTGTAGTTTATAATCATATATCACATCACTCGATAATTCACATTTATAGCTACCCAAGCCAACTTAACAAACATGAACAACATTTAGAAATCCCCAAGCTTAGTAATTTATACAATGAGAACTCTAACCATTTACCATAAGTTCATATCATCGTAAACTAGACTTAACATTCTGAAATTCCAAATAAGAGAGATCTTATAACACTTTTACACAGTATATCTATTTCGGTTCATCGATAACATTTCATTATGTACAAAATATGCTTATATAACAATAACATAATAATCAACAAGACTTGCCCATAATTCTGAATAGCTCTCTACTACCTCAGCCCAATTCAAACATCTCAAAGAGTGACAAGCTGACTTGAAAGATTTATATAACAAAGGAGTGAGCTAAAAATAGCCCAACAAGTGACAAAGCATATTCACAACAAAAGGAACGGTTTTAAACAAGTAAGGTATCATAATGTAAGGCAGAATACAAGAATTCTCAAGGATACTATCTCATTAGATACAAAATCATATGTGTCATTTCAATCGAAACATATTTGGTTCTAAAACAAATAGAGCATAGAGTAATTGGAGCACATCAATAGTGTAAGGAGCATATCCATGGCATATGGTATATTTCAAGGCATAACAAAGACATATAAAAATTTTAAAAATATATCAAAGAACAAAACATAAATAGAAGCTCAAATGTCACATGACGTTGCATTCATTTCATTCTTTTCCAAAGCATGCATAGAAACACAGTCAAAGCTTTGGATATCATGTCAAACACATAGAAGGTGAAGTGGGATCTCAAACATAATCTAGAGCATCACGGGCTCTAAGCACATACCCTTTACCATTTCTGGCAAAGATCCAGACAATCCTACAAACACCATAGTACAAAAGAGCATTGTGAACAATAAGGTTGGTACATATCGGAAACACATGCGGAAAAATAGAATGCATGTGCCTATACGAATCATTATAATGCAAACATGAACTTTACATGATAGCTGCAGGTGTACAAATAATTGAAGAACAAAAGTATATAGGAATTCAAGGTAATAATGTAAAGCTCAACTGAAGTAAGGGTTTTTGTCGAAATCAATTTCAAAAGAGAAGAAACAATAAGATGCGAAATCAACCAAAGCTTGATTCTGGCAGAATTTGAGAGGTAGATTGTATGAATTATTTGGATAACTAATTATGCTCCAATTTATACAAAACAAGTGTCATTCGAAAGCTATGTCATTCTTGTTTTGGGTAAATTAAGATTACCAAGAATTGGAGACTACAACAGAGAGTTACAAATAATTTCGTAGTGAAAGGTCTAAAAATATCAGCTCTGTTTTACTAAATCCATAGGGTCGATGAAAATAGATGTTTAAGTTTACAATTGTACTCCAAAAATTTCAAATTAGGTAAGCACAGAAAGAATTTTGATTCTAATTTTGTGTAAATCATACTTTGCATGAATTTGAGTTCCCAGCAGAAAGTTATAAGTAGTTAAGCAAAAAGAGGTCAGAAATTATAGTCTCTATTTTGCTGAATTTGTAGGGTTAATTGAAACAGAAGTTTTAGTAGGCATTTAAACTCTAAATCATTCAATCTCAATATCAAAATAAAAATCTTTAAGTCTACTTTCAAATGGATTAGGCTTTATATAAATAAGAGTTTAGTGCTAAAAGTTAGTTCCGAAATAGTGCGTAGAGGTCAGATTACCGAAAAATTTCAGATTCATGGCTTGTATCAAAACGAAAGAAATATTTGGTTTTAAGCTGAAATCTTTCGATTTATGAAGAATTAAAAGAAAGATAGAGATTAGGAATTACTGTGTGATGGGGTTTGAATACTTGTCTTAGAAGAGTTTGATTCCCAAATGTGGGGAACTGATGTGAAACCTCAAGCAAAGTTTCCTCTTCCTCTTTTCTTCTTCTTCTTCTTCTTCTTCTTCTTCTTCTTCCCTTCTCTTCTCAAACCAATGTTGGCTGCAGTGTCATTTGTTTTTATCCTTTTATTTCTCCTCTAATGCATTAGATTTAGCTAATATAAGATTGCAATATGGCAAGCATGCAGGAAAGTGTTGAATCTCAGATTTTGATGAAGAAGTCAATTGTCATTTGGTTATTTAATCCATATGTTGAGATAACTGTACAAGATTAACTATGATGATAGTAAGACATATAGCAGGTGTTGCGCTGGAGTCAAGACCAAGATTACATTGGGGGTTCGAGAGTTCGACGGAAGTCCGGACGGTCGTCGGAGGTTCTGCGGGAACAAATCCGAAAAGTCCAAGAGCTTGCCAAAGAAGCTCGTCGGAAATCGCCAAGAGGATCATCACAAGTCCAGGAGTTTGTCGGAAGTCCGCCGGAGCATCACCGAGGGTTCGTTGGATGTTTGCCGGTAGTTCACCGGAAGCTCGCCAGAAGAAGCGATTGATGCACCGGAACACGAGTTGCAGTATTAATGTCTTAAAATGTCATAATTAGCATGAAGATTAAGTTAAGAATGGGAGGTGATCCCATTAGCTTAATCTGAGGTCAATTAGGCCCTTGACAGATCCAAATTGGGTCGAATGGATCAACTCATTCGGACCCAGATTTCTTGGCTGGTAGTGGCATCGCCTAGAAGCTTAGTCTCTGAGCGAAGTCAGGCAGTGGTACCGCTTGAGCTCGATCTCTAAGCGAAGTCAGGCGGTGGTACTGCCCCTGTCAGGTGGTGGTACCGCTTGAGCTTAATCTCCAAGCGAAGTCAAGCGGTGGTACTACCCTTGTCAAGCGGTGGTACCACCTGAGCTACGTCATCGAGCAGTGTCAGGCGATAGTACTGCCCAGTTCTGGTGGTGGTACCACTAGGACCCCGAAAATTCGGGAGATGACACTTTTAAGGTCCAAATTCAAACCAGTTGAGGCATATATAAACCCCACCCTTTCCTGCATGAAAGGGCACCAAAAGCTTGCATTTATTATGAGAATTTGAGAGCTTAAAAGTGTTATAAAAGACTAGAAGTTATTCTCCCTCTTTTTTTCTAAGTTTTGATCATTCAAGAGAGGAGTGGAAATCTATAAGGGTTGTCTCCTAAGCCCGTCAAAAGGAATAAAGTTGTAAAAGGGTGATTGGCCTTCGCCTAATGAAGGAAGGCCTCTAGTGGACGTCGGTGACCTCATTGGAGGAGGAAGCCAAAAGTGGATGTAGGTCAAGATTGACCGAACCACTCTAAATCTCGATTTGCATTTACATTCTGCTCTCTATCTTAACTGCAAACTACCTCCGTTGCTTTACTTTAACTATACTTTTGTTTGATCTTAAGTTGAAGAACTTTCCAAAACAGTTTTCATCGAAAAACGCTTTCATCGTACAGACGTCATTTTAAACCAACGAAAGTTTTCCACTACACTAATTCATCCCCATCATCACCCCCCCCCCCCCCCCCCTCTCTTAGTGCTCTTGATACTAACAATTGGTATCAGAGCAAGGTTCACTCTCAATCGGGTTAAAAACCAAGAGAGATGGCATACGCCGGAAACTAAGAGGGTCACTCTATTACATGTCAGCCTATGTTCAACGGGACAGACTACATTTATTGGAAGACCCGAATGAGGATCTTCCTTATTTCTATGGATTTTGAACTTTGGAATATTATTGAAAATAAATTTTCAAAGTCTTCTCTTCCAATGATTGATTGGAATTGGAATGAATTGGAGAAGAAGACTTTCGCTCTTAATGCAAAGGCTATGAATGCCTTATTTTGTGTGCTTGATAAAAACAAGTTCAATCGTGTTTCAATTTATGAAACCGTATTTGATATTTGGTATACACTCAAAGCGACTCACGAAGGTACAAGTAGAGTGAAAGAGTCAAAAATCAATCTTTTAGTACATTCTTATGAACTTTTTCGAATGAAACCGAGCGAGACTATAGATGACATGTACACCCGTTTTACGGATGTCGTCAATGGTCTAAAAGGACTTGGTAAAAGTTTTTCGGATTTTGAGCTCGTCAATAAAATTCTAAGATCTCTTCCAAAGAGTTGGGACCCTAAAGTTACTGCTATTCAAGAGGCTATAGATTTAAACAACTTCCCTCTTGAAGAATTAATCGGGTCAATGACCTACGAAATGAATTGCAAAGCTCAAGAAGAGCAAGAAGACATCCTTCCAAAGAACATGAAGGATATGGCACTTAGAACTCTAGAAGACCACTTGAGAGAAAACTCAAATAATGAGGACTTTGACGATGACTTGGCACTTCTAACAAGAAAATTTAAAAAATTCATTAGAAGAAATAAATTTAAAAATGACACTAAAAATAAACTTGAACCGAAAATGGACCTAGTTATTTGCTACGAATGCAAGAAGTTGGGACACTACAAAAGTGATTGTCCCCAAGACAAGAAGAGAACATCAAAGAAGAAGGTGCTCAAAGTAATATGGGATGACTCAAGCACGTTCGAAGAAGAGGAGTCCAACACCGAGCAAGTTGCTCATTACGCCCTAATGGCCAATGGAGAGGAGGAAACAAATTTAATTAATGTAGATTTATCATTTGATGAATTGTTAAATGCTTTCCATGACTTGTTTGATGAATGCAAAACAATTAGTAGAAAATATAATTGTTAAAAAAGAAGCATGATATTCTTATTAATAATTTTGATAAATTAAAAATTAAACATAATGATAGTTTAGCTCCATGTATGAAATTTTATGATCTAGAAACTCTCCAAAAGGAGAACTTGCTACTTAAGGACACCTTGAAGAAATTCGAGGTTGGTAGCAAGTCTTTGAATATGATCCTTATAAATAAGGGTCACGTTCCTAAAAGAAGTGGAATCGGATTTGTGAGAAGTCCTCACCAAAATCCAACCACCTTCATTAAAGACCCTATCTTGCATGTATTGCACCAAAATAAATACAACTTTTATTGCAAACATGGACATAGAATTTATCATTGTCCATTCAAGAAAGTTAGTCCAAACAAATTGATTTGGGTTCCTAAAAGAACCATGATAAATTTCATGCAACATGATAAACAATTTAGATCAATTTTTGAGGCACCCAAGATTAAATGGGTACCAAAATATCATCCTTTCTTATAGAAATATTTACCATCATAAGCTAGGAGCAAGAGTTGATATCTTGCTTTTTGGGTACTCAATATTCATGACTCGAGATCCACGAAGACTCATGATGCTCTGTAGCTAAAATGATAAAAAGAGGATTAGTAGAATTAATACTACTAATTACAGAGTGATACTGATACAATCTTGTTTGATCTCTCAAATTTTGAAACTCATAAATTCCCCTTCACACATCCTTTGGATTTCCGAATTCATCAGATTCATTCCTTTTTCATTTATTTTCGGATCCAACTATATCTTACAAAATCATGAACTTACGTCTTGCAAGTCAAGTTTATATATGATATAAATCATGAACTAGTGAGGCTAACAAACTTGCATAATAAGTCATGAACATGTCAAAAACTCTATACGACATTTGAAGTAGAGTATGTACTTCACAAGATCTATCATGAATGTACGAAATTTCTCATCTTGTGATGGAAACTTTTACATAATTATGTAATTAAGGTTGATTGCTCCACAAATAAAAACTCTCTTCAAATTGAAAACACCCACATCAGCCCACATAGCCCTGAAAGCAGTGCTCACTACCTATAGGCAGTGGCACCGCCCAGCTGGCGGTAGCACCGTCGGCTGTCACCGGTGGCAACCAGTTGCACCGCCCAACCAGTAGTGCCACCACCCGCAATCTGCCCCTTTTAAACCGGAGCTAGGGCCGGCGGTATAACCTACCCCAACTCATTCTCTTCTCCTCCTAGCAGATCTAAACTCTCCTCCACCTCTATTCCTCCCTTTTAGCTGCCAAAAAATTGTCCATTTCGTGTAAGATCAAGAATCAATCCTTCATCCTCTTGAAGATCTCAACTAAAGTATTCTCTAAGAGGCTTTTGGTTGCTGTTTTTTATCATCTACTATTGCTCATTATTATTTTCCTAAATAGCAGTAGTTTTGGGCTCTAGAATATCCTATAGGGACAAAGGGTAGAGGAGATTAGAAGAAGACTTTGATTCCACACTTTTTTATTCAAAACTATATGCCAAAAAATTTGCTTCCATAGAGTTTAGAAATGTTCATAAAGGAAAGTATATTGATCTAAATGAACTAAATGATTTAGAGATAATTCAATGGTTTGCAAATCTAGATCTATTCTCAATCCTACAAATAAGCGAACCCATCTACCATAGACTTGTTAGGTTGTTTTACAACAATCTACATGTAGATGAAGAAGAATGAGTGTCTACCTATCTCTTAAGATAACATATATCCATTACGGATAGATTCATTTGCGACATGATAGGCTTCCCTGTAAAAGATAAAGGTCATTATTTTAGAGGACTATAGGATGATGAAACAGTTAGGACCACATATGTTGATGCCTTAGGTACAATTTTTGGTAATCCCAACTTAGCGATACTTCATAAAAGCTGTGAACATCTATTACCACTAAACACCAAAGTACTTCATCATATCCTAATTAGTATCATTCTCCCTATACAATACCATCACGATGAAGTGAGTCAAATGGAACTAGGAACCATGTAATGGATCATGAAAGGATATAACAATTGTTTTGGTTACCTTATCCAACAAAACATGATAGAAATATCTAAAAAAAACATGATGCTTCCATATGGTGGCATAATCACTAGAATACTTAATGCCTACGATATTCCAATACTACCACCCAACGAAGAGGTGATAAAGGTAGATAGATTTAGCATAACAAATAAAAATTTACTTCATCGAATAAGATGTATATTTAGAAATGGTATGTGGGTTAGAATACTTAGAAGAACCGATCCCCCTCAACCTGAACCAGAACTAGAAACACCAATCTTTAGGGGTACTCAATCTCCTCCAACTAGTCCCTTTGAGGAATCACATCCATTTGAGCAAGCTCCAATATCATCTATCAAAGACATAGGGATTTGGATGGATCGCTTTGAACAAAGACAAGATCAGCTTGAACATCGCTAAGATCAAATCCTATTTTAGCCGTAGTAAATTCATTCACAATTTGACTCTTTATTTAGGCATTTTAATTTTTCACCACCTGAATGAACATGTATGTGTGGACACAATTTCTTCTTGTCTTGTTGTAACATTATGTTGTTGTAAACTCTTTATACTACTCACCTTGATCATAATGCCCCTTGCCTTGATGATTGGTAATCCTTGATATGTTTTACTTGATGTATTATTTGGTGAGCATATACAGAGTTAGGAATATTAATTGAACACCGTTTTTGGATTTTCCTTGAATCTCTTTATGCTACTCATTTTCGGATTTTCCTTGATCACTTAAATTCCACGTTGAGAGTTTTACACAAATTTGACATGATTGAATGCTTCAATAACATGCTTACTTTATAAGTTGAAAATCTTGAGCCTTGGTTTCCATGATGAGCATGTTATATTCTCATTGTGATTTGAGAAGGTTCATTCATATATCGGATTCTTAATCCTTGAGTACTACAAAACTTTGTCTGAATGCATGAATTTATTAAATTTATTTTTCGGACTTTCTTGATTCAATGATCAATCACTTAATTGCTATGATAAGAATTTTGCATGATTACATGGCTTAATAACATGTTAGAAATTATGTGCTTTGGATGCAAAACTTCCAGGGTAATGAGCATATTTTACGTTCATGATTGTGTTTGAAAATCCATAGCAAAATCTTGTCCGAATGAATGAATGTGTTAAATTTTACTTTCGGACTTTCTTGATCCTAACAATACATGATTTAATATTTCTCTTCCGGACTTAATGTAGCTTTCATAAGCCTATGTCATATCAAGTTTGTTTCATATCATTGATTTTTGACATATGGAATCAATTAATAAATGCATCTCTCATAGATTTACCTTGTGAAAAATATTTTTTCAAGAAATGGATTTGATGAAATGATTCCTTCTTATGAACTCCTTCTTGATAAAGGAAGATTTTTAAAATGAAGTATGATTTAATCTCTTATTATTTTAAGTTCACAATGGCTTTCCTCCTTCATGCAAAACGTTAATAACAAATAAAAGGGAAGAAGTAATAAAAGCTATCTTCATGTCATATTTGCTTGAAAATTTTGTATAATTGGTATCCTATCACTTATTGTTGAAAAATGACATGAACCTTTTTATGACATGAATCATTACCATACTTATGCTTAAAATTTGCTTAAATCGTTCTCCTTTTTGTTAATGACAAAGGGGGAGAAATATGTGGTAAATTGATGATGGAATTGCTATAATTGTCATATTTGCATTATGCTAAGATATTAGAGAAATATATGATAAATTGATGATAGAATTGCTATAATTGCTATGATTGCCATATTTGCATTATGTTAAGATATCAAAAGCTTGCATCGTAATTTTACTATATTGATATCTTAAAATATGTGGTAAATTAATGATAGAATTCCTATGCACGTGAAATGTTTGCATTAATGAAAAGATATCTAGAGCTTACATTGCAATTTTACAATGTTGACATCTTGCCATGTGATGAAATGCTATGATTGCTATACACTTGAAATGTTTGCATTGTGTTAAGATATCAAGAGCTTACATCGTAATTTTACAATATTGATATCTTGTCATGTGATGAAATGCTATGATTGCTATACACTTGAAATGTTTGTATTATGTTAAGATATCAAGATCTTACATTGTAATTTTACATATTGATATCTTACCATATGATGAATTGCTACGATTGCTATCTTTTATATTTGAAATATAAGACGTGAAAATGGATGTCAAGCCATGATATCATTTTCAGAGAGATACATCATGATAAGAATCATGATGGGAGTATTAATAAGGTTAAATGAACTTAACTTATCAATATGTCTCTTGAATTCAAAGGCTTTGAATTCAAGAATAACTTATCTAATCCATATGTTAATTCAAAGGCTTTGATGATGAAGTTAATTGTCATTTAGTTATCTAATCCATATGTTGAGATAAGTGTATAGGATTAACTACGATGGACGTAACACATGCAGTAGGTGTTGCGTCAGAGTCAAGACCAAGATCATGTTGAGGGTTCGAGAGTTCGACGGAAGTCCGGACGGTCGTCGGAGGTTCTACGGGAACAAATCTGAGAAGTCCAAGAGCTTGCCAAAAAAGCTTATCGGAACTCTCCAAGAGGTTCATCACAAGTCTAGGAGCTTGCCAAAAGTTCGCCGGAGCATCACCGAGGGTTCGTCAGATGTTCGTCGGAAGTTCACCGAAAACTCACCAGAAGAAGCGATTGATGCACCGGAATACAAGTTGTAGTATTAATGTCTTAAATATCATAGTTAGCATGAAGATTAAGTTAGGAATGGGAGGTGATCCCATTAACTTAATCTGGGGCCAATTGGGCCCTTGACAGACCCAAATTGGGCCGAATGGATCAGCCCATTCGGACCCAGATTTCCTAGCCGGCGGTGGCACCGCCCAGAAGCTCAGTCTCCAAGTGAAGTCAAGCAGTGGTATCATCCCTGTCAAGTAGTGGTACCGCCTGAGCTCGATCTCCGAGCAGTGTTAGGCAGTAATACCGCCCAGTTCTGGTGGTGATACCGCCAGGACCCCAAAAATCCTGGAGATGACACTTTTGAGCTCTAAATTCAAACTAGTTGGGGCCTACATAAACCCCACCCTTTCCTACATGAAAGGGCACCAAAAGCTTGTATTTATTCTGAGAATTTGAGAGCTTAAAAGTGTTGTAAAGGCTAGAAGTTCTTCTCCCTCTTTTCTTCTAAGTTTTGATCATTCAAGAGAGGAGTGAAAATCTATAAGAGTTGTCTCCTAAGCCTATCAAAAGGAGTAAAGCTGTAAAAGGGTGGTTGGCCTTCGCCTATTGAAGGAAGGCCTCTAGTGGACGTCGGTGACCTCATCGGAGGAGGAAGCAAAAAGTGGATGTAGGTTAAGATTGACCGAACCACTCTAAATCTCGATTTGCATTTACATTTTGCTCTCTATCTTAACTACAAACTACCTCCATTGCTTTACTTCAGCTATACTTTTGTTTGATCTTAAGTTGAAGAACATTTCGAAACGATTTTCATCGAAAACGCTTTCATCGTACAAATGTTGTTTTAAATAAACGAAAGTTTTCTGCTGCACTAATTCACCCCCCCCTCTTAGTGCTCTTGATCCTAATAGAAAGGGGTTTATGTGTCATCCATAGAATAAAGTTAGGTGGTACCATTAGGTTAGTTAGTGACACATGTCCACCATTTTTTTTTCTTTGACTTAAATCTAAATCTTTCATAAATTATATCAAATTTCTAATATTTACTCTTAAGTCCTTACATTACAAATACGCTCTTATAAATTTTTCAAAAATGAGGGATGTTATAGAAGTCCAAAGGACTAATAAGATTAGCATCCTAAAAACCTCAAAAGGACTCTTACCAATACTATAATGCATAGAACGATTGTAGGAAAACTCAATTTGTGGACGAATGAGATCTCACTGCTTAATATTCTTGCCAACATAGCTTCTAAGTAAATTTTCCAAGTTTCTATTCATTACCTCAATTTGCCCATCAGTTTGTGGATGATGCGAGTTGCTGAAATTCATAAAAGTACCCAGCTTCCTCCAAAGAGTTCTCCAAAAATAGTTCTTGGAATATGTTAGGACTCTAACTTGGAGAGTCATAATTGAGAGGGACATTCATGTAAAACCTACCTAAGCCAACCCCTATTAAGGAGATGAAGAGGCCGGCTAGGGTTAGGAGGTTGTTTCTTAGAGAAGAATTAGGAGTTGTAAAGGAATAGGAGTCTTGAGTAGGAGTCCTATTAGGAGTTAGGGTTTAGAAGCCCTATAAATAGTCATGTATTCCTCCTCTTTTCATAAGCAATAGATGAATCTTTTCTGCAGCCTTTGAGCAGCAACTTAGAGGGAGGAACCCATATAGAGTTCCAAGGAGGTCGATCCCCTAAAGAGATCAACCCCAAGTTTAGAGTCTGCAAGGGTTCTAACATTTGATATCAGAGCAGCATTCTTGGCGTCTCGTTGCCCTTCCACAGCCATCCATCAACCCTCCATAACTGTCTAAAGCAATTCCCACAATTGCTTAAAATATCGTCGCCGAATTCCGTCATCATCTCCACCACTGCGGATCATCCTTTGATCTCCCCGTGAATTACAACAAGTTTTGGTTTCCTACCTTACTGCTGCTGTAATTTAGTTATCCTTATTCAAAAATCTAAAAAATAAAAATTGTTCCTATATTGCTGCATAAACTTTTCGACACAAAGTTTTTATCTCTATGACGAAAGATACATTGTAGAATTCCAACCGCATAGCACCATCTATTTGATCTTGCTACTATACTTTTCCTATCCAAATTTCTACAAAATTTTTATGACATCTTTGACACTTCCTAACAGTGGATTTCCCTTTAGTTTTATTGAAAAATTCTCAATATAAACTACTAATTTTTTATGTACAATCTGCTACACTTGAAAATCTATGCTGCAGAAAATTTCAACCGCATATTGTTGCCTTAACCCATCTATTTGCAATCTTTTTTGAATGAAATTTCTTATACGCTTCATAGATCATCTTAGCTTCCATCTAAGATTGATCTATTGGGAAATTTATCTCTAAAAATGATTTTGTGTTGCTGCAAATTTTTGTCGTAAACCGTTGAAATTTTTTGACAAGAATTCTGCTATCACAACTTGCACCAATTTCCTTGCTGTTATACTGCCGAAATTCTCTTGATTAAATTAGACATCCTTGCTGTCATATAAACTGTGATTTTTCTATCAATTTTCTCCTCAATTCTCTTAAGTTTTTGGTAGAAATTACATTGAGAAACCATTGTTTCTTCGACGACAATTCTACTCTTACAAGATAGCACATACTTGATGCAACTTCCACTGATTTCTATCAAACCTTTGCTACCATCTACCACAGATCCAAAACTTTCATCCACAGCCCTAAAACTCTACCAAACCACACCCTCAAATTATACCCAAAAGAGCCACAAAACAAGCCTAAATCGTAGCCTACATCCACCGATCCACCAACCTTTTCGACTATCACTTCTCTCAACCTATACATGCCTTTAACATAACAACAAAAGAGAGATCTTAACATCATAGATTTGGAGGCATATACTATGGCATCTAAGGAGGCAATCAATGCTAAATTCGAAGTCTTGGAGGCGCGAATGGAGGATAAGATTCGGACGCTCTTTACCGAACTCAGATTGGGCCGACCACTAAGCCCGAAAAAATCATATCACGGAGAGAGCTTTGCCCAATCTCACCAAGCCCAAAGAGATGAGTTCCAAGGGAGGGTAGGCTCTATGACTGACCCCAACTATCCATGCATGAGAGTGGACTTCCCTAGATGGGAAGAAGGAGACCCGATTGGTTGGATCTCGTGCGCGGAGCGATATTTTCAGTACCACAAAACCGTGGATGCATCTATGGTGAAAATTGTAGCTATACATCTTAAAGGGGATGCTATGCAGTGGTTTGACTGGTTTGAACATACTTATGGAGTCCTTTCATAGCAACAATTCAAAGAAGGACTGTTGATCCGCTTCAGACCAACCGATTACGAGAATATTGACGGACAACTAGCAAAGATCCGACAAACCTCCACCATGCAGGAGTACCAAACCAGGTTTGAAAGGTTATCTAATCAAACTCATGATTGGTCTTAAAAATAACTATTGAGGACCTTCATCGAGGGCTTGAAGCTGGAGATCCGAGGAGAAGTTAAAGCGCGACAACCGTATACGCTTATGGCAGCCATCTCTTTCGCACGACATCAAGAGAAGCAATTGAACCATAAAGCTTGGAGGACTAGGGTCACTCCTCAACTAGTAATATTGAAGCACTCAGCCCCCCCTACTGTCAACCAAGTCCCTACACCAAATAGGTTAACAAGAGAAGAGCTTCGGGAGTGATATGCGAAGGGGCTATGTTGGCATTGCGATGAGCCATGGAGCCATGAGCATCGCTGTAGTAAAGGGAGACTTCTTATGATTTAACTAGTAGAAGAAGATGTCATTGAATATCCAAAAGAGAGCCTTGAACATAAAGAAGAAGATGTAGAAGAAGAGCCACAATCGACCGAAGTTACGGTACATGCACTAGCCGGTTACTCAAACCCATAAACGATGAAAGTTGGAGGCCTTCTCAAACAACAACCGATCATTGTTCTCATCGACACGGGCAGTACTAATAATTTCTTAAACAGTAAGGTTGCTATCCGGATGAATTTACCTATTGAGAATTGTAGCAGGTTTGTTGTTAAGGTCGCCAACGGACGGATTTTGAAGTATGATCGTAGGTGCCCGCAGGTGAAACTGTTGCTGCGGGACCAAGAGATAATTACAGATTTCTTCCTCCTCCCTCTTGATGATCATGAGGCCATGCACAGAATTAAATTGTTGATGACATTAGGTGATGTTTCTTGAAATTTTATGAAACTAATTATGAAATTTTATAGTAAGGGGAAACAAGTGATACTGCATAGGAAATGTGAGGGCGATGTAACAACGATTTGCACACAACAAATGGAGAAGATTTTGCATAAAGTATGCAGCGGCTTTTTGGTACAACTTGAGCAGTAAACTAAAGGAGAGCTAATAGAATTTGAAGATCCAAATCTACTTCCTTTGCTTGCTGAATTTTCAGATATATTTGATGAACCGCGCAACCTACCTCTTACTCGTCGGTTTGATCATTATATAATGATTCTTCCAGGCAAATATCTAGCAAATACTCAGCCATATCAGTATCCACATCTCTAGAAGAATAAAATAGAAAGGATTGTAAAAGAGATGCTCAAAACAGGAGTTATTTGGCCAAGTTGCAACCCCTACTCTTCACTGGTGCTCCTCGTACGAAAGAAGGACGGAACATTGCGATTGTGTATTAATTACCGAGCTCTCAATGGCATAACCATCAAGGAAAAATACCCTATTCCAATAATAGATGAATTGCTAGATAAAAGGGAGCACAAATCTTTATAAAGCTGGACCTTTGATCTGGGTATCATCAAATACGAGTGTGCGAAGAAGACATACCGAAAACCACCTTTTGAACACACAACAACCACTACGAATTTTTGCTTTCTTCAACAAAGGTGGAATATCTTGGGCATATCATATTAAAGGAAGGTGTAGCAGTGGACCCCTCCAAAACAAAAGCAATGCAGAACTGGCCGACCCCGAGGAACATAAAATTGCTGCATGGATTTCTGGGTTTAATAGGATACTACCGCAAGTTCGTGAAAAACTATGGAAAGATCAGTGCACTACTTACTTTCTTACTGAAAAAAGATGTCTTCCAATGGTTGGACAGAGCCTCCGCTGCCTTCAACAAACTTAAAGTAGCCATGACGACGACGCTGGAGCTAGCAGTACCA
Source organism: Musa acuminata AAA Group (assembly GCF_036884655.1). NCBI lineage: Eukaryota > Viridiplantae > Streptophyta > Magnoliopsida > Zingiberales > Musaceae > Musa > Musa acuminata. The sequence goes on along the minus strand of NC_088349.1, from coordinate 30,923,866 downwards.
TATTTCAACCGACCCTTCATTTTTGAGGTCGACGCATTTAGAGTCAGAATTGGAGTCATTCTTATGCAAGATGGTCGACCACTCGCATATACTAGCAAGGCATTGTCTCCCTCCCATCAAAATATGTTAACATATGATAAGGAGATGCTCGCCATTGTGCACGTAGCAACGAGATAGAGACCCTACTTGATCGGTCGACAATTTCAAATTAAAATCGACCATAAAAACCTCAAGTACTTTTTGGAGCAAAAGATATCATTGCTTGAGCAGCAAAAATGGGTAACAAAACTTCTTGGATTTGATTATGAAATAACTTACAAAAAGTGGAAAGAGAATGTTGTTGCATATGCGCTTTCGCAACTACTTGAGCAAGCTGAATTTTCGACCGTTTCACTTCCAACCAGTGACTTCCTTGAGGATATTAAGATGGAATGGTAGGAAGATTCGGAGACCAGTAAGATTAAAAAAAAAATTAGAGGAAGAACCAAGCTCCGTGGCTCATTACAATCGGGACTCAAAAAATTATGCTATAAGGGACGCTTTGTGCTTATGACAAATTCTACTTGCATCTTCAAGAGCAGATTTTGGATAAAGTTATTCCATATGCAGAGTACTAAATTGAAAAGGAGTATGACATATCACCCATAAACCAACAGCCAAATGGAAGTTTTAAATAGGTGCTTGGAGACAGCCCAAAGCCACCCACCAAATATGACTAACCAAAGAGAACTCCAAACCCAGCCAAGTGCCATTATTGATCGACAGATCGTGACTCGACGACGATGAACCACTAATGAAGTGCTAATACAGTGGGCAAACCTACCAATAGAAGATGCCACTTAGGAGTACTATGACGACTTGAAGATCAAATTCCCAGAATTCATGAATCATCAGCCTCGAGGATAAGGCTGATTTGAAGAGGGCGGATCTGTTAGGACTCTAACTTGGAGAGTCCTAATTGAGAGGGACATTCATGTAAAACCTACCTAAGCCAACCCCTATTAAAGAGATGAAGAGGTCGGCTAGGGTTAGGATGTTGTTTCTTAGAGAAGAATTAGGAGTTGTAAAGAAATAGGAGTCTTGAGTAGGAGTCCTATTAGGAGTTGGTTAGAAGTAGGAGTCTTGAGTAGGAGTCCTATTAGGAGTTAGGATTTAGGAGCCCTATAAATAGTCATGTATTCCTCCTCTTTTCATAAGCAATAGATGAATCTTTGCTGCGGCCTTTGAGCAGCAACTTGGAGGGAGGAACCCCTATAGAGTTCCAAGGAGGCCGATCCCCTAAAGAGATCAACCCCAAGTTTCGAATCTGCAAGGGTTCTAACAGAATAATACCATACAATCTAACAATCTGTTAGAACCCTTATGGATTCGAAGCTTGGAGTTGATCTCTTTAGGGGATCAACCTCCTTGGAACTCTATAGGGGTTCCTTCCTCTAAGTTGCTACTCAAAGGCTGCTAAAATGATTCATCTATTCATTGATAAAAGAGGATGAATCCATGATTATTTATAGGGCTTCTAAACCCCAACTCATAATAGGACTCCTACCCAAGACTCCTACTTCTAACCAACTCCTAATAGGACTCCTACCCAAGACCCCTACTTCTAACTAACTCCTAATGCTTCTCTAAGAAGTAACCTCTAAACTAATCCTAACCTTAGCCGACATCTTCATCTCTTTAATAGGGGTCGGTGTTAGGACTCTAGCTAGGAGAGTCCTAATTGAGAGGGACATTCATGTAAAACCTACCTAAGTCGACCCCTATTAAAGAGGTGAAGAGACCGGCTAGGATTAGGAGGTTGTTTCTTAGAGATGAATTAGGAGTTGTAAAGGAATAGGAATCTTGAGTAAAAGTCCTATTAAGAGTTGGTTAGAAGTAGGAGTCTTGAGTAGGAGTCCTATTAGGAGTTAGGGTTTAGAAACCCTATAAATAGTCATGTATTTCTCCTCTTTTGATAAGCAATAGATGAATCTTTTCTGCAGCCTTTGAGCAGCAACTTGGAGGGAGGAATCCCTATAGAGTTCCAAGGAGGCCGATCCCCTAAAGAGACCAACCCCAAGTTTAGAATCTGCAAGGGTTCTAACACCTAGTATCATAGCAGCGTTCTTGGCATCTCACTGCCTTCCACAGCCATCTATCAACCCTCCACAACCGCCCAAAGCAATTCCTACAATTGCTTTAGAGATCGTTGCCAAATTTCGCTATCATCTCTACCACCACGGATCATCCTTTGATCTCCCCGTGAATAGCAATAGGTTCTGGTTTTCTACCTTACTACTGCTGCAATTTAGTTATCTTTATTTAAAAATCCCAAAAAAATTATTCCTATATTGCTGCATAAATTTTTCATCATAAAGTTTTCATCTCTACGACGAAAGATACATTACAGAATTCCAACCGTATAGTATCGTCTGTTTAATCTTGCTACTGTGTTTTTTCTATCCAAATCTCTACGAAATTTTTATGACATCTTTGACATTTCCTAACAGCAGATTTCCTTTGGTTTTGTCAAAAAATTCTCAATATAAACTATTGATATTTTACGTCTAATATGCTATACTTGAAAATCTGCGCTGTAAAATTTCAGCCGCATAGCACTGTGTTTTTGATCTTGATACTATGTTGTTACTATCCAAATCTCTACGAAATTTTTATGATAGTTTTGACACTTCCTAACAGTGGATTTTCCTTTGGTTTTATGAAAAAATTCTCAATATAAACCACTGATCTTTTACGTCCAATCTGCTATACTTAAAAATCTGTGATGCAAAAAATTTCAGCCGCATATTGTTGCCTTAACCCATCTATTTGCAAACTTTTTTGAATGAAATTTCTTATACATTTCCTAGATCATCTTGGCTTCCATCTAAGATTGATCTATTAAGAAATTCATCTCTAAAAATGATTTTGTGTTGTTGTAAATTTTCGTCGTAACCTGCTGAAATTTTTCGACGAGAATTCTGCAATCGTAACTTGCACCAATTTCCTTGCTGTTATACTGTCGAAATTTTCTTGATTAAATTAGATATCCTTGCTGTCATATAAACTGTGATTTTTCTATCAATTCCCTCCTCAATTCTCTCAAGTTTTTGGTAGAAATTACGTCGAGAAACCGTTGTTTCTTCGACGACAATTCTATTCTTACAAGACAGAACATACTTGCTGCAATTTCCACTGATTTCTATCAAACCTTTGCTACCATCTACCACAGATCCAAAACTTTCATCTACAGCCCTAAAGCTCTACCAAACCACACCCTCAAACTGCACCCAAAATAGTCACAAAACAAGCCTAAACCGTAGCCTACATCCACCAATCTACCAACCCTTTCGACCATCACCTCTCTCAACCAATACATGTCTTTAACCTGACAACAAAAGAGAGATCTTAACATCACAGATTTGGCGGCATATACTATAGCATCTGAGGAGGTAATCAATGCTAAATTCGAAGCCTTTGAGGCGCAAATGGAGGATACGAGGGCTATTGAGTGTCGAAAGAGGATCATCCACTCTCGATGTTATGAGAGAGAAAGAGTTCTCCGGAAGAATCCGATTAGAGCGAGACTCGAGTAGAAACCGTATGAGTCTTACAGCATAATATCCGGTATACGGTCTTTGGGATATTAGATGGATGAGGGACTATAGGTATATGGTAACTGAGGATAGATAGGTCTAATGGATTGGATTCCCTTGTATCATTTGAGGACTGCGACGTAGTGGCCTAATATGTCCGCAATCGATGAGTCGAGTGAATTATTATGAAGATAATAATTGACTAAGCCAAAAGGAGTTCTGACAGGTATGACTCAAGACCAGCTCGATATTGGGCCTAGAGGGTCACATACATATGGTAGGTACTATGATGAATAGAGGTATGGAGCCCCTGTCTTATTGGATATCCAATAAGCCCTTGAATTATTGGATCCTATGGATGAGATCTAATAAAAGCCCATGAGAAATTATTGGATATAGATCCATTAATCTAAGAGGGTTAGGTAGTTGGATGAAGATCCAAAACCCAATAGCGGAGGATCCATTAGGGTTAAGTTGATAGGGGACCCCTATAAATAAGAGGGATTCAGTGGTTCATAGGCTAGAGCTTTTGCTTGCCTCTCATATTCTCCTCCCTCCTCTCTACCTCAGTACAGACCTGGAGTTTTGAGGAGCATTGTCGCAGCCCTGTTGTGTGGATCACCGCTAGAGAGGAGAGTGCTTGACCTCCTTCACCACCCTCTCTTGGAGATCTGCAAAGAATCAGGGATATACGATCTCCCTAGGTAACATAATTTATTCTATACGTAGTTTTATGTTTTGTAACTTTTTATGCACCAATCTTCGCACGATGATGAACATATTTTTGAGAATTGGGGATTTTATTTTTTGTTCTTCTGCTGTGCATGTGATGTTACCCCTAAGAATTCCCAACAGTATCTATAGTCCTCATCCATATAATATCTCAAAGACTGTATATTGGGCATGGTATTATCAGACTAATATGGAATCTGCTCGAGTATCACTCTAATCGAATTCTCTTAAAGAACTCTTTCTATCTTAATTCAAATGACCCTAGCTAGGGATTTTCTTGAGTAATAACATATAGGATATTCCTCTCATAACACCGAGAGTGGATGATCCTCTATTGACACTCAATAACTCTCGTAAGGTTGGCTGTCACTCCCGTTGACCGATTGTGCTAGATTTGAAACTTCTAAGCCTATAACTCCGGTTTCAAATAGTAAAGTACTCATACAGGACATCTTTGGTGTTTCAAGTCTAAAGACCAGATACACCACTAGGACAACGGAATCGTTGTTTGACAATGAGGTATTATCAACTATCCAGCATTTTGTGAGCGGATCGATCAGTGAATTTATTCTCTAATAAGCATTTGCACTGTATCCCTAGTGTCCCCACATAAGCAACTATGATACTAGCTACCTCCATCATATGGGCGGGTATACAACACACCAATCTATCTAGTTGTCTCAATGTCCCTCTCGAGTAACATATGATTAGGATTCTTTAGGGTTTGTGTTTAGAGGTGAATCGGTCTCATTATCATGTTCTTATCATGATTTGATTTATATTGCACAGATCCATGGACATTATAATATATACAACGGGTAATATAAATTGAGAAAAATACCAAATAAATAATAAATAAGAAGAGTATATTTCATGTCACACGTGCTATCACTCACGTGATTGGCTTATAGGGGCACCTATGACTAGTAGTCCCCAATCGTTGTTCTTGGGGGCACATATCGGCAAGTCGCCCGCATTAATTGCCTCTACCACATAAGGTAAGGGCGGCCTTGACGGAGACCCATATGCTCCACCTAATGCTCAGGTATAAAAGCTAAGCCCTAGGCTATGTCAGGGCAAGTAAGTAAAAAAGACTCTTTACTCTCTCGTTTACACTATTAATATTGTTGTCTTCCTCCCTCTCTGTTTTCCTGACTTAAGCATTAGAGATCGAGTCGGGATACCTTCGACATAAGCCTATTATGTAGGGTTGTCGGCATAGCCTAGAGGCACAGCTAGGAGGCTACCCAGCAAAGGGAACCACCCAACTCCCAAACTAAGCTTCTTCACCACTCAAAGACGAAGTTACTCCCAACAAACCACCTCTCCCTATCGATTCCTTCATCTTTTCTGCAATGCTTGCTCTCCATATCAGCTAGGAGGACTCATTAGAAAGGACTTGCACTTTCAACAATGAACTAATCGGGTCAACTCACTAGTCAACGGTCTCTATGTGTTAACACTTACGCTACGGTTACACTCAATTATAGATTTAAAACATAAATATCCTATTTGAATAATTAATCATCCTAAAATCAAAAGAAACTAACAAAAGTGATACTAAACATACTATAATCATATTAGGATAGTTATAGAGAAGTTTTGATAGGTTTGATAAAAATTTTTTTGGATACACTCGGGTTACACTCAATCACAAATTCAACCAAAAGCACCCTATTCAGATAATTAGTCACCATAAATTTAAAAATAATTATAAAAAGTAATACTAAACTTATTAGAGTTATATTATGATAGTTATAGAGAAATTTGAATGAGTTTAAGAAAAATTACTTGAGTTACACTAAAGTTACATTCGATCAAATATTCAATCCAAAGTATCCTAAATTTACACAAGTAAAACTATCACAACCACATATAATGAATCACAATAGAAACACATATTCAATAATCACAAAACAAACACATGAAAGCAATTCACAACAATGTTAATCAGACTACAAAGACGATATTATATTGTCAAAGAATTTGTAGAACAATATAGGCCATTATTAGACTTTCCATTACTTAACTCCAATGTTCCAAAACCCTTTATGTAACTTTCTTTTCTTAAAGAAATATAAGTTATATTTTAAGGCTCGATATATTTTTAATGTATATCATCAATGAATCCAAATGAACGATCCTCTATGATTAGGGTCACAAGATGACTAGGTCAATGATCTTTGAGTATCTTTTATAATCTTATAATTTTATCTTCTTTGTTTTTACACTTGACATACTCTTGATTCTCACCCGCATGTGTCTTACAAATACTTTAATATATCAAATAAATAATATATTTTAAATATATAAATAAAAATACTAAATTATTATACTTCAGTATTCTCAACCGGTAGTAGATGAGAACATATCTCCAAATAAACTCCTAAGTCATTAATTACCTTATTTTCATTTATTGACTACAACCTTAAGTAGATAACAGTTCAGTTGCTAACGCTCACCTAACCCCTTCTCAACAATCATAAATGATTAGGATAATAGGATGGCATAAATATATCAATATGCTTGTATAACCATACTAGCAAAATTAAGAATCAAACTTAATTTGCATTGGACTTTTTATATATACATAGAAAAATAAGATTTAACTTACCATTAAAAGTGGTACATAACCTCTCAAAACATCTTGGTGCGACCATCAAGTTTCAAGTTCTTTATATGAACACCAACAATGGAAATCTTAATGGTAATGTAAGAATAGATACTCATTGCCCATTTGTAGTTTGTCAATGAATATTAATTGTTGATAGGTAAAGTATAATTTATTTAACAAAATAAAATATAAACTAAAATATACAAAATATGCATACAATCGACAAAAGTCGACAATGTCAACGTCATCATCATTAGACACCAGCCTACACATTAACTATTCTATATTTTGTTTACTAGAGGGTTGATCTTTATAGTATTTCGTAAACATATAACTCAAACCCATTGCTTCAATATCTATGATCTATGGTTAGGAACTCTCAAAATCAAAACAACATTGCTCGGGCAAAACACAACTAGGGCACCACCAAAAGTGAAAAATGGATCCCTTTGTACAATGTTACAAAATACTATATAGAGCAGACTAATATGTAGGAATGTTAGGAATATCTATTATATTATAAAGAGGTGTTCTCCTAAGGAAGATGACATAACCTAGTAAAAATAGATATCATGTGACTAAACTCCTACCACTCAATTTACAAATAAAATGTATAAAATGATTGATATAACAATGATAATTAACTATATATTATGGAGGGAGTGACATGGAAGCTGAGGAAGCATGTGGTGGTGAATGAGGGGGTGACACAAGTGAGGATGAAGATGTAGGAATGGTTGATTTAGGCATATTCAACTTTACACCTTAAAAAAATAGTTATATATAACTTAATAACGATTAATATAATTTATGAAGTTATGATATATATTACTTGTAGTAGCTACTTGATCTACTTTCTTACCCCTAAGTCAAAGAAATCTACATCCTGGTGCTATTCTATTTATATACAAAATTAAATATTATAAATAAGAGACATTGTATCTAAAGTTTAAATATATAAAAGTAAAAAGTCATAGAAAGCGACTATTCTAAACGTTTGATATTTATAAATTATTTTCACTATGCAAAACATGTAGTTGGTGTTTCTCCAATTTCATCAATTAAGATAAGAAATATAAATCCTCTAAGATAATTATACACACACTAAAATAAGATTTGAAAAATATTACTTCTTTCAAGAGAAAGTTATATTTATAGTTTCACACATGATTATAACTAAAAAAAAGAATTAATTAGCTCAAACCTCATTATGAACATAGAATACTATCAATAATAATCCTAGAAGGTGTTGCAAATATAATGACACTTCTAAATACCTCCACTAAGCTTACTGATCTAGACCCAAGATCTTGACATCTCAACAATAATAATTTCACCAACAAAGACTCTCTTTTAGTTTAGATCATCAATCTCCCATCATTTCATCAAAAACTAATAAAATCCTTATATTATGTCAAAAATATAAATATCAATAATTAGTGAATAGTCAATCATTTTCATAATACAAAAATGAAACCTCCGAGGACTCTCACAATGTTAATAGGATTAGCACACATAATGAATCAACAAAAAAAATGAGTTTCAAATAAAATTATCGCTTTTTTTTTTTTAAAAAAAGGGAGAAGTTTGCCGTTAGAGAGGGGAGGATATTATCGATGATGAAGACACTACCATTTATAGTCGGAGAGAAGATGAGATTGTCGTCGATGCAAATACTAGAGAGAAGCAAAGGTGTTCATCACCACCGGAGAGGGGAGGATGCCATTGCCGTTTGCAAATACCATAGAGGAGTAAAGAACTTTATCGTTATCGGAGAGGAGCAGAGGAATTCGTCGCCACCAAAGAAGAGAGGAATAGAGGATTTTACTATTGCTCGAGAGAGGAGGATATTGTTGTCGTTCATCGTTATAGAGGAGTAGAGCATGGAAAGGAGCATTGGTCTCTACTACCCAAAATCTAACCCGATTTACTGTGTAGAATTCGACCAAAATCTATTTGACCCATACTATGATCACAATTGGCCTGAACCAACCTTCGGATCAATCAGAGTTTGAATCAAGCTACCCAATTCAATAAAAAGGATCGACCCAGTTTTAAAGGTATTTTTGGTATTTTAAACAAAGGAGTTATCCGTGGTAAAAAATAAATATAGGGTCATCGTAAAATCTCATTATTATTTTTTTATAAATTACCTAATAAAAAAACCTCCCCCATTGCACTCACGTGGATTTCGCGTGAGCAAAGAAAAGAACTAGCTAGTTTCTGCACGATTCTTCTTCGCTGAGGTTTGTGTGTGTGCTTCCTTCCGACGGCGGCTTCGCGTCCTCCGATCAGAGCAGATCCAACAGGTCGGCGATGCAGCGGCGTGGCAGACCTCCCGTCCTGCGGGAGTCGTTGCTGACGAGGGCGGTGAGCTCGGTGTTCGCCTTCGTCCATCTCGCTGAGTTTGAGATCCTCTTCTTCCTCTTCTTCTTCGTCGCCTTCATCATATTCAAAGATCTGGTGAGTACATTTTGCCACAAGATTATCTTCACATAATTGTTCTTTTCTTCGACATCGTTCGAATGATAATAGCTTTGCTATTCGAATTAGGCTCGGGGTCGGGGAATTCACCCTTTATCGAGTAGAAAATCCCTAATTCACACTTTTAAGATTGTAAATTGGTTAAATCTTTACACTGATTGCAAGTTTATGCAGAAATGGTTTTTAATTAAGCTCGGTTTATTAGAAAGAAAATGAGATCGATTACTTTTTCAAGCATGCGCCTTCGTTCCCAGTCGGCTTGATCTGTTTTCTTCTCTTAGTTGACCGGATGTGTCACATATTTCTCGCTATGAAGGATGGATGGAAGGAAAGCGTGGTAGGCTTATATTTATTTTTCTTAGTCCACTCAACTTGATGAAAAAATTCTGCTCTTTATTTATAGTTTTATTGATTTACTATATATATATATCTGAAATTTAAGGCCCAGAGTTGAAACCAGGATTTATCAGGGGGCTCCAAGAGTAATAGAAAAGAATCGATATCATCATTAGGTAGAAAAATGAATACTAATATTGTATTTATGTCTTCGCTAAAATTAAGTTAGGAAGTTTGCTCTAAAGATAAATATATGGAACTGTAAAAATTGGAAGCCACAATAATAAGAAATTATTAGTGATGTCATAGTTGTAGTCAGAATTTAAATTGTACCAATGAAAGGGCTAGTTCGCTGTCTTGTTATGTAACAGTGTCATGTGAGCACTTGCGGTGACTTTTTATCATGGCGGACCACCTTAGATCCTTTATCACGTGATTGTTTAGAGCTTGCGAAGTCTATGTTTATAATTTGTATTGTCTATCAAGTGTTTGCTGAAATATCTGCTTGTGGGATCTTGAGTTAAATGTTTTCTCTATTCCGTCTTCTCTTTTGTAAATCTTTAAGGGACCATAAGAGATTTCGAGGAGACTGACCCTTTGTGAATGGACATGCAAGGGTGCCGCATGGCATAGACAAAACTAGCTAAATCCATGACATATATAAATGTTATAAAATTTTGATCCCCTTGAAGATAAAAAATCAATCTCTATATATGCTAGGTTTAGATAAGATATGATAATATCCTCCATCATAGAACCTGTTGGAGTATGAAACCTATAGTACCTTTTAAGAAAAAAGTTTTGCTTGAGACTGAATCTAAAATTTTTATCCCTGAACATAATCCTACTTATTCAATATATGAGAAAAAAGAAGGGAACCTTTTTTTTTGTTAGTTATGAAACTATTACTGATCATAAATGCTGTAAAATTTTAAATATTATGAAGGCCAAATGCATGCTTTGTGATACCATCTTCCATCATACAACTTGTTCCAGTGATATGAATAATAAAGAAGGATGCCCATATTTGTTAATTTTTACAATATCATTTAACACATGAATAGTAAGAGTAAGTAACTATGTTATTTCATTTTCATTTCATGCACCCATCTTATCAAAATTAGATGCAAAGTTTTCCTTAGAAAAGAAAGGGACACCTATAAATTTACTGTCGGGACAAGGCCTAGCCATTACATGAATTACTTGGGCGGCCAAAAATAAAATTCAAGTAAATATCAACAAAGATCCTGAAAGTTATTAGTGCAAAATACAAGATCAGGATGGAAGTGAGCTACGAATGATATAATCAATATTGGTAGAATTGGTTGGGTCAGATCAATATGATCGGGATCACTTGAGAAATATTTTAAAATTATAAAAACTTAAAAATCATAACAATGGTAAAATGTTATTGAATGTATAATATTGTTTTGAAAATAGAAGTATTATATGTTAGTGTAAAAGATTCTTTTACCTTTGAAAATCAATGAACATTTATTCATTAAAAAATTATGCATATTTTTGCAAGAAAATAAAATAATTATTACAACATACAAATATATTATTGTAGTAAAAAATGTTTTATAATTTATGCAGAAAGATCCAAAATTTGTCAACTGAGAACTTAGATGTTAGCAATGGGTCCCATTTGTAGCCCTAGTGCTTTTCAAATTACCATGCAGATAAAGTCGAGGCTAATACAGAGATTAACAAAAAAAATCATTTGGACAAACAAGAGTGACTATGAATTTGATATTAATTCCAAATTTCATGATGTCTTCTTTCTTGATGTAGAATGCCTATTTCCTTAAGAGGTCCTCCCATTTTTTCTCCCCATATCCTTTCTTTTATCTTACACAGTGCTACTCAAATAAATTTACCATAATGCTGGTAGATGACAAATGCAGTTGTTGTAGTAAGTGACAAATGCATAATAGCAGGATCTTCTTCACTGTTTCACAAACATATACAAATGTTTCTTTTTTCCCCTCTAACTTAACTTCTGTCTTATCCTTTTGCTTCTTTTTGCTCTTCCCCACTTTTTCTTCTTTTGTGGTAGTCAATTGGCTAGAATTAGACAAAATCAACTAACACCAATTGGGTTTGATTTACTCAAACAAATTCCTTTGGAGATTTCTATAAGGATGAAAAATCAGACAAATTCAATTTGATACTTATTGGTTGTATAGCATACTGATCAAGGCAGTGACTGATGTTGCTAACTATAGACTTGAGTTCCGCAAAAGGTGGTCATGAATCAGTTTTTGGAGGATTGAGTTGGAGGATTTCTGTATGTTCTTTGACTCTCTAGGAGGATGTGCTTATGCTTGACCTTGCCATTGGTGAAGCATTGATAAGAAATAGATGGTTTATAGTATTAATATTTGGTCAATTCTTTACCAAGTTTTGAACCCACCCCTCATCTCACTTTATCGGTAGAAGCACGGATGAGGGTATAAACATGGGCCCATTAGCCACTATCATTATAGACATAGCTAAGGTGATGGTGTAAAATGGAAGCTACTCTGTTGGTAAAGTGGTCTTTTTTATATGTAGTCAGATAAGATAATAGCTTTTTTTTTAATTATGATGGGATAATAACCTAAAAGTTATGACATTGTTGACCTATATTTGACTCTTCTTTATGAGTGTTTTTGCATGGTGCCAAAGGAAGTATATAGTTGGTACATTTTGGAAACTATAGCAATGAGAAGATATTAAGGCTAAGCTTATAAAATGAAGTGAAAAGATGCTAAGGCTAAGCTTATTAAATGGATTGAGAAGGAAACAAACATTAGTAACTTCACAACAACAACAACAACAAGCTACAATGTTATAACTTTTAACTATTTGGGTTTGGCTACCTAGATCTTTTATTGCCATTGAGGTCTGGAAAAAGCAATATCTTCAGTTAAATTGAATCTTTATTTATAGTATTTATTAACATCGTCTTAGGTCTTTCTCTATATCTCCTTATGCCATCAAACACTAGTTATCTCATAACTTCTAACTGTAGCATCTGTAAGCCACTTAAACACAAGTCCATACTAACTTGATTTCTTCTTTCTTATTTTATACATAAAATATACACCTAATTTTTCACAAATGACACCATTTTTTTTAGTAATTTCACACATAAACAGCCAGTGTAAAACTACATCAGATATCATGCAAATGGATCTTAATCAAATTTCAATTTATGATTAGGTTGTCAACTGAAAGTAATGCAAGGTACCTTCGCTACTTAGGTGTCCTGAATTGCAAACGATGGACTAGGAAGTTGCTCGAAAGTGGCCCATCACATCGGCACCTAGATGTGGTGCAAAGTAGGCAAGGATTCTCTTATTGCTTTGGGCTTATGCAAGCAAAGAAGTTAGTTCAAGAACAAAGGATTATGTTAGTAAGATAGAACATAGGAATACTTTTAGGAAAAAGATTAGAATTGTGGATACTATGATTAGAAGAATATATATTATTTATTTACAAGAAACTAAGTTGGTAAGAGAAAATTCTAGCTAGATTGATGGTTAAAATTTGCCAAGTTGGTAGGAGAAGCTAAGTTATTGCTTTGATTTAAAATTTGCTATACCAGAAAAGTTAAACACAGAAATGGTGTAGGAATTATGGTTTATAAGAGTCTTAAGAACAATGTTGTAGATGTGAAAATATTTAGAGATAGAATTATAATTCTAAAATTTGTCTTAGGAGAAGATGCCTTGAATGTCATAAGTGTTTATGCCCCTTAAGTTGGACTAGATAATCAAATCAAAAGAGAATTTTTGGAAAATTTAGATGATCTCATTTAAGGAATCCTATACGGAAAAGCTTATAATTGGATGATAGATTTGAATGATCATGTAGAAAAAACATACATTGAATTTAAAGGGATGCAAGGGACTTTGGTTATGAGGAGTGAAATAAAAGTGGTGGTATAATAAATACTAAAAAAGATAAACATTTGATTACTTATAAGTGTGATTACAAATAGTTAGATTGACTTTTTTCTTACTAGAAAAGGTTGATAAAGTTATATGTAAGAATTGTAGAGTTATACCCGGCGAAATTTTGACGAATCAACATGGATTAATGGTATTAGATATTTGTTGTAGAAAATCGAAGAAGATAAAGATAGATGGTGAAGTTTTAAAGATGATAATATAAGGATTTTTAATAATAGGATGAAAAGGGAGATGACTTAGAACCTAATATATGACAATATTAATATTATTTGGACTACGATAATCAATAAAATTAAGAGCTTAACAAAAGATATCTTTGGCGAAACTAATGGTAAAGGTGTAGCCTTAATAGAGAGTTGGTGGTGGTGTAAGGAAGTTTAAAAAGCAATTATTACTAAAAGATCATGTTTTGCAGATTGATAAAATTGTAAAAAGGAGAAAACAATAAAAAGATATAAGGAATCTAAAAACGAGGTTAGGATGACAAGGCGTAAAGCTTATAATAATTTTTATAAGAAATTAGATACTAAAAATGAAAAAAAAAAATATCAAATTGCTAAAGCTAGGAAAAGAAAGCGTAAGAATTTATATAATATTAGATGTATTAAAGATGAAGATGAAAGAATACTTGTTGATGATAACGAAATTAAGAAAAGAAGTAGAAATTATTTTTATAAATTATTTAATGAACATTCCATAAATGACTTTAACGATATATAATAGTGATAGATTTAATAATCATGGATTTTTTCATAAAAATTAGAGTTATTGAAGTAAAAAAAACTTTAAAAAGATGAAAATAGCTAAGGGGGAGACTTGTTGTTATCCCTATCGAGGTTTAGAAAAGTTTAAGAGATTAAGGAGTAGCTTGATTAATTAGTTTATTTAACAATATTATAAGGTTCAAAAGATGTTTGATGAATAAAAGTTTCTTAGTGCTAATTTACAAGAATATAGGTGATAATTTACAATTATTCTAATTATAGACGGTTAAAATCATGAGACATATTATGAAACTTTGGAAAAGAGTTATCAAAAGTAAAATAAGATTTGAAACAAATATCTCTGAAAAACAATTTGATTTAATGCTTGAAAGAGCACAATAGAAGTTATTTATTTATCAAAACAATTAATGAAAATTAGAGAGATAAAAGATTTGTATATGGATTTTATTAATTTAGAGAATAGAGATTTATTATTATGGATTTTAGAAAAGAAACATGTATTCATTAATTATATTGATGTTATTAAGGTTATGTATGATAATAATACTACTATTGTTAGATTATAGGGAGTGCATCCAGTGAGTATCCTATTAGTAAAAGATTACATCAAGGATCCGTTTTATGTCTCTTACCTTGTCACATTGATAATGGATGAACTTATTAGTCATTTATAGTATAGACCATTATTGTGTATGTTATTTGCTAATGATATTAATGTAAAACAGAATAGAGAGAAGAGAGAAATAGAGAGAAAGCAAGAGAGGAGTGTAAGAGACTACAAGAGAGAAGATGCAAGCCTTTTTTCATTCAAATATGAAGTGTTTGATCCATTGACAAGCCTCACTATTTATAGGGGTTTAGGAGCCTTGATACGATCAATGTAGGTAATGAATTTTAAGAATAATCTCCTAGGAAACATGTATGTCTTTTGGAATTCCAAAATATGACTTTTAGGATACCCAAATAGTAAATGAGTGCTCTTAATATAAATGGAGTTCCTAGGTTGGCACCTAGAAAAACCAAAAGACTTCAATTTTCAACACAACTTTTAGATATTCTATGCCAACTAATTAATGATTTTTTATTGATTTCTTTACCTAAAATAAATTTTTCTAAATTTCTTTATAAAGCTAGATGGTTCTCCATCATTCTCCCATGGTGGAAAAAAGCTCGACTCCGGGGAGTGATCTGTAAAGTATTGATCCAATAATTCTGATGCAAAGTCATAAAGTTCCTCCAATAAAATCCAAGTGGCATCAAAAGCTAGACGATCATGCCACTTGACAAGGAAGTGTTGAGTAATGCTAGTAGCAGATGAAACAAGGTGGTTATCAAGAATAACTTCTATGTCATCCCTGTGTCGTGAGAGAGTCTATGCTTTGAGAGGATTGTCACTTGTAAGAATACTAGTAGATAAAGGAGGCTAAAAAATACCATGATATGGAGTTTAATTCTCCATATTGAAAATTGAACTAATATTTAAGTCAGAAGGCAAATTGAGCATATATGTATTTAATCCTAGTTTATGGATAATGGGGAAAGAACCAATGGCTCGGACATGCAAGTTCTCGAATGAGTTTTTAAGAAATCTCTCAGGACAAATGTGAACCAAGATATAATCACCAATTTGAAACTCTTTAACTCTTACGATGTGCATTAGCAGTAAGTTTGTAACTTTCATTACTTAGGACAATTTTATATCGAATCTCAACATATAAATCATGGATATGTTGATTGAAGGAGTGAACTGGTTTTGAGGCACGATAGTCAAGTGGAAGGGGTGCAAGGTCAATGGGTGTACGAGGAGTATAGTTGAGGACAACTTCAAATGGACTTTTTTCAATGGAGCGGTTGATTGGGTTATTGTATGCAAACTCTGTTGTGGGTAAGGTTAAGTTCGAATTTTTCAGTTTCTCCCCAACTAAATATTTAAGAAGATTTCCCAAGGAACGGTTAATAGTCTCAATTTGACTATCAGTCTGGGGTGAAAGGCTGAAGAGAATTTTAATATTGTGCTAAATAGTTTCCACAAAGTTTTTCAAAATAGCTAACAAATTTTACATCCTTATCGGACACTATGGTTGAGGGCAAATCATGTAATTTAACCACTTCTCGAAAGAATAATTTAGCAATGTGTGAGGCATCATTGGTCTTATTCCATGGGATAAAGTGGGTCATTTTTTGAAAATCGATCAACAACAACCAGAAGAGTCATGGCCACAAGCTGTTTTGGGAAGTCCAAGGGCAAAATCTAAACTTACATCTTGCTATGATGAGTATAGAATAAGTAATGGGCTGTATAGGTCAGTATTGCGTTTGTGAGTTTTGACAATTTGACAAGTGTGACACTACAATACCACTTGAGCAACCTATCACTTTAAAGACGATCAGTAAAATCTATCCTCGATTAATGCAATGGTTTTGTCTCGACCTAGGTGACTTGCTGATCCACTTACATGCATTTCCCAAATAAATCTCGAAGGGAGGAATGGGGAACACATAATCTAGTGGATCGAAAAAGGTAACCATGCCTAAGAATGAAGTCTATATGCTCACGACAGTTTCTATTTTGGATTTCTTGATAGATGTGATTAAATTCTAAACATTGGGTATATACTCTTTCTTTAATTGCTCAAATCGTATGACCTTGACACTCATGGTAGACAAGATTGTAGAAATTCGACTAAGGGCATCAACAACCTTGTTTTGAGTGCTAGAATAATGCTTAATTATAAAAGAGTATTCATTAAGAAACTCACCCTACTTTGTCACGGACAAACTTCGAAACAGGATGTTTGATTTAATGCTTATGTATGTTCGTGTCTTTTGGTATGTTCATGCTTTGCACAACATGTAGAGGGACGATCGAAGGCTTAATAGTCCCATTTTAGTTGGGTTTGGTAGCAGTTTTAGGCTTGTAAATAAAGGTTGTGTCATGTGGACACTTGTGAGAGATTTTTGGTTTGTAATGGACCATTTTGACCATTTGTTGTGCAACTGTTCAAAGCTTATAAAGTCTGTTTGTAATTTGCATTGTCTATGAAGTGTTTCCTGGAATGTTTGCTTGTGGATCCCGAGTGAGGCATTTTCTCTAACCCGTTTTCTCTTTTGTGGGTCCTAAGGGACCATGGGAGGCTTCGGGGAGGTTGACCTTTGCGGACGGACACGCAAGAATGCCGCACGACTTAGGCAAAACCAGTTAAGTCCGTGACAGATGGTATCAGAGCGGGACAAGCACTCATAGAAACACTTAGCATGCAAATGTGGGGGACCTAACGGGGCTGTGCTGAGGGCAGTTAGCATACGCGCGACCGTTTGGGGGAAAACGGGCATGGAGATGTAGGGAAAAGGAGTCGCTCGGAGGAGTGAGCATCTGAGATTGACATTTATAGGAATGGCCAACCCTTCGCGCAAGAGGCACCACGAGAATAGGCAAGCTTGGAAGAATGTGGAGCGCACAAAGGTTGGGATGGCTGAGTTTGAGCTACGGCTCAACGTTGACAACTATACTTGATGGTGCTCAAGGCAAGCGAGGCGCTTGGTAAAGGATGAGACCATGCAAGGTGGAATGAGTTGCTCAGCTACCGAAAGAGTTATGCAAAGCTCACAGAGGTGAGGGAAATTGCTAACTCAAAGAATTCAGTACTCATACATGGGCTTGTATACGGACGATGAAATGTTCGTGGCCATCCCAAGGCAACCGAAACTTGGTGCCATTGAGCATTGAAACTTTCTCTTCGGCATGTGAAGGATACGTCCGTAGGAGGTTGAAGTGTGCAACGAGTTCAGCATGTTGCTAGGCCTTGAGTGGTGCAGCGGGGGCTGTATTGACGTGGAGTCGTAATCTAGCAAGTGCGTTTGTAGGAGGCAGAACAATGCACAGTTTGTTCAGCAAATCGGAGTAGTCCAAGGGGATGGTGGTCTTCGAAACGAAGAGAGATGTTGCTCCAACGGGACAGTTATCCAGGAGAAATAAGTCCCGGCTCTCTAGAGAGAGAATCATATGGGACGGACCTCACATGTTGAGGAGTACCTCAACAAACAACAACTCCACGAAGCTCAATGGATTGAGCAAGCGGCGAGGAGTTATCGCATGATCTCGCTCGAGAGAATGCATTGGTGGATGCATTGCGAGATTAAGTGGGGGAGCGACCCAATGCAACATAAATGAAGGCACACTTGAAGTCGATATGGAGATTAGACCCAAGGGATGGCTGACCCGTGGAATGGTGGGCGCGAGGGCCACCATCAACTCAATGCAAAAACGAGGAGCGGAGCAACTTGGGTGTAACCTGGCGAAGTACCCAAGCTGCATGAAGGGAGACAACATAGAAGATGAAACATGAAGCGGAGGCACAGTGCTTTCCTTGGACGGAGGTGAAGGACATGAACTCTTGCAGAGGCAAGAGCAGGATCATGTTGTTCTATGGGTCCTTCATTCTGACGGAGCAGACTCATCTTGCATGGTGCCAAAGACGAAGGGAGCTTCTGGGCACATGCACCTTATCTCGGAAAAGCATTTGATGGAGGAACTAAGGCGACTCAATTTGCGGAGGCGAAGTTGGGTTTCGAAGGCGGCCTTGGCACGGGGCAAGAGGACGCGGAGGCGAGTACTCTTGAAGAATATGCCACAGTTTTACCAGTCAAGTTGCTAGGCAGGAAGCGGTGCGCAGCAGAGATTGTGCTGGTAGGGGTAGAGGCCCAGGATCGAGACAATGTTGCACCATCTTCAACGAAGTCGGTGGACTTCGAGAGCTACTAGGCGACGGACTGTCCTAGAGCGGTGCTTCATCTAAGTGTGACCCAAGAGTGGGTGGATGAAGTGCCAAAGGAGCGAACAAAATCGAAGGTGGAAGAGACCTTGCGATGTATTGGCAGAGGCCACACATGGAGGGATCACAATTCGAGTTCATCCCATAAGGATCAGAATGCAATAGAGATGTCACCAGGAGGCGACATGGTGCAGCGGATCGTGGTGGAACAGTTCGTGGCAATGCGATGCACATGACATAGTCCCGTGAGGGACTAGATCATATGGAGGTATGATCGGGAGCTACTGGAAGCTCCACTTCGGTGAACAACACGACGACAAGAAGGGCTATGGATTCAAGGAGTGAAGGCCATGGTACCGCAGAGGCGGGTCTTCCGTGCGTGCATCGAATTTTGCATCGGATGGAAGCCTTGGTCATCAGCATATGGGGGCTGTGTTTCACTAAGGAAAAAGTTTGAATGCAAGTACCAGTAAGTCCCATTGGAGGGACTTGATCATGTAGAGGTATGATCGAAGCAGCTGGAGAGTTGGACTGCTCCAGAGCCCATATTCGCTTAAGGGAGCCCGACAAGTCAGAGGACAAGGTCGAGTAAGCGAACGTTGTTACCAAGGAAGCTAAGGAGAATAGAATCGGTGCAAACCCTACAACGTGATGGCAGAGGCCATGTATGGGAGTTGCAGTCTGTCTTTCCATCGACCAAAGGGATCTGCTTGGAGAACACCGAGGTGTTGAAGCAGGGGGTTGAAAGGGGCGAGGAAGTGACGATGAGTCCAAAGGGATTTAGCTACCCAAAATCAAGCATCAGTTAGAATGGAGGTGGACTCGGAGGAGTGCCACAGAGGCATATCTACTGATTGTGAAGAAAAGGGATGCAGATGCGAGGCGACGAATAGTAGTGCCATGGGCATGGCAGCGTCATGGTATCGCAAAGGTGGGACTTCCGTTAAAGTCATTGATCCCTTGCTCTTATGGAGGGAGAGCACTTGGTCGTGAAAAGGGCCGAGGAGGTGGAGCATGCAGAGGCAATCTCCAAGTACCGAGACAAGGCTGAAGGACACAAGCCAAGGAACTTCGTAAGACCGGTGTCAACGAGCTTCTCATCAAGATAGCCGAAAGTGAAGGACTTCGGGTCATGCAAGAGTGCACGACCAAGGAACAAGCAGGCAATTTGTGGTGCTGTACCTTTGCTACTCAGTGGAGTAGGCGGTAGGATTGATGGAGAAGATGGTACAATCCCAGAGGCGACCAAATCTATTAGAGAATTACTCCAAGTTGGGGTGAAAACTTCCTGCATTCTAGAAGTTCGATGGCATTGAGAAGATGAATCATAGTAACTAACTCAACGCAAGGAGTGCAAACACTTCAAGTGCTTCAGAAGTGTGAGCAAAGAGCAGGCGAAGACCAATAACCAGCTCGATACATGGAGTACAATCTCGAGGAGGTGGGCGAAGTCAAGTAACCTTTGCCTTCTCAACCCTTAAGAGAATGGGCGAAACCGAGTACCCTAATTCTCTTATCTATCCAGTAGAGGAGCTCTGCACAGGTTCAAAGACCCTTCGAAGATATTAGAAGACAATAATTGTCAAATCCTCACCATTGGTGATCAGTGCTACTAAGAGTAGAGTATCCGCCTCATTTTCCAATAGAATACCAATCAAAACCGGAAGTGATGCGAATCTACTTGGAAGTGACAACTAAGTGAAAGAAGAGTCGATGAGCAAATTTTGTGGAGGAAGGACTAAAAACTTTGAAAGTTTGCGAGGCGATACTCGTTAAAGCTCCAACAAGCATCCACCCAGTTCAAGCAGCATGAGGCATCTGAGAGACTGACGCATAGTAAGGATGGCCTTTTCCTTCATCTGGAGGATCCGTATGAATCAACAAGGATCAACACAACTCAGCCAACCCCACACCAGAGTCAGAGTCATTGGTGAGTTGAAGCAGCACGGCGGATCAAAGGTTCGACCACTCAAAAACAACAGCGGAGAGCAGCTGGGAGCCAAGAGGCACATTGCAGTTGGAGCAGAAGATTGAAGACTCAGCAAAGGCGAAGAGTTGCAGTGTTCACAAAGGCCTCGACGAGGACGTCGAAGGAATAAGTGGGGGAGAATGTCACGGACAAACTTCGAAATAGGATGTTTGATTTAATGTTTATGTATGCTCGTGTCTTTTGGTATGTTCATGCTTTGCACAACATGTAGAGGGATGGCCGAAGGCTTAATAGTCCCATTTTAGTTGGGTTTGGTGGCAGCTTTAGGCTTGTAAATAAAGGTTGTGTCATGTGGACACTTGTGAGAGATTTTCGGTCTGTAATGGATCATTTTGACCCTTTGTTGTGCAACTGTTCAGAGCTTGTAAAGTCTGTTTGTAATTTGCATTGTTTATGAAGTGTTTCCTGGAATGTTTACTTGTGGATCCCGAGTGAGGTATTTTCTCTAACCCGTTTTCTCTTTTGTGGGTCCTAAGGGACCATGGGAGGCTTTGGAGAAGCTGACCTTTGTGGACGAACACACAAGGGTGCCGCACGATTTAGGCAAAACCAGCTAAGTCCGTGACAACTTGGCATATCGAGTATTTAACTTCTTTTGGGCCTTTAAGTACATTAGGATCTAGTGGTCAGACAATAAGACAAACTCTTGCGATAGAAGAAAATATCGTCAATACCTAAGACATTGCACAATCACATAATTCTTTATCGTAGGTAGAATAATATTGTTTTGCATCATTGAGTTTCTTATTGAAAAAGACGATAAATTAACCCTCTTGACTTAGAATTCCTCTTTTGCCAATACCAAAGACATCATAAGTGGGGCTAATTACATATTACTCCCTGTAATTAGTTATCTTTAGTATCCCAGTTCTTACACTTTCAAAAATTATATTGGGATCTCTATATTTACGAAAGTGAAACATTAAGATCCTTATAAATGATTAAAAAAGTAATTTCACAAGGTTAGAAATCAAGAAATAGAGAGGGGTTTTGTTGGAGCAACGTGGTTAAATATTTCACTTTCGTAAGTATAAGAATCTCAATGTAACTTTTGAAAGTATAGGGATTGGGATACTAAATGTAGTTAATTATAGGGGGGTTTACTAAAGTCAGGATGCCTAAGAATAGGAGTGGTCGTCATTCTCGTTTTGATGTTAGCAAAAGCTTTAGTAGTGGCCAGGGTCTAAAAAAACTCACCCTTCTTTTGGCAATCAATGATAGGTGCCATGGTAGAACTAAACCCTATAATAAATCTCCTATGAAAAGAGACTAATCTATGGAAACTTTGAATCTCATAAAAGGTTTAGACTCAGGCCACTATAAAATGATGCGGATCTTTTCTGGATCAGTGGCAATACCTTGGGTAGAAATGATGATGCCTAGGAATAGGACATGGGTTTGCATGATCGACCACTTTTTCAAATTGACAAAGCTTAGCAACTTGAAGGGTAGTATCTTTGATCTTTATCAAGATGTTGTTAAAGTAGACTACAATAAATTTGCCTATGTAGGGTTGTAAAACTTGATTTATGAAGTGCATGAAAGTGCTTAGGGCATTGCATAAACCAAAGGGCATGACTAACTACTCGTATAAGCTATCTTTAGTTTTAAATGTTGTTTTTGATTCGTCACCAAGTCTAATACGAATCTGGTGGTATCAGCTTCTTAGGTCAAGTTTCAAAAACAAACTAGATCCAACGAGAAGGTCTAGCATATCTTCAAGTTGAGGAATCAGGAAGTGATATTTGATTGTTATTTTGTTGATCGCTCAACTATCGATACATATCCTCCTAGACCTATCTTTCTTAGGGGTTAACAAGGCAAAGATAATGCAAGGAGCCAAGGATTGAGGCTGTGTCACACAAATCCTTTAGCTAAAAGTTCTTTAACTTGCTTGTTTACCTCGGCTCTCTCCTTATGATTCATCCTATAATATGAGAGATTAAAGAGCAGCGATCCTGGGACAAAGTCAATGACATATTTGATTCCTCATAATGGTGGCAACTTACTAGGTAATTATGAGGATATGCCATCAAATAATTCATCTAATAAGGATTTAACCTCAAGAGTTAGGTCAGGAATATTGCAAGGGCCAAACATTTCTCTGGTAATGATGGCCATACAAAATTTGTTATCTAGACTCTTTATTTTAAAAGATTTAGGATTCAGTAAGTAGAGTCTCTTGGTAGTTGGGGCTTATGGAAGAGACTTGGGAGTTCCTAATTTGACTTTTTATGATGACTTTGTATTGAAAAGCATAGGTGTTTTCTATTCCATGGTTGATAACATTAAAGTCATATAACCAAACCCAACCTAAAAGAATGTGGGCATGGCATTGGTAGGAAGTCATAGTAATTCTCATCCCGGTAATTGCTTATTTTGATTGGTACCAAACATCTCTCAGTCATAGGTAAAGTGGTTTTGTCAACCCAGGCTACTTTAAATGGGGTTGAATGTGACTACCTTAAGGTTTAGTCTCTTGATAGCAGATTTTGAGGCCACATTCATAGTGCTACCCCATTATAACAAACTTACAAGTTCTTTTCCCATTTCGGATAAAAGTATGAAGGATACTTTTCGTCTCCATTAATTTGAATCATTACTAGTAAAGAGAATAATACATACAATATTAACATGGGCATCTTCAATTTTTAGTCCATTTTCGTCACCTGAGTGGGCTTCGTATTCAACTACTTGTTTTACTTGATTTGATCCTGGGTTGTTGTTTTACGATAAGGGTATATTGAGGATATTGAGAGGCAATGTGACCTCTATTATGGCAATAATGAGAATCAGTGGTTGAACGAGTTGGATGATTCATGGTTGGGCCAAGATTGTTGCTAGTAGTGGGGATTTTTTTGACTTGATAGAACCACTTTTTGGGATAGATTGAGAAATAGTTCTATTGTCGAGAAATTGAGAAGATGCTTGACGAATTGGATAGAGTTTGATATACTTCTTAATCTCAAGAGCTCGTCGGGAAGCTTTCTCCATGGTGTCAGGGAAACTAAAGAGACTTCTCATTGGATGTTAAACCTTAACCCATTAACAAATCTTCGGACAATGATGATTTAGTCCTTTATTTGACACCTAAGTGAAAGTTCTTCAAATCAAGCTAAATAACCTACCACACTAAAATTCAACTGTTTAAGGTTAACAATTGTTCAATTAGATGGCTGTGAAAGTAGGTTGGCAAATATTTTTCCTTTAGTTTTTGTTTCATGACTTCCCATTGAGTGATGAGAGACTCTCGACAGTGTTCAATATTACGTTGGACATGTTGGCAATATTTCCTAGCGAACCCCACCATTTTCATTGTTGCAAATCATACATGTTTAATATCATCATTCCATGTCACTCAAAGTAGTCTTCTATACTATCTAACTAGTCAACGAACATATTTGGGTCAAAACTACCATCAAAGTCTAGCACATCCACTTTGACTCTTTTAGCCATTTCTCCCGGATTGTCAGCAAACCTAATTCGTTGGCCCATGACTTGGGTTTGTTGATTTTTAGTAGGTTCTAGGAATTCATCGTTAAGGTCAAAAGCTTGGTCATCAAGAATTTGTTTGAGCATGATTGTGAATAAGTGCCTTATAGGTAGACCTAAGATTCGTTCCAAGTGGAGCTTGGGCAGTAAGCAAAATTCCTTGATTTGAAGTTGTGGATTGTGGAGAATGGACATGTTGCCTAACTAACTCATCAACCTCCTCATTCATAGGTCGTTTTCCAAGGTGTTGGAGAGCTCTTATGACTTAGGTCATTAAGTCGTATAATTGGTTCAACATATGCATCATGATCTCCTAGTTTGGTCCTAAGGGTATCTATCTGACTCTGTTAGTTTAGGGATTGATCAGGATTGGTTTGGTTTCTCTTGCTTAGACATGATTCCCATACTATCGACAATTTGTCTTTTGGTAATAATGTTGTTAATTGTTGCAATGCACAAGGTAGAAATGCAATGTTTCAAATGGTTCTCTCACTTTTTTTCTTAATTTTTTATTTTTTTTAGGACAACTTTTTAAGGTTTAAAATCTAGTGGTATTGTAATTGTAGCTAAAGGGGAGAGAGAGGGTGATAAATAGAAAAAAAGGAGAAAATGGGGGAGAACCGATGAAAACCACATTATAATGAAATAAATAATTTTTCTTTTCGACAAAAATATAGTGAAGTTTAAAAAAAACTTACCAGGCACCGAGAACTAAGTGGTCCACCAATTTTGTAGGGATAGTCACACCAAAATCCAACTCCACATGCAAGGGTTGACGTTAGAGGTGTAAGAATCCTTGAGTGTTGATTAAAACTTTTGCTGCTAGTTGGAACCCAATAGGGTCCAGGGCAGGTTTTTTGATGGCCCTGATACCAAAATGTTGTTATTCAGAATAGAGAGAAGAGAGAATTAAAGAGAAAGCAAGAGAGCAAGAGAGGAGTGTAAGAGACTAGAAGAGAGAAGATACAAGTCTTTTTTCATTCAAATATGAAATGTTTGATCCATTGGCAAGCCCCACTATTTATAGGGATTTAGGAGTCTTGATACAATCAATGTAGCAATGATTCTTAAGAATAATCCCCTAGGAAATATGTATGCCTTTTAGAATTTCAAAATATGGCTTTTAGGACACCTTAATAATAAAGGTGTGCACTTAATATAAGAGTACACTTAATACAAAAGGAATCCCTAGGTTAGCACATAGAAAGATCAAAAGGCTTTTCAATTTTTCTTACAACTTTTAGATATTCTAGGCCAACTAATTGATGACTTTTTGTTAATTTCTTTGCTTGGAATAAACTTTTTTTGAAATCCTTTATAAAGCTAGATGGTTCTCCATCAGATATTATCTTAGTTGATGAGAGTATAAATGAAATTAATTCTAAGCTTGAGGTATAAACTATAAAGATAATACGTAGAAACTAAATGCTTTAGATTAAGTCGGGCTAAAACTGAATATATGAGATATAGTTTTAGTAATACTTGAATTAAATAGTATCATACAATTTAATTGGATGAGCAAAAAGTACCTTTAAGTGAAGGCTTTAGGTATTTTGGATCAATTATTCAATAAGATGAAGAGATTAATAAAGATGTTATTTGTAGAGCGAAAACATAATGTTAAAATGATGAGAGGCATTAAGAGTCATGTGATCATTTGGTGTCTTTGAGACTAAAGAAAAAATTTTATAAAACAATTGTTAGACTAGTAATAATTTATGGATTTGAGTATTGGGAAGTAAAGAAACAACATATACAAAAAAGGCTTGTGTTATTGAGATAAGAATGTTAAGGTGAACGTGTGGAATTACTAGGAAAGATAGAAAAAAATATTTTTAATTGTGAATAATTAATTATCACTTCAATAGAGGATAAAATGAGAGAGTATCATTTAATATGGTATGAACATTTGATCAGGAGACATATGTTGTGGTAATTAGAAGAGGCGAAAAGATTATTGTTAGTAACATGAGGAAAGGTGAAAAAAGATCTAAAAATATATAATTAAAGATTTAAATAATCTTAACATATGAATTTTTACGGATCTCAATGGTCGAACAAAGATCCATGTAGCCGATCCCAAATAGTCAGGACTTACGATTTTGTTGTTGTTGTAGTAATTTTATATATCCACCTCAGTATTATCATCTTAACAATAATATATATATATATATATATATATATATATATATATATATATATATATATATATATATATAATTTTTTAGCTGCCCAACACTCAGACTCATAAGGAGTTAATAGCTTAACAAGTGTCTAGTAAAAATTTTCTTTTAATCTAAGGATACTCGGTGGTCACAGAAGACTCTTAACTTCTCTTTTCACTTTAATCATCCATTTTTTACTATATGAATGATATGTTTATCAAATTCTTCATCTTGTTGAATAATTATTGTAAGATATTTGAAATTTTTACCTATTGGAACATCTTGTTTATTTGATTTAACTATATCCTTAGTTCTTGTCTTACTATATATAATAGTACATCTTATATATTTAGTCTTAGTCTTAATATAGAACTTTTAATTTGTAAGATTTGTTTCCCTAATTTGAATTTAGAATTAATTCTATTTAAACTTTCATCAACATTTTCTGGTAGTAAAGATGCCATTTTTAAGGAATTGTTCAATAGCTAGCCTCACAAAATTTGTATCAAGGGAAAGACTCATTCAAGGAGGTGCCTCTTTGAGGCATCAACATTTACATTTTGTGCATAAGAGCATACATTATCGAAGAGGAGAAGATGACGATACATTGAGGTGCATCTAGATTCCGAGGCTTCAGCTGAAAACTAACTTATGGGATTCTATTGTTGTTAGGCAAGTAAGTTGACATTAATATAGACATGGTTGCATAGTTCACTAGTCTACCCTCCTTCCACATTATTTTATATTTTTATTGCAACTAAAATAATTTGAAATATGGACAATTTGATAACATTTGTGGCTTACATATTAAGTACTGGCTGAGTCATCAGAAAATGATGTGAATTATCATTTGATCTGCCACTAGGCTAATGAGGAATAAACCCTGACCACAAAAGTTCCATTGCATTGCACTTTCGCTTATCTTTTTGCCAAGGTTTATGTGGTCATTTTAGTTGAGGCCATTGAATAGTCGAGGAAGATGGGTGGTCTTTCCAAAGACATCGTGTGAAAAAAACTGTGATGTTAAATTGAGTGATGCAAAGTTGATTCTGCAATAGTGCTGATGGACAAACATATATACAAAGGACTAGTTTGTTACACTACGCACCTTGACTGGCATATCTAGAAGTTCAAAGGTGAGCCATCCCTACCTGCGGTTATGGTGGAACAGCCCACAAATAGAAGTCTGTCTATATTTGCCAGGTCTATTGGCTGGAGTCATTTCATGTATTTGTTATTCTGCCTTTTTTTTTTTTAAATGATTAAGATGATTCATGCTTGATATAGAGTGCGTCAGAATTGAAAGGACTCTAAAATCAGCAATATTTGCTGATTCATGAAATGTCACAGTTATGTGTGTGTTTGTTGCATTAGCATGTCACATCCCAACATATGATTTATGGATACAACGTGTGTCTTAGTTGTAAACTGCATGTATGTGTCCATGGAATTTTTATTCATCATTGATCTTTCTAAAAGTTTTAACCCTTTTCAGACATCACGACCTGAGTACAACCAGATCTTTGTAAAGAAGCCTGGTGGTGAAGACTTTTGGCCTTTTTAGGAGAAATCTGCTTCTCAAGACCTTAGAGAATTGGGCCATGAATCAGAAGTAGTCATCTTTTCCCTGGTGTTTTCATCACAGGTGATGCTTTCTCCTGTATGTGAATCTTGCTATAACAATAATGGTGCATTTCACATGTCCTGGTGAGTATTATTTTCTCTGGAAACGAAAGTAGTACTTATGTTATTAGAGACCTATGCTTCTTTCCTTCTTTTTTTTTTGTATCGAGTTACGTGGTAGACTGTAGGTGTATCTTAGTGACTCCAGTTCAATCTGGAAATCGTCCATTACACAACATTTGACAGGAAAATGGAAAGTGTCACTTTACATAGTAGTTTTCCTTTACCTGAGAACTCTGTCGTATTGGAAGAAAGAAAGTGATGCTACTTGTAGAGAAAGAAGACCTGCTGTAGTCTGTGAATTAACCAGACAAAGTAGGAAGCTGACTATAAAAGAAGTTTCTGCAATTCTGTACATATTTGGTGATTTGAATGGTATTCTTAATAAATCCAATCTGTGTACTAATCGAGAAAAATGTCATGGCAAACGATAGATCTGCTTGCGTCTCTAGAATTGGGGCACAGATGTAGAATTGGGGCACAGATGAAAAGACAGTGCAGGGAAAATACACGAGGCTTATTCCGTGTCAGCATGAGACGAGAGAGACAAGGAGTCAGCAGGTATACTGTAGATACTGTACACCTTTCTTGTTAATCCAAAATTCTACCAACAAAACGTATTTATAGATTTGGTCCACTGCTCTTACACCTAGCCAATCTTTGTTAATGGCTTGTTTTCTAACAGCAAAGTAGTAAGTGTTTTGACAGAAAATTCTAATCTTTTTATTCTGTCTTCAAGATTTTGGTGTTTTTCAAGGATTAATTTAAAATTCTTTAAACTGACTCGACTAGATAAGCAAGTTCTGTCGTAAATAACAGAGATATTGTAGGCTAATTCTTTCCGTGTAGGGTTTATGATTTCAGCAAGATCAAGGTAGTCAAGCTTGGAGGTATGGGAATTAGTATACCATTGTTGTATAGCTTCTTCCCATTTATAAGACATCTATTTCAAACTATGGGATCATGAGCCTTTCTTTCCTGTTATTTATATTACGTTGCCTCACCTTTTCAGTGTGCTTCAGGGTATCTCCTTGCCCTTTTGACACCTTACGTCTATTAGCAATTTCATACTTGAACAGAAAGTACTTGCCCTTTTGACACCTTATGTTTATTAGCAATTTCATACTTGAACAGAAAGCACTGATTCATGATCATTCTAGTCTTTCAATAGAAAACTCTTCCAGATGAAAATAAGTTTTAAAACGTTGACACCTATACTCCCAATCTCCTAACTCAACTACACTGAAGTACGTGACCTGGTGACAGAAAACGTCAGGCAATCAAAACTAGTTGAAAACGAGGCGTTGAGGTTATCACAAGACCTTGACCGGAAGCTACAAAGGGTGGAGCAGCTGCTCTCAAAAATTGAAAGGCAAATTTTTGGATGAGTCACACACTCTCCAAAAATACTGAAGCCTACAAGGAAGCCCTTAGAGCAACCGAAGCAATTGACGCTCCTTCACTCGGTTTTCTAAAACCAAGCGACTATTCAGGAACTTTGAGCCATCAGTCTGCGGTTATCAAACAACTCCTGACCTGTTGTTGGGTCGATTGTTGTCCCTGAATTGACTATTATAGCTGTTGTTCTGTGTCGGCTTTTGTCACGCCCCTAAAAATATCCATGATATTTAAATTTTTTTCGCCACAACTAACCCAGGATCCAAACACACATTTGAGGTCACTAAGAAAAACATTCGGATCAAAAATTTCACTTCTATAATCTATCAATTCATAATCCTGTGCAATTCATAAACATAGCACACATCACTCGATAATTCATACAATCTGAACTCGACTCATCAAAATAAAAAAAAAACCACAACATAAATCCACAAGTGGGGAAATCTATGCAGTCACCACAATCATCGATTTACCATAAGTTCATATCATTACACAATTTAATTTAACATTCCAAAACCCTATACATGAGGGATCCTTTAACTTACACAAAATCCACAGGTTTAGATTCATAGTCACATTTCATTAGATGCAAGGTAGCTTATACACAACTACATATATGCTAACAAAAGTTCTGCCCAACGTCTTCTAAACTTTCCGCTGCCTCAGCCCATTCTTAACATTTAAGCAAGAGTTACGCTATCCTGAAAAATTTATCAACAAATGGGGTGAGCATAAAGAGCTCAGCAAGTGACTAACATATCCATATCAAAATAGTACAATTTCCAAAGAGATGCAGTTTTCAAACACGAAGCAGAATATACGATTTCGTATACATAATATCATTAGGAGCAGAATCATAATTGTCCTTTTTAATCATACATATTTGGTTCCTGACAGATGGGGCATAGAGTAATTGGAGCATATCAGAAACAAAGGAAACATATCGGAGCTTATCAATGGCATTTAAAATGTTCCAAATCACATCAACGACATATGGAACATTACGAAGCAAAATCAACAGTGAATGAAGCATTTCAGAGCATATCAAACTCATATGTCATACAGAAGCTCAAACGTCGTCCTTGACGTTGCAATCATATCATAACTATCCAGAGCACGAACAGAAATAACTCACCAAAACTCTGGATGTCATATCAAACATATAGAGGGTGTAGTGGGATCTCAGTCAGAATGTGATTCATCCATTTCTGAATGACCACCTGACAAAAGTCTCCCACGTCTGGGAGCTCCATCCACCCACGTCTAGGTGAAGTCAAAGGGGGCCGGCAGAGCATCGCAGGCTCTAAGCAATATCCCACATAGCGGGACCCCACATAGCGGGCAAATAAGCGCATACCAGAATATCCCACATAGCGGGACCCCACATAGCGGGCAAATCAGCGCATACCCTTTACCATTTCTGGCAAAGGTCCAGACAATCCCACACACCAGAGTACAAGAAGGCAGTTTCAACAAATTGCAGCATATAACGGAAGCACACGCGGAACAACCAAACGTACATGTGCCTTTTCAAAAACAATGTGATGCAAGGAACAAATCTCTCACAAAAATATTCATTTTAGGGAAAGAATTGAAAGCAAGAGTGTACAGGGATTCTAAGCAATCGTAACCAGCTCAATTCCAATAAGAAGGTTAGGCGAATTCAAGTATCCAAAGGAAATGAAACAGAATACGCGAAATCGACCAAAGCTCGATTTCGGACAGAATTCCAGTGGCACATCCAACAAATATTTCAAAATAACAAATATGCTCCAATACTCATAAGAAGGCTATGGTTGAACCATATATCAGTCTATATTCGGATGGAACAGATTTCATATGAAACAGGGCTCCCAACACAGAGTTACCTCTGATTTGGTAACGTAAGGTCAAAATCACAATCACTGGTTTGCAGACTTTATAGGATCGGATTCAACAGACGATAGGATGAGCA
Source organism: Musa acuminata AAA Group (assembly GCF_036884655.1). Lineage (NCBI taxonomy): Eukaryota > Viridiplantae > Streptophyta > Magnoliopsida > Zingiberales > Musaceae > Musa > Musa acuminata. Next base: position 30,891,984 of record NC_088349.1, on the reverse strand, counting down.
ATTGAACTCCAAAATGTTCAAACTATATGTCAAAAGAGAGGATTTCAAGTCTAGTTTCAAATAAAATCAGTTTGGTACAAATCAGAATTTTCAACAGGGAGTTATAGGCGTTTTAGTTTCGAAAGGTCAGAAGTCTTGAACTCTGTTTTACAGCGTCTATAGGCTCTTTTGAAACAAATTTTTGGGTAAGTATTCGGTGTCCAAAATCTACCAAATCGATGTCAAAAGAAAGACATACGAGTCTAATTTCAAACAAAAATAGTTCCTGCCTGAATTCTCATTCTGTACTAAAACTTAGGGCCGAAGCAGTGCTTAGGGGTCAGTTTACCGAAAACTTTCAGAATCCATAGTTCTATGTCCAAAGAGGAATATATCAGTTTCTAAATAAAAATCTTCCAATTTATTTTGAATCAACATAAAAACAGAGTCAAATACTTATGTAGGATGGGGTTAGAACACTTGCCTTTGCAAATTTTGACCCGAAGTAACAAGATTAAAGCAAAAACCCTAAAAGCCCCAAATTTTCTTTCTCTTCTCCTTCTTCTTCTTCTTCTTCTTCTTCTTCTTTTCTTTCCCTGATCACCCACGAGCTGCCTCCTCTGCTTCCTTAACAACGAAGGCAGAGAGGCTTAAGCGGTGGAATTTGTCATTTGGTGCATTTTGCAGTTTAGTCCTTGTTTTTATCATATTCACGATTAGGTCCTTAGGGTTTACATATAGGTCCTCAGATTCTTTCTTTTTTTTCTTTTTTTTTTTTTTGAACAGATCTCCCAAATCTTAAAAATAAGTTACCTCTGATTCATACTCTATTTCTTTTGTCAATTAAAATAGATGCTTACATTATCACCAAAAATTTTTACGAACATTCGGAATTGAGGGGTGTTACAGCTTTGGCTTGGTCTGATTACGCCTAGGTCCAATAGTGCTTTGATATGCTTGGCAAAAGATTCTTTTGCTTGAGGCGTAAGGTGCTTGATTAGCTTATCCTCAATTGTAAAGCTCGGATTTTTTATTTTCAATTTGCACGTGACTCTGTTTTTCTCCCAGTGCTGGAGCGGGTTTTCCCCAACGTAGCCCTGGGCCTTTAGTTCTTCGAGGAGGTTCCCAAATTGGGCTCTTAGGCCTACTTCATCCTTTTGTGGTTCGGTCGAGTAGCATACTAACTCTTGGATCTGGATGTAATTTTCCTCATCTAGATCCAGTTCTTCTATTGCTGCTACTGTTGGGGTATACGGAAGAGTGTTTACTAAAGCCTACAAGGAAGCCCTTAGAGTAACCGAAGCAATTGACGCTCATTCACTCGGTTTTCTAAAACCAAGCGACTATTCAGAAACTTTGAGCCATCAGTCTGCGGTTATCAAACAACACAACGTTCAGATATAACTTTTGGTACAAATCGCAGAGAGTCTCAAAGAAATACAATCTGAGCTCCGAGTTATAAAGGAGCTACAACAAGCAAGAACAGGGCCTTCCCAAGCAATCCCGGAAGACCTCATCACCAAACTCTCAAACCTCAGTTTGGGTCCTTCAGAAAGACCCAAAGAAGCAAAAGGAAGGATTTTAGTGTTCAAAGATCCCATCCAGATCCTCAGAGAGTTAAAATAATGACAACGAGAACGCAGACAAGAGAGGTGTCGACATCCGCTCCCCTAGTTGAAGACCAAATCAGAAACTATTGGAGGAGCTAGAGACGGATGTTCAACACCCGCCAAGCGGCAAGACGGGTTGGACAAATGATATTCGGATGGACAAATGATATTCGGAGGACCAAACACAAGTCAACAGGTCCTCGAACAGCAAATTGATCCTCAGACACAACTGAGGCTATCAATGCGGGAAAGGGCGGCAATAGCACCCGCCGAAGTATTATATTGCTCCAGAAGAGATGATGCCCATCACCGGGTGTATATGTATAGATCAGAAGAAGCTATCCTGGTAACACATAACCAGGAGGACAGGTCGTTCATCCGAGAAGAAAGCTATGACCAACTCCAGAGGAGTCGGATGAGATACATCCACTTGGGAATTCTACAAGTACGAATACAAACCCTACACTGACAGGAAGAAGGAACACTAGCCCTATTAGTATTCCGAGACAACAGGTGGAGCGACGACAGATCCATCATCGCAACGATGGAAGTAGATCTGACTAGAGGCAGTCAATTGGTTTACGTTATCCCCGACACAATGATGACGATTGGTGACTTCTACCGCAACATCCAACTTTCAATCCTCACCCGAGGATACGATAGTTGGCGGAATGGAGAAGCTAACTTACTGATCACTCGAGGAATGGTGGGGTGACTGTCAAATACCCTGAATGTCGCCTTTGCCTACGAAGTATCAGGGGTGGTGGACTATCTCACAAGTCATGGTGTAAGGGTGCTATCAGGAAGGAGATACTCCACAACAGAATTACAAGGAAGGGACTGGGTAATCCAACCTACCCAGACTAACATCCCTATGCAGCCATTGGAGGTACGAAGCTGAAACTTACTTGACGGAAGAATTTCAATAAGTTTCGACAATTACAAAGCCGCATCAACCTCAAGCCATCTTCACTACAACGCAAATGGCGAGGAAACGTTTAGTGAAGAAGAAGAAATCAGGAGCCACATCATAGCGGTCATACTTCAGCTCACCAACAAGGAAGAAGAAGAAGAGGCAGAACAACTATGCAATAACCTGAATTCTTATTTTCAGGATAATTGCAATTTTCAAGAGGGAGGGGAGATGCCATACCCCCAAAAATTTCAGAAAGAGATAATAGCAGCCAGAATAGAAACAAATTGGGAAATGAAGTACCCACAACTGGCAAAACTATCTTAGCAAGTATATTCCTTATCAGCCGTATCAAACTACAGACCACCTGCAGACTCTACGATGGGACCCGCAAATTACCCACCAGCGGTCAACATAGAGTCAACAAGTCAGAAGCCAACCTTTGAGGGATACACCAGACAAAATCAACCAAGGTTCAAGGCAAAAGACTTCTCAGAGGCATGGAACCTCCCAACAGCATTCCAACAGCAAGGGGCAATGTTTATAATCCCGTCACAACTAGGGATGTTTGATGAAGTATTCATGAGGTGGGAATCAATTACAAAAAATCTAGTCTCACTACAAGGGTTCACAGACTCACAAGCAAAGATGGAATTCATCGAGAACCTTCTAGGAGAATATGAGAAACTAGCCTGGATACAATGGCGAATGGCGTATCCAGATGAATACCAGCTATTATTAGTAAATGCGGACAAAGCAGGAGATACTCAAAATATCCTCTCAATTACGCACAATTTTTGTACTTGAAGACCCGTTCCAAGGATCTACAGGTGCACAGGAAGAAGCATATAGAGACCTTGAAAGGCTATCATGCGATAACCTAAAGAATATTATCCAATTCCTGAATGATTATATGAGACTAGCCTCGAAAACAGAAAGGCTGTTTACCAGCCCAGAATTATCCTAGAAATTATGGTAAAAAATGCTCGGAGAATTGGGCAGAAGGATAAAACAAGCATTCGAAGCAAACTACAGAGGCAACACCATAGGAGTAATCCCAAGGATATTGTTCTCCTACAAATATCTAGAGGCAGAATGCAAGGACGTTGCATTTAAAAGAGCACTAAAAGATCTATCATTCTGCAGTGAAATACCCATCCCAGGGTACTACAGCAAACCCGAAAGGAAGTTTGGGGTAAGAAGATCCACCACATACAAAGGAAAACCCCACTCATCTCATGCAAGAATCGAGAAAAAGAAACATCTCATCAGGAATAAGAAATGCAAATGCTATCTATGCGGGGAAGGAGGACATTTTGCCCGAGAATGCCCCAATGATCGCCAAAATACAAAGAGGGTTGCCATGTTCGAACAACTTGACCTACCAGACGATTATGAGATTATTTCGGTCCAAGAAGGTGAAAACCAAAGTGACACTATATACTCCATCTCAGAAGGCGAGAATGTGGAAAACCTGAATCATGGTATAAACTCTCTCACCCATAAAATATTCGTGCTAATAGGTGATAGCAGGACGTGGTGGATATGACCAAATGCAGGCTATAGAGCAAAGGTCCAGGTGTCCCAAAAACAAGCAGAGTGGCACCACTTATGGAGGATAAACGAAGATCTACCAGCAGATTTAGAAAGGTGCATCTGTTGTAAAAAGACGTCACAAAGAAGACACAGACGTCACTGCCCATTATGTGAAGTCACTTCGTGCGGAATGTGCAGCATGTACTATTTCGACAAAAGAACCCCGGTGGCCTTAGATGAACAGCCAAGGTATGAGCCCAAGAACCTTATGCTTCAGCAAACAGATTACATCAAACATTGTGAAGAAGAGATAAAGAAATTGAAGGGAGCACTGGAAGCCGAAAAGGAAAAGGCTAAGGAATCAAGGGAAATACAAAATCAAGCCCTGCTTGTTGCCCAAGAAAATTTCCAACTAAAACATGAACCGGAGGAAATGAGGAGAAAGTATCAGCAATTGGAGCAAGAAGGTCTGGAAATGGATAGGCTCAGAATGGAAAGAGCAGATCTACAAAAGGAAATCCAGATCCTAAGAAGGAAGGGCAAAACTCAAGAAGAAGAAACATACGTCCTCATGGAGGAAGGGTCACAGATAATCCTATCAGCAGAAACAAGTGACCCGAGAGGTACAAAGAACATGTTATTTAATCTGAAGGTACAAATAGAAATACTCGGCGCATCAATATTCAGGGTAAATGCGATACTAGATACGGGAGCAACAACATGCTGCATTGATGACAAGGCAGCCCCAGAAATGACTCTAGAGAAAAGCCTGTACCCAGTACACTTCAGCGGGATAACCTCAAAAGCAACCGCTGATAAGAAGCTAAGAGGGGGAAAGATGACGATAGGAGACAACTCCTTCAGAATCCCCTACACATATGCATTCCCCATGAAACTAGGGGACAACATACAGATGATAATAGGCTGCAATTTCATACGAGCTATGCAAGGAGGAGTAAGGATCGAAGGTAACGTAGTAACTTTTTATAAAAACCTAACTACAGTAAACACTCTTCCGTATACCCCAACAGCAGCTGCAATAGAAGAATTGGATCTAGATGAGGAAGATTACATCCAGATCCAAGAGTTAGTATGCTACTCGGCCGAACCACAAAAGGATGAAGCAGGCCTAAGAGCCCAGTTCGGGAACCTCCTCGAAGAACTAAAGGCCCAGGGCTACGTTGGGGAAAACCCACTCCAGCACTGGGAGAAAAACAGAGTCACGTGCAAATTGGAAATAAAAAATCCGAGCTTTACAATTGAGGCTAAGCCAATCAAGCATCTTACGCCTCAGGCAATCTTTTGCCAAGCATATCAAAGCACTATTGGACCTAGGCGTAATCAGACCAAGCCAAAGCCGACACAGAACAACAGCTATAATAGTCAATTCAGGGACAACAATCGACCCAACAACAGGTCAGGAGAAAAAGGGAAAAGAGCGGATTGTATTTAATTACCGCAAGCTAAATGACATTGTTAGGATCAAGAGCACTAAAAGGGGGGGGTGAATTAGTGCAGCGGAAAACTTTCTGCGATTAAAATGAAACTGCGTTCGAACGATAGAAACAATTTCTGTGTGAAAGCCGATTCTAAGCTAGATGATATTAAAGTCAATCTATGAAGGCAGTTTCAGCTATGATGAAAATCAGAATATAGGCGCAATCTGAAATACGACGTTCGTACGAAGAAACTGATTTACGTCTAAATGCTGATTCATAAATCACTTGATTAGGCAAGATGCAGTTTAAGCAAGAGTATAAAGGCAGTTTGCAGTTATGGTAGAGCTCAAAACGTAAACGCAATCTGAAATATGATGATTGTACGAAAAAGCAGATTTACGTTTAAACGCTGATTTGGAAAGTGAAAGGCTTGAAACCCGATCGTATATGCGCAGAAAGCAGTAAGCTTCAGAGGAGGTTTGCAGTAAAGATAATATGCTCAAAGTAAATGCAAACCGGGATTTAGAGTGGTTCGGTCAATCTTGACCTACTCCACTTTTGGCTTCCTTCACCGACGAGGTCATCGACGTCAACTAGAGGCCTTCCTTCAATAGGCGAAGGCCAACCACCCTTTTACAGTTTCACTCCTTTTGACGGGCTTAGGAGACAACCCTTACATAAATTTTCGCTCCTCTCTTTACAGCTTAGAACATGGAAGAACAGAGGGAGAAGAACTTTTGGCTTTTACAACAATTTTGAGCTCTAAGAATCACAGAAAAGAATCAAGATTTCGGTGTTAAGTTATTGCCTTTCAGTGCTGAATGGGTGGGGTTATAGGCCCCAACCCAATTCAAATTTGGAGCTCAAAACTGTCAATTCCCGGAATTCCGGGATCAAGCGGTTGCACCTCCTGACTAGAGCGGTTGCACCGCTTGGCAGAGCTCAAAGACTGAGCCTCTGGGCGGTGCTACCTCATGTCAGGGGTGGTTGCACCTCCTGACTGAGGCGGTTGCACCGCCTGGCAGAGCTCGAAGACTGAGCTCAAGCGGTGCCACCTCCTGTCAGGGGAGGTTGCACCGCCCAGTCTCGCTCGGAGACTGAGCCCCAAGCGGTGCCATCGCCTGGCTGGGGCGGTTGCACCTCCAAGTCTCGCTCGGAGACTGAGCCCAGGCGGTGCAACCTCCTGCCTTGGGCGGTTCAACCGCCTGGCAGAAATCAGGGTCTGAATGGGTTGATCCATTCGGCCCGATTTGGGTTTTTCAGGGGCTCAATTGCCCCAAGATTAAGTTAATGAGATCACCTCCCATTTCTAACTTAATCAATGTGCTAACTACGATTTTTTCTAAGACATTTACTGCAGCTTGCTCCGGTGCGTCAATCGCTTCTTCCGGCGAGCTTCCGGCGAACTTCCGTCGTTCATCCGATGAACCCTCGGTGATGCTCCTGCGGACTTCCGGCAAACTCCTGGACTTGCGATGATTCACTTGGCGAGTTCCGACGAGCTTCTTTGGCAAGCTTATGGACTTCTCGGATTTGTTCCCGCAGAACCTTCGACGATTGTCCGAACTTCCGTCGAACTCTCGAACTCCCAACGTGATCATTGTCTTGACTCCGGCGCAACTCCTGCTGCATGTCTTACTTTCATCGTAGTTAATTCTGCATACTTATCTCAACATATAGATTAGATAACAAATGACAATTGACTTCATCATCAAAATCCGAGATTCAACAATCTCCCCCTTTTTTATGATGACAATCAGTTGATAATGGAGTTAACCTTAACTCCCCCTGCCTATATGCCATACTTGAGATAAGTCATTCTTGAATTCAAGACCTAAGAATTCAAGTGACATATTGATTAGTTATATCATTTGAACTTATCAATACTCCCATCATGATTCCCATCATGATGTATCTCTCTGAAGATGATGTCAAGGCTTGACATTCATTTTCAAATTTTACATAACAATTTTGAATGATGGTAATTGTAGCAATTCATCATATTGTAAGATATCAACATGTAAAGCTGTGAAGTAAGATTTTGATATCATTACATGATGTACACATTTCAAATATTTTAGCAAGTGTTGCATTTCTTCACATGGTAAGATATCAACTCAAGGCATAATGCAAATTAATGCATGGCATCTGTTCATATATCTCTTGGTGATGCAAGCATGAAATAATCATAGCATCAGTGTTTATAGCATCAATTCATATATTTCTCCCCCTGTGTCATCAACAAAAAGCATGGTAGATGTGATACCAAGAGAACAATATAAGCAAGTTATCAAGCATATAAAGGAAGGCATGATACGTAGATTGCTTTGAATACTTCTTCCTTTTTTTTTTTGTTATAATCCTTTGTGCATGAAGGAGGAAAGCCATTTGTGATTCCAGCTATTTGTGAGGTCACTTTGAGTCAAGATATGTGATTGAAACAGCTTTTTGCAAGCAAAAAATACTATCATTCATATTTCAAGATGGAATTCATAAGCATGAATCATTTCATCAAACCCATTTCAGAAAAAATATTTTTCATATGAGAAAATTGGATTTTTGGCATTTCAACTATTGAGCGAATCCGAAAATGAGATGAATTCTTTCATGCATTCGGACAAGTCTATGCTACAGATTTTCAAATACAATCATGAAGACAAAACATTTCAACACATGTTATGCAATGGCAATCAAGTGATTTGATCATTCAATAAAGTCCGAAAAATAATTTTAACTAGTTTATCTATTCGGACACATCAACATTCCTAATTCTCTTCTTATGAAATCAAATTGTTTTTTATTTAGAGGTTTTGTCAACTAGTTGATGTTTAGTATCAATGTCAATGACTTATCAACTGCATTGGTATATCACTTTTTCAAACTATATTTATCATGAAAATCAAGTCACAAGGTTTTCAAAACATTTAGTTTCAATGTAAAATCCGAGATAAACATTTAGTTTACAACTCTACATATGCTCAAAATATATCAAGGATCAAGGCAAAGCTCATCATGGTGAGTAACATAAGGAGTTTACAATAACAACAGATGATTGTTTTTATACAAGCTCATTCATGAGGTGGAAAATTAAAGTGCTTAAACAAAAAGTCAAATTGTCGATGAATTTGCTGCAGCTCAGATAGGATTTGATCTTGTCGATGTTCAAGCCGTTCTTGTCTTTGTTCGAATCGGTCCATCCGAATCCCAATATCTTCGACAGATAATGTATGAGTTTGCTCAAATTGATGTGTTTCCTCAAAGGGACAGATCGGAGGAGATTGGGTACCCCTAAAGACTAGTGTTTCCGGTTCTGGTTCAGGTTGAGGGGGATCAGTTCTTCTTGGCATTCTAACCCAGTTACCGTTTCTATAAAAACATCTTAATCGGTGAAGTAGATTTTTATTTATTATGCTAAATCTATCTACTTTTATTACTTCTTCTTCCGGTGGTATTAGAATATCGTAGGCTTTCATTATTCTAGTGATTATACCACCATATGGGAGCATCACATCTTTCTTAGATAGTTCTAACATGTTTTGTTGGATAAGATAACCAAGACAGATGTCATGTCCTTTCATGATCAAATACATAGTTCCTAATTCTAATTGGCTTACTTCATCATGATGGTATTGTTTAGGGAGAATGATGCTAGTTAGGATATGATAAAGTACCTTAGTGTTTAGAGGCAGTAGATGTTCACAACTTTTAGGAACAAATGCTAAGTTGGGATTGGCAAAAATTGTTCCTAAGGCTTCAACATATGTTGTTCCAACAGTTTCATCATCCCATGATCCTCTAAAGTAAAGTCCTCTACTTTTCATGGGAATGCCTATCATATCGCAAATGAATTTATCCGTAATTGAGATGTGTTGTCCTAGAAGATAGGTAGATATTCTTTCTTCTTCATCTATTTGTATGTTGTTGTAAAATGATCTAACAAGTCTTGGATAGATGGGTTCGTTAATTTGTAAAATAGGAAGTAGATCTAAGTTTACAAACCATTGGATTGTCTCTAAGTCTCTTAGTTCATTTAAATCTACGTATTTTCCCTTATTGACACTCCTAAGTTCGAAAGAGGAAAATTTCTCAGCATGGTATTTTGAATCGAAAAGGGTGAGATCAAAATCTTCTACTAATCTCCTCTTTCCTTTGTCCCTTGAGGATCTTCTAGATTCCATAACTACTGTTGTTTAGAAGAATAGTGATGAGCAAGAGTAAATGAATAAAAAAACAGAGTTTAAGGGCTTCTTAGAGAGTACCTTAGTGAGATCTTCAAGAGAGGGAAGGATTGTTGATGTTTTGCTCCGAAATGGGGGGTATTTGGGATACTATGAGGGGAGAAATGGGGATGGAGGAGGCTTGGAGGAGTAGAGAGGGGAAGGGAGTGAGTTGGGGTCGGTTTCACCGTCGGCCCTAGCTTGGGTTAAAAAGGGCAGAGTTGCGGGCGGTTGCACCTCTGGCTGGAGCGGTGCAACCGCTTGCAACACGTGACAGCTGGAGGTGCTACCTCCAACTGGGGCGTTGCCACCGCCTGCAGGCGGTGAGCACTTGTTCTGATCGCAGTGTAATCTGATTTGAGAGTTTTTGTCTTGAGAAGAATTTTCATTCAAAGCAATCAACTTTACTTACGTAATTACGTAAGAGTTTTCATTTTAAGACAAGAACTTTTGCACGATCAAGATAGATCTTTTAACGTGCATACTCTCAATGTCGTACACATGTTTGTGATAGTTTGTTCAAGTTGGTAAGCCTTGCAAGTTCATGACAGACTTAGTCAGTTCATGATACAGAGTTGGATTCGAAAGTTATGAACGGATGAAGTTGATGGGTTCGAAAATCCAGAGGATATGTGAATTTGAGAATCATACGTTTCTAATTCTGAAAAGTCAAATAAGGTTGTATCTAAATCGCATTTGTGATTTTAAATTTATAATCTCCATTTGTTATTTAGGCTAAAGAGCATTGCGAGTTCCTTTTTGGATCTTGGGTCGAGAATCAAGGAGCATAATATTATTTCTTGCTCTAGCCTAAATTTTTTTATGTTTTTAATGTTTTTACAGGAAGGGATGATTTTTAGGTACCCATTTGCTTTTGGGTGCCTCACAAATAGATCTACATTGCCTATCATGTTGCATAGAATTTATCATGATTCCTTTAGGAACCCAAATCAATTTGTTTGGACTAATTTTCTTGAATGGACAATAATGCGTCTTGTGTCCAAATTTGCAACAAAAGTTGCATTTGTTTTGGTGTCGAACATGTAAGATGGGGCCTTTTATTAAGGTAGTTGGATTTTGGTGAGAACTTCTCACAAATCCAATTCCACTTCTTTTGGGAACGTGACTCTTGTTTGCAAGGATCATGTTCAATGACTTGCTACTAACCTCGAATTTCTTCAAGGTGTCCTTAAGTAGCAAGTTTTCCTTTTGGAGAGTTTCTAGATCATGACATTTGATGCATGAATTTAAACTATCATGATATTCAGTTTTGAACTTATCAAAATTACAAGTAAGACTATCATGCTCCTTTTTTAGCAATTTGTATTTTCTATTAATAATCTTGTATTCATCAAATAAGTCATGGAAGGCATTTAATAATTCATCAAATGATAAATCTGCATCTATTAAATTTGTTACCTCATCTCCGATGGCCATTAAGGCGTAATGAGCAATTTGCTTGGTGTTGGACACCTCTTCTTCGGACGCGCTCGAGTCATCCCATGTTGCTTTGAGCGCCTTCTTCTTTGCTGTTCTCTTTTTGACTTGGGGACAATCACTCTTGTAGTGTCCCGGCTTTTTGCATTCATAGCAAATAACTTGGTCATTCTTGGGTTCAAGTTTATTTTTTGCGTCATTCTTAAACTTGTTTCTTTTAAAGAATTTTTTAAATTTTCTTGTTAGAAGTGCCAAGTCATCATCACAGTCCTCATCACTTGAGTTTTATCTCAAGTGGCCTTCTGAAGTTTTAAGTGCCATATCCTTCCTGTTCTTTGGAAGGATGTCTTCTTGCTCTTCATGAGCTTTACAAGTCATCTCGTAGGTCATTAATGACCCGATTAGTTCTTCAAGAGGGAAGTTGCGTAGATCTTTTGCCTCTTGAATAGCAGTGACTTTAGGATCCCAACTCATTGGAAGAGATCTTAGAATCTTATTTATGAGCTCAAAATCCGAAAAACTTTTTCCGAGTCCTTTTAGACCGTTGACGACATCCGTGAAACGGGTAAACATGTCGCCAATGGTTTCACTCGGTTTCATCCGGAAAAGTTCGAAAGAATGTAATAGAAGATTGATTTTTGACTCTTTCACTCTACTTGTGCCTTCGTGAGTCACTTCGAGTGTGTGCCAAATATCAAATGCGGTTTCACAGGTTGAAACACGGTTAAACTCGTTTTTATCAAGTGCACAAAATAAGGCATTTATAGCCTTTGCATTAAGAGCGAAAGCCTTCTTCTCCAATTCATTCCAATCGATCATTGGAAGAGAAGACTTCGAAAATCTGTTTTCGACAAGATTTCAAAGTTCAAAATCCATAGAAATAAGAAAGATCCTCATTCGGGTCTTCCAATAGGTGTAGTCCGTCCCACTGAACATGGGTGGACGTGTAATAAAATGACCCTCTTGGTTTCCGACGTATGCCATCTCTCTTGGGTTTTAATCCGTTAGAGAGTTAACCCCGCTCTGATACCAATTGTTAGGATCAAGAGCATTAAGAGGGGGGGGGGGGGGGGGGGTGAATTAGTGCAGCGGAAAACTTTCTGCGATTAAAACGAAACTGCGTTCGAACGATAGAAACGATTTCTGTGTGAAAGCTGATTCTAAGCAAGATGATGTTAAAGTCAATCTATGAAGGCAGTTTGCAGCTATGATGAAAACCAGAATATAGGCGCAAACTGAAATACGACGTTCGTACGAAGAAACTGATTTACGTCTAAATGCTGATTCGTAAATCACTTGATTAGGAAAGATGCAGTTTAAGCAAGAGTATAAAGGCAGTTTGCAGTTATGGTAGAGCTCAAAACATAAACGCAATATGAAATATGATGATCGTACGAAAAAATAGATTTACGTCTAAACGTTGATTTGGAAAGTGAAAGGCTTGAAACCCAATCGTATATGCGCAGAAAGCAGTAAGCTTCAGAGGAGATTTGCAGTAAAGATAATATGCTCAAAGTAAATGCAAACCAGGATTTAGAGTGGTTCGGTCAATCTTGACCTACTCCACTTTTGGCTTCCTCCACCGACGAGGTCACCGACGTCAACAAGAGGCCTTCCTTCAATAGGCGAAGGCCAACCACCCTTTTACAGTTTCACTCCTTTTGACGGGCTTAGGAGACAACCCTAATAGAAATTTTCTCTCCTCTCTTTACAGCTTAGAACTTGGAAGAACAGAGGGAGAAGAACTTTTGGCCTTTACAACAATTTTGAGCTCTAAGAATCACATAAAAGAATCAAGATTTCGGTGTTAAGTTACTGCCTTTCAGTGCTGAATGGGTGGGATATTTATAGGCCCCAACCCAGTTCAAATTTGGAGCTCAAAACTGTCAATTCTCAGAATTCCGGGATCAGGCGGTTGCACCTCCTGACTGGAGCGGTTGCACCGCCTGACAAAGCTCGAAGACTGAGCCTCTGGGCGGTGCTACCTCATGTCAGGGGCGGTTGCACCTCCTGACAGAGCTCGAAGACCGAGCTCAGCCAGTTGCACCTCCTGACTGAGGCGGATGCACCGCTTGGCAGAGCTCGAAGACTGAGCTCAAGCGGTGCCACCTCCTGTCAGGGGAGGTTGCACCGCCCAGTCTCGCTCGGAGACTGAGCCCCAAGCGGTGCCACTGCCTGGCTGGGGCAGTTGCAACTCCCAGTCTCGCTCGAAGACTGAGCCCAGGCGGTGCAACCTCCTGCCTTGGGCGGTTCAACCGCCTGGCAGAAATCAGGGTCCGAATGGGTTGATCCATTCAGCCCGATTAGGGTTTTTCAGGGGCCCAATTGCCCCAAGATTAAGTTAATGGGATCACCTCCCATTTCCAACTTAATCAATGTGCTAACTACGATTTTTCCTAAGACATTTACTGCAGCTTGCTCCGGTGCGTCAATCGCTTCTTTCGGCGAGCTTCCGGCGAACTTCCGTCGATCATCCGATGAACTCTCGGTGATGCTCCTGTGGACTTCCGGCAAACTTCTGGACTTGCGACGATTCACTTGGCGAGTTCCGACGAGCTTCTTTGGCAAGCTTATGGACTTCTCGGATTTGTTCCCGCAGAACCTCCGACGACTGTCCGAACTTCCGTCGAACTCTCGAACTCCCAACGTGATCATTGTCTTGACTCCGGCGCAACTCCTGCTGCATGTCTTACTTTCATTGTAGTTAATCCTGCACACTTATCTCAACATATAGATTAGATAACAAATGACAATTGACTTCATCATCAAAATCCTAGATTCAACAGACATCACAAAAAAGGATCAATATAGCCTCCCTGGAATAAACACAATACTAAAGAAGGTCAGCACCAGTAAGGTATATTCAAATTTTGACTTAAAGTCGGGCTTCCATTAGGTGGTAATGCACCCGGAGTCCATAGAATGGACGACGTTTTGGGTACCGGAAGTCCTCTATGAATGGCTGGTCATGCCATTTGGGCTGAAGAATGCCCCTGCATTATTTCAAAGAAAAATGGACGACTGCTTTCGAGGTACAGAGCAATTCATAGCAGTCTACATAGATGACATATTAGTATTCTCTGAAAATATAAGGGATCACGCGAAACACCTGAAAAGAATGATCGAGATATGCTAGGAAAACGGACTGGTCCTGAGCCCAACCAAGATGAAAATTACGGTCCAGGAAATCGAGTTCCTTGGAGCAGTTCTCGGCAATTCGAGGATCAAACTTCAACCCCACATTATCAAAAGAATCATGAAATACATTGAAGAAGACCTGACAACAAAAAGGGGCATGAGATCATGGTTAGGAATACTAAACTACGCGAGGAGTTATATACCTAACCTCGGCAAACTCCTAGGGCTGTTATACTCTAAGACAAGCCCAACAGGAGAAAAGAGGATGAATGAGCAAGACTGGAAGCCTATCAGAGAAATAAAAGGAATAGTAAATAAGCTGCCAGACCTAGAAGTCCCACCCCAAGAATGTTTTACAATCCTAGAGGTGGACGGATGTATGGAAGGATGGGGGGTATGCAAATGGAAAAACAAAAAGGGCGACCCTAGAAACTCAGAAAGGGTCTATGCATATGCGAGCGGGAAGTTTAGCCCGATCAAATCCACCATTGATGCAGAGATACACGCAGTAATGAAGACTTTAGAAGCCCTAAAAATATACTACCTTGATAAAAAGGAAATCCTGATCAGGACATACTGTCAAGCCATAATCATCTTTTTCAATAAATCAGCACAGAACAAACCATCAAGGGTTAGATGGATGGCATTTGTGGACTACATCACCGGAAATGGAATAGAAGTACAGTTCGAGCATATTGAGGGCACGAGCAACATCCTGGCGGATTCGCTATCAAGGCTAATAAATATGTTAATTAATGCAGGATGGAAGGACGAACAAGAGGAACAGCTATCATTGATAGCAGGGGCAACCAAAGAGCTAAAAGAAAAGCCCAACCCACGAGCAGAAGCCTTTTTGAGTCAGATTGCCCACAGGATTGTGGATTGTTCTCTAACTATGCCACCAAGCTTAATAACATCAGGAACAAAATGCAAGGAGGGGCCTCACTTAGTGACATGGACGCCTCTAGAAGAAGACTCAACTCACTACAGGAAGAAGCAGCACAGCAAGCAATCAAAGCCCTACAACAATATAAAGACATCCACTCACTCAAAGTGGATGAGTATCGAAGAAGAAGCGTAGGGAACAACAACTGGTACAAAGATTGGCTGCCAACCGTCCTCCAGCAGCAACAACAGTTGGAAAGGGCACTTGCACTAGCTAAAGACATTGCCCAAAGGACACCTAGCTTCAGCGTCTAGGGGACAGGGCAGGCCCAAGACAAAAGCGGGAGCACGTCACTCATCCAGTTGAAAAACACCACGACGCCACCCTGGTTGGAACACACTATCTTTACTTAGCATGCAAGAAAAGCTTTGGACTGAGCCTCGGGGAGCCGTCCATCGTAGAGTCAATAATTGTACTCAGGAACATAAAGAAGGAAAGGATAAGGATGGCGGTGTTAGGATCGGAGCGGCACTAAGAGGGGGGGGGGTGAATTAGTTCAGCGGATTAAAACTTCGATTTTAACAAAATCTTTCGTACGATAAGAACGGAACTTGAAAAGTTTAACTTGAAAGAGTATTCTTAAAGTTGCGCAGCAAGGGTAATAAGGAACTAAAGCAGTAAGAAGATTTACAGTAATGTAAATGACAATAATAAAATGCAAACCAGAGATTACGCCGATTTTTAGAGTGGTTCGGTCAAATGACCTACTCCACTTGCGATGCCCCTCTTCGATGAGGCTCCCACCTTCCACTAGCAAATCTCTTGAAATGGAAGGGTAAACACCCCTCTTACAACCTTTTACAAGCAGCTCAACCTCTTACAAATTTTCAATAAGAAAGAAGGAGGAGAACTCTCTAGCAAATTGAAAACAAGACTTGCTAAGACTTTCTAAGACTTTTCTCTCAATCAAAATGCTTCTCAAAAGTTGTAACCTCAACTGAGATTTGAGGGGTATTTATAGGCCTTAAGAGGATTCAAATTTTGGGCTCCAAAATTTGAATTCTCTTAGGGTTCCCGGTGCTGGAGGTGCCACCGCCCAACCAGGCGGTGCCACCGCCCAGCGCTCGGGTGCTGGACGGTGCAACCGCCCAGCCAAGGAGGTGTCACCGCCCAGCACTCGGGTGCTAGGCGGCACCGCCTGGCTCTCCAATTCATTTGTTTGGCTTAATTTTAGCCCAAACCAAATCTGACTTTGGGCCCAGTTGGCCCCTAACTAGGATATAGGATTATCTCTTAATCCTAATCCTAATTACAGGTGAACTACATAACACAAAAAAAACATCCTAAGCAAGTTTTTTAACCGCGAACGTCGAGTCTTGTTCCGGCGAGCTTTCCGACGAACTTCTTCCGACGGACTCCCTGCAAGCTCCCAATCTTTGTGATGACTTTAACGAGTAGCCGAGCCTTCTCGGTAATCTCCGCGAGCCTCCGACGATTTCTTCGGCGAACTTCCGACACGTTCCCGATTTCTTCTCGGTTGGTTCCGGCAGCATCTCCGATGATTCTTCGGTCTCTTAAACGTCCATCGAGCTCGACTCCGGTATCCTTGCTTTATGTTTTCTGGTTATCGTAGTTAATCCTGCACACTTAACTCAATAATATGGATTAGATCAATTAACCCACCAATTGATTATATCATCAAAATCCGAGATTCAACAGGCGGGGGGGGGGGGGGGGGGGGGTGAAGGCCCAGCTCTTCCACTCCCTCTATATAAACCCACCACGAGCTCTTGCAGAGCATCAGTCGACCACTGATGTTCTACTTGAGAGAAGTTCAAATTAAGAAGTTCTTAGAGTCATTCCTAGTTCTCTGTAAGCATTTTACGTTTTCTTCGCTAGTTCTTTGTGTGTACAATTGCTTTAACATAGTTCTTGTCATTTCTTGTAGGTTTCTATTTTTTCTTTCAACTACTCCATTTTGTTGGGGATTCCTCGGAGTGGAGAAGTTGTGATTGTATCCATTAACTTCACAAAAATTTTGAAAGTCACGGTTTTGAAATTCGCCACCGTGATCACTCCGAATTGATGAAATCATGAAACCTTTTTCATTTTAAGTGAGTTTACAAAATTTAGAGAAGCACTTGAAGCAATCACTTTTGTGAGCTAAGAAATAGGTCCAAGTGTATCTAGAGTAGTCATCCACAATCACAAAAGCATATTTGCTTCCACCTAGACTTGTTGTATCAATTGGTCTAAATAAGTCCAAATGGATCAATTGTAATGGTCTAGTGGTGCTAATTTGATTTTTTGGTTTGAAGCTTGTTTTTATTTGTTTGCCTAGTTGACATGCATCGCATACCTTATCCTTAATAAACTTCATATTCGGAACCTCTCGTACTAATTCTTGAGATGAGATTTTAGATATTGTTTTCATGCTTGCATGACCTAATCTCCTATGCCAAAGCCAAGCATCATTATTTACGGCGGAGAAACACATTTCATTTCCTAGTTCATCAAGATTGATGGTATAGACATTATTTTGTTTTAAAGTAATCATAGTCATGTTATGATTTGGTTTTTCAATAATGCACATATTTGATTCAAATCTAATGATATAACCTTTATCGCATAGTTGACTAATACTTAAGAGATTGTGTTTCAATCCATCAACTAGTAAAACATCATCAATGGAAAAACTAAATTTGTTACCAATAGTTCCCTTGCCAATGATTTTGCCTTTGTTGTTGTCTCCGAAGGTGACGTACCCTTTTTCTTTGCTAGTGAGCATAGAGAAATGAGATGGATCTCCAGTCATATGTCTTGAGCATCCACTATCGAGATACCATCTCTTGCTCCTAGCTTGTGGGTTTGTCTACAAAAGAGGATGATTTTTAGGTACCCATTTGATTTTGAGTGCCTCAAAAATTGACCCACTAACCTTGTTATTTATTTTTGAATCCTTTATAGTTCCTTTAGGAACCCATATTAATTTTTGTGAACTAATTTTCCTAAATTGACATTTGTAGGCAATATGTCCGGATTTGCAACAGAAGTTGCATTTCATATAAGAGGAAACATGTAATGTAGGTCCTTTTATGAAAGTGGTTGGATTTTGATGTAATCCTTTTACAAATCCAATTCCATTTCTATTTGCGATGTGACCCTTGTGTGCAAGGATCATATCTAATCCTTTGCTACCAACCTTAAACTTGTTTAAGGTTTCCTTAAGAAGTAAATTTTCATTTTTTATTGCTTCTAAATGCTCACACTTAGAGCATGGAGGAGTTTGAAGACTATCAAACTTATCTTGTAGCAAAGCATGCTCTTTCTTTAAGGTACTTAACTTCTTGCTAACAGTTCTACGTTCATCAAATAATTCATGAAAAACGATAGATAGTTCTTCAAAAGATAAATCTTCATTAAATAAATCACATACCTCTTCTCCTAAAGCCATTAGCGCGTAATGAGCAACTTGCTCGGTGTTGGACTCCTTTTCTTCGGACGCGCTTGAATCATCCCATGTTGCCTTGAGTGCCTTCTTCTTTGATGTCCTCTTTTTGGCTTGAGGACAATCGTTCTTGTAGTGTCCCGATTTTTTGCATTCATAGCAAATCACTTAGTCATTCTTTTGTTCAAATTTATTTTTTACATTATTTTTAAGTTTGTTCTTTCTTAAATATTTTTTAAATTTTTGAGTCAAAAGTGCAATGTCATTATCACTGTCCTCATCACTTGATGTTCCTTTCAAGTGGTCTTCTTGTGATTTGAGTGCAATATCCTTCCTGTTCTTTGGAAGGGGGTTCTCGAGCTCGTCATGAGCTTGACATGTCATTTCGTAGGTCATTAGAGACCCAATGAGTTCTTCAAGAGGGAATGCTTTAAGGTCTTTGGCCTCTTGAATGGCCGTAACTTTTGGATCCCAACTTTTAGGGAGGGATCTTAAGGTTTTAGTTACTAGTTCAAAGTTAGTAAAATCTTTACCAAGAGCTTTGAGTCCATTGATGACATCCGTAAACCGGGTGTACATGTCTCCGATGGACTCACTTGGTTTCATTCGGAAAAGTTCGTAAGAGTGCACAAGGATGTTGATTTTGGACTCTTTCACTCGGCTAGTGCCTTCATGAGTGACCTCAAGAGTTCTCCAAATATCAAAAGCCGAATCACACATTGAAACACGATTAAATTCGTTTTTGTCTAATGCACAAAACAAGGCATTTATAGCCTTTGCATTTAAAGCAAAAACCTTCTTCTCCGATTCATTCCATTCGCTCATCGGAAGAGAAGATTTTTGAAATCCATTCTCGACAATAGACCAAAGCTCAAAGTCCATAGAAATGAGGAAGATTCTCATGCGAGTCTTCCAATATGTGTAATCCGACCCATTAAACAAAGGTGGTCGTGCAATAGAATGGCCCTCTTGCATGCCGGAGTAAGCCATCTCTCTTGGGTATTAAACCAAATATGAGAGATAACCTTACTCTGATACCACTTGTTAGGATCGGAGCGGCACTAAGAGGGGGGGGGGGGGGGGGGGTGAATTAGTGCAGCGGATTAAAACTTCGATTTTAACAAAATCTTTCGTACGATAAGAACGGAACTTGAAAAGTTTAACTTGAAAGAGTATTCTTAAAGTTGCGCAGCAAGGGTAATAAGGAACTAAAGCAGTAAGAAGATTTGCAGTAATGTAAATGACAATAATAAAATGCAAACCAGAGATTACGCTGATTTTTAGAGTGGTTCGGTCAAATGACCTACTCCACTTGCGATGCCCCTCTTCGATGAGGCTCCCACCTTCCACTAGCAAATCTCTTGAAATGGAAGGGTAAACACCCCTCTTACAACCTTTTACAAGCAGCTCAACCTCTTACAAATTTTCAATAAGAAAGAAGGAGGAGAACTCTCTAGCAAATTGAAAACAAGACTTGCTAAGACTTTCTAAGACTTTTCTCTCAATCAAAATGCTTCTCAAAAGTTGTAACCTCAACTGAGATTTGAGGGGTATTTATAGGCCTCAAGAGGATTCAAATTTTGGGCTCCAAAATTTGAATTCTCTTAGAGTTCCCAGTGCTGGAGGTGCAACCGCCCAGCCAGGCGGTGCCACCGCCCAGCGCTCGGGTGCTGGACGGTGCAACCGCCCAGCCAAGGAGGTGTCACCGCCCAGCCAGGCGGTGCCACCGCCTGGCTCTCCAATTCATTTGTTTGGCTTAATTTTAGCCCAAACCAAATCTGACTTTAGGCCCAGTTGGCCCCTAACCAGGATATAGGATTATCTCTTAATCCTAATCCTAATTACAAGTGAACTACATAACACAAAAAAAACATCCTAAGCAAGTTTTTTAACCGCGAACGTCGAGTCTTGTTCCGGCGAGCTTTCCGACGAACTTTTTCCGACGGACTCCCTGCAAGCTCCCAATCTTTGTGATGACTTTAACGAGTAGCCGAGCCTTCTCGGTGATCTCCGCGAGCCTCCGACGATTTCTTCGGCGAACTTCCGACACGTTCCCGATTTCTTCTCGGTTGGTTCCGGTAGCATCTCCGATGATTCTTCGGTCTCTTAAACGTCCATCGAGCTCGACTCCGGTATCCTTGCTTTATGTTTTCTGGTTATCGTAGTTAATCCTACACACTTAACTCAATAATATGGATTAGATTAATTAACCCACCAATTGATTATATCATCAAAATCCGAGATTCAACAGGCGGGGGGGGGGGAAGGCCCAGCTCTTCCACTCCCTCTATATAAACCCACCACGAGCTCTTGCAGAGCATCAGTCGACCACTGATGTTCTACTTGAGAGAAGTTCAAATTAAGAAGTTCTTAGAGTCATTCCTAGTTCTCTGTAAGCATTTTACGTTTTCTTCGCTAGTTCTTTGTGTGTACAATTGCTTTACTTTGAATTAGAAATTCCGCTGTATCTCCGTGTGCATGGTTTCAATTCAAAGTAAAGCAATTGTACATACAAAGAACTAGTTCTCCTTGTGCATGGTATGGAAGATTTATGGCTTTCTAAGTTTATGGCTTTGTGGTGTCCCAAAAACAGGGTTATCACAAGACCTTGATAACCCTGAGATACAACGGAACTTCTAATAACCCATAAATTTAGAACTTCTAATAACCCATAAATTAGTAGTTCCGTTGTATCACAAGAACTTGTGATACAGCGGACTTCTAATTCAAAGTAAAGCAATTGTACACACAAAGAACTAGCGAAGAAAACGTAAAATGCTTACAGAGAAATAGGAATGACTCTAAGAACTTCTTAATTTGAACTTCTCTCAAGTAGAACTTCGGTGGTCGACAGATGCTCTGCAAGAGCTCGTGGTGGGTTTATATAGAGGGTGTGGAAGAGCTGGGCCTTCCCCCCCCCCCCCCCCCCCCCATCCTTATCCTTTCTTTCTTTATGTTCCTGAGTACAATTATTGACTCTACGATGGACGGCTCCCCGAGGCTCAGTCCAAACCTTTTCTTGCATGCTAAGTAAAGATAGAGTTTTCCAGCTGGGGCGGCGTCGTGGTGTTTTCCAACTGGATGAGTGACGTGCTTTAGCTTTTGTCTTGGGCCTGCCCTGTCCCCTAGACGCTGAAGCTAGGTGTCCTTTGGGTAGTGTCTTTAGCTAGTGCAAGTGCCCTTTCCATCTGTTGTTGCTGCTGGAGGACGGTTGGCAGCCAATCTTTGTACCAGTTGCTGTTCCCTGCGCTTCTTCTTCGATACTCATCCACTTTGAGTGAGTGGATGTCTTTATATTGTTGTAGGGCTTTGATTGCTTGTTTATATTTTCCAATCTTTGTACCAGTTTTTGTTGTCAAGTCTTCTTCATTGTATTCCATGATTCTTTTAATAATGTGGGGTTGAAGTTTGATCCTCGAATTGCCGAGAACTGCTCCAAGGAACTCGATTTCCTGGACCGTAATTTTCATCTTGGTTGAGCTCAGGACCAGTCCGTTTTCCTAGCATATCTCGATCATTCTTTTCAGGTGTTTCACGTGATCCCTCATGTTTTCAGAGAATACTAATATGTCATCTATGTAGACTGCTATGAATTGCTCCGTACCTCGAAAGCAGTCGTCCATTTTTCTTTGAAACATTGCAGTGGCATTCTTCAGCCCAAATGGCATGACGAGCCATTCATAGAGGCCATCCGGTACCCAAAACGTCATCCATTCTATGGACTCCGGGTGCATTGCCACCTGATGGAAGCCCGACTTTAAGTCAAAATTTGAATATATCTTACTGGTGCTAACCTTCTTTAGTATTGTGTTTATTCCAGGGAGGCTGTACTGATCCTTTTCTATGATGTCATTTAGCCTGCGGTAATTAAATACCATCCGCTCTTTTCCCTTTTTCTCCTGACTTGTTTTTGGGTCGATTGTTGCCCCTGAATTGACAATTATAGCTGTTGTTCTGTGTCGGCTTTGGCTTGGTCTGATTACGCCTAGGTCCAATAGTGCTTTGATATGCTTGGCAAAAGACTCCTTTGCCTGAGGTGTAAGGTGCTTGATTGGCTTATCCTTAATTGTAAAGCTCGGATTTTTGATTTCCAATTTGCACGTGACTCTGTTTTTCTCCCAGTGCTGGAGCGGGTTTTCCCCAACGTAGCCCTGGGCCTTTAGTTCTTCGAGGAGGTTCTCGAACTGAGCTCTTAGGCCTGCTTCATCCTTTTGTGGTTCGGCCGAGTAGCATACTAACTCTTGGATCTAGATGTAATCTTCCTCATCTAGATCCAGTTTTTCTATTGCTACTGCTGCTGGGGTATACGGAAGAGTGTTTACTGTAGTTAGGTTTTTATAAAAAGTTACTACGTTACCTTTAATCCTTACCCCTCCTTGCATAGCTCGTATGAAATTGCAGCCTATTATCATCTGTATGTCGTCCCCTAGTTTCATGGGGAATGCATATGTGTAGGGGATTCTGAAGGAGTTATCTCCTATCGTCATATTTCCCCCTCTTAGCTTCATATCAGCGGTTGCTTTTGAGGTTATCCCGCTGAAGTGTACTGGGTACGGGCTTTTCTCTAGAGTCATTTCTGGGGCTGCCTTGTCATTAATGCAGCATGTTGTTGCTCCCGTATCTAGTATCGCATTTACCCTGAATATTGGTGTGCCGGGTATTTCTATTTGTACCTTCAGATTAAATAACATGTTCTTTGTACCTCTCGGGTCACTTGTTTCTGCTGATAGGATTCTCTGTGACCCTTCCTCCATGAGGACGTATGTTTCTTCTTCTTGAGTTTTGCCCTTCATTCTTAGGATCTGGATTTCCTTTTGTAGATATGCTCTTTCCATTCTGAGCCTATCCATTTCCAGACCTTCTTGCTTCAATTGCTGATACTTTCTCCTCGTTTCCTCCATTTCATGTTTTAGTTGAAAATTTTCTTGGGCAACAAGCAGGGCTTGATTTTGTATTTCCCTTGATTACTTAGCCTTTTCCTTTTCGGCTTCCAGTGCTCCCTTCAGTTTCTTTATCTCTTCTTCACAATGATTGATGTAATCTGTTTATTGAAGCATAAGGTTCTTGGGCTCATACCTTGGCTGTTCATCTAAGGCCACCGGGATTCTTTTGTCGAAATAGTATGTGCTGCACATTCCGCACGAAGTGACTTCACATAATGGGCAGTGATGTCTGTGTCTTCTTTGTGACATCTTTTTACAGCAGATGCACCTTTCTAAATCTGCTGGTAGATCTTTGTTTATCCTCCATAAGTGGTGACACTATGCTTGTTTTTGGGACACCTGGACCTTTGCTATGTAGCCTACATTTGGTCCTATCCACCACGTCCTGCTATCTTCTATTAGCACGAATATTTTATGGGTGACAGAGTTTATACCATGATTCAGGTTTTCCACATTCTCGCCTTTTGAGATGGAGTATATAGTGTCACTTTGGTTTTCAGCTTCTTGGACCAAAATAATCTCATAATCGTCTGGTAGGTCAAGTTGTTCGAACATGGCAACCCTCTTTGTATTTTGGCGATCATTGGGGCATTCTCGGGCAAAATGTCCTCCTTCCCCGCATAGATAGCATTTGCATTTCTTATTCCTGATGAGATGTTTCATTTTCTCGATTCTTGCATGAGATGAGTGGGGTTATCCTTTGTATGTGGTGGATCTTCTTACCCTATACTTCCTTTCGGGTTTGCTGTAGTACCCTGGGATGGGTATTTCACTGCAGAATGATAGATCTTTTAATGCTCTTTTAAATGCAGCGTCCTTGCATTCTGCCTCTAGATATTTGTAGGAGAACAATATCCTTGGGATTACTCCTATGGTGTTGCCTCTTTATTTTGCTTCGAATGCTTGTTTTATCCTTCTGCCCAATTCTCCGGGCATTTTTGACCATAATTTCTCGGATAATTCTGGGCTGGTAAACAGCCTTCCTATATTCGAGGCTAGTCTCATATAATCATTCAGGAATTGGATAATATTCTTCAGGTTATCGCATGATAGCCTTTCAAGGTCTCTATATGCTTCTTCCTGTGCTCCTGTAGATCCTTGGAACGGGTCTTCAAGTACAAAAATTGTGCATAATTGGGACAGGATATTTTGAGTACCTCCTGCTCCGTCCGCATTTGCTAATAATAGCTGGTATTCATCTGGATACGCCATTCGCCATTGTATCCAGGCTAGTTTCTCAGATTCTCCTAGGAGGTTCTCGATGAATTCCATCTTTGCTTGTGAGTCTGTGAACCCTTGTAGTGAGACTAGATTTTTTGTAATTGATTCCCACCTCATGAATACTTCATCAAACATCTCTAGTTGTGACGGGATTATAAACATTGCCCCTTGCTGTTGGAATGCTGATGTGAGGTTCCATGCCTCTGAGTAGTCTTTTGCCTTGAACCTTGGTTGATTTTGTCTGGTGTATCCCTCAAAGCTTGGCTTCTGACTTGTTGACTCTATGTTGACCGCTGGTGTGTAATTTGCGGTTCCCATCGTAGAGTCTGCAGGTGGTCTGTAGTTTGATACGGCTGATGAGGAATATACTTGCTGAGATAGTTTTGCTAGTTGTTGGTACTCCATTTCCCAATTTGTTTCTATTCCGGCTGCTATTATCTCTTTCTGAAATTTTTGGGGGTATGGAATCTCCCCTCCCTCTTGAAAATTGTAATTATCCTGAAAATAAGAATTCCTGTTATTGCATAGTTGTTCTACCTCATCTTCGTCTTCCTTGTTGGTGAGCTGAAGTATGACCGCTATGATGTGGCTCCTGATTTTTTCTTCTTCACTAAACGTTTCCTCGTCATTTGCGTTGTAGTGAAGATGGCTTGAGGTTGATGCAGCTTTGTAATTGTCGAAACTTATTGAAATTCTTCCGTCTAGTAAGTTTCGGCTTCGTACCTCCAATGGCTGCATAGTGATGTTGGTCTGGGTAGGTTGGATTACCCAGTCCCTTCCTTGTAATTCTGTTGTGGAGTATCTCCTTCCTGATAGCGCCCTTACACCATGGCTTGTGAGATAGTCCACCACCCCTGATACTTCATAGGCAAAGACGACATTCGGGGTATTTGACAGTCGCCCCACTATTCCTCGGGTGATTAGTAAGTTAGCTTCTCCATTCCGCCAACTGTCGTATCCTCGGGTGAGGATTGAAAGTTGGATGTTGCAGTAGAAGTCACCAATCGTCATCATTGTGTCGGGTATGACGTAAACCAATTGACTGCCTCTAGTCAGATCTACTTCCATCGTTGCGATGATGGATCTGTCATCGCTCCACCTGTTGTCTCTACGATGGGACCCACAAATTTCTCACCAGCGATCAACATAGAGTCAACAAGTCAGAAGCCAACCTTTGAGGGATACACCAGACAAAATCAACCAAGGTTCAAGGCAAAAGACTTCTCAGAGGCATGGAACCTCCCATCAGCATTCCAACAGAAAGGGGCAATGTTTATAATCCCGTCACAACTAGATCTGGATCTAGATGAGGGTATAAAAACCTAACTACAGTTATTAAAACCTAACTACAGTAAACACTCTTCTGTATACCCCAGCAGCAGCAGCAATAGAAGAACTGGATCTAGATGAGGAAGATTACATCCAGATCCAAGAGTTAGTATGCTACTCGGCCGAACCACAAAAGGATGAAGCAGGCCTAAGAGCCTAGTTCGAGAACCTCCTCGAAGAACTAAAGGCCCAGGGCTACGTTGGGGAAAACCCGCTCCAGCACTGGGAGAAAAACAGAGTCACTTGCAAATTGGAAATAAAAAATCCGAGCTTTACAATTGAGGATAAGCCAATCAAGCACCTTACGCCTCAAGCAAAGGAGTCTTTTGCCAAGCATATCAAAGCACTATAGGACCTAGGCGTAATCAGACCAAGCCAAAGCCGACACAGAACAACAGCTATAATAGTCAATTCAGGGACAACAATCGACCCAACAACAGGTCAGGAGTTGTTTGATAACCGCAGACTGATGGCTCAAAGTTCCTGAATAGTCGCTTTGATACCATACACTAGGAGATACAACGGAACTTCTAATTCAAAGTAAAGCAATTGTACACACAAAGAACTAGCGAAGAAAGTGTAAAATGCTTACAGAGAACTAGGAATGACTCTAAGAACTTCTTAATTTGAACTTCTCTCAAGTAGAACTTCAGTGGTCGACTGATGCTCTGCAAGAGCTCGTGGTGGGTTTATATAGAGGGAGTGTAAGAGCTGGGCCTCCCCCCCCCCCCCCCCCCTACAATTATTGACTCTACGATGGACGGCTCCCCGAGGCTCAGTCCAAAGCATTTCTTGCATCCTAAGTAAAGATAGTGTGTTCCGGTTGGGGTGGCGTCGTGGTGTTTTCCAGCTGGATGAGTGACGTGCTTCAGCTTTTGTCTTGGGCCTGCCCTATCCCCTAGACGCTGAAGCTAAGTGTCCTTTGGGCAGTGTCTTTAGCTAGTGCAAGTGCCCTTTCCAGCTGTTGTTGCTGTTGGAGGACGGTTGGCAGCCAATCTTTGTACTAGTTGCTGTTCCCTGCGCTTCTTCTTCGATACTCATCCACTTTGAGTGAGTGGATGTCTTTATATTGTTGTAGGGCTTTGATTGCTTGCTGTGCTGCTTCTTCCTGTAGTGAGTTGAGTCTTCTTCTGGAGGCGTCCATGTCACTAAGTGAGGCCCCTCATTGCATTTTGTTCCTGATGTTATTAAGCTCGGTGGCATAGTCAAAGAACAATCCACAATCCTATGGGCAATTTGACTCAAAAAGGCTTCTGCTCGTGGGTTGGGCTTTTCTTTTAGCTCTTTGGTTGCCCCTACTATCAATGATAGTTGTTCCTCTTGTTCGTCCTTCCATCCTACATTAATTAACATATTTATTAGCCTTGATAGCGAATCCGCTAGGATGTTGCTCGTGCCCTCAATATGCTCGAACTGGACTTCTATTCCATTTCCGGTGATGTAGTCCACAAATGCCATCCATCTAACCCTTGATGGTTTGTTCTGTGCTGATTTGTTGAAAAAGCTGATTATGGCTTGACAGTCTGTCCTGATCAGGATTTCCTTTTTATCAAGGTAGTATATTTTTAGGGCTTCTAAAGTCTTCATCAATGGTGGATTTGATCGGGCTAAACTTTCCGCTCGCATATGCATAGACCCTTTCTGAGTTTCTAGGGTCACCCTTTTTGTTTTTCCATTTGCATACCCCCCCCATCCTTCCATACATCCGTCCACCTCTAGGATTATAAAACATTCTTGGGGTGGGACTTCTAGGTCTGTCAGCTTATTTACTATTCCTTTTATTTCTCTGATAAGCTTCCAGTCTTGCTCATTCATCCTCTTTTCTCCTGTTGGGCTTGTCTTAGAGTATAACGGCCCTAGGAGTTTGCCGAGGTTAGGTATATAACTCCTCGCGTAGTTTAGTATTCCTAACCATGATCTCATGCCCCTTTTTGTTGTCAGGTCTTCTTCATTGTATTCCATGATTCTTTTGATAATGTGGGGTTGAAGTTTGATCCTCGAATTGTCGAGAACTGCTCCAAGGAACTCGATTTCCTGGACCACAATTTTCATCTTGGTTGGGCTCAGGACCAATCCGTTTTCCTGGCATATCTCGATCATTTTTTTCAGGTGTTTCGCGTGATCCCTCATATTTTCAGAGAATACTAATGTCATCTATGTAGATTGCTATGAATTGCTCCGTACCTCGAAAGCAGTTGTCCAGTTTTCTTTGAAATATTGCAGGGGCATTCTTCAGCCCAAATGGCATGACCAGCCATTCATAGAGGCCTTCCGGTACCCAAAACGTCGTCCATTCTATGGACTCCGGGTGCATTGCCACCTGATGGAAGCCCGACTTTAAGTCAAATTTTGAATATATCTTATTGGTGTTAACCTTCTTTAGTATTGTGTTTATTCCAGGGAGGCTGTACTGATCCTTTTCTATGATGTCATTTAGCCTACGGTAATTAAATACCATTCGCTCTTTTCCCTTTTTCTCCTGACCTGTTGTTGTGTCGATTGTTGTCCCTGAATTGTCTATTATAGCTGTTGTTCTGTGTCTGCTTTGGCTTGGTCTGATTATGCCTAGGTCCCTAAATTGATATGCTTGGCAAAAGACTCCTTTGCCTGAGGCGTAAGGTGCTTGATTAGCTTATCCTCAATTGTAAAGCTCGGATTTTTGATTTTCAATTTGCACGTGACTGTTTTTCTCCCAGTGCTGGAGCGGGTTTTCCCCAATGTAGCCCTGGGCCTTTAGTTCTTCGAGGAGGTTCCTGAATTGGGCTCTTAGGCCCGCTTCATCCTTTTGTGGTTCGGCCGAGTAGCATACTAACTCTTGGATCTGGATGTAATCTTCCTCATCTAGATCCAGTTCTTCTATTACTGCTGCTGATGGGGTATACGGAAGAGTGTTAACTGTCGTTAGGTTTTTATAAAAAGTTACTACGTTACCTTCAATCCTTACTCCTCCTTGCATAGCTCGTATGAAATTGCAGCCTATTATCATCTATATGTCGTCCCCTAGTTTCATGGGGAATGCATATGTGTAGGGGATTCTGAAGGAGTTGTCTCCTTTCGTCATCTTTCCCCCTCTTAGCTTCTTATCAGCGGTTGCTTTTGAGGTTATCCCGCTGAAGTGTACTGGGTACGGGCTTTTCTCTATAGTCATTTCTGGGGCTGCCTTGTCATCAATGCAGAATGTTGTTGCTCCCGTATCTAGTATCGCATTTACCCTGAATATTGGTGCGCCGGGTATTTCTATTTGTACCTTCAGATTAAATAACATGTTCTTTGTACCGCTCGGGTCGCTTGTTTCTGCTGATAGGATTCTCTGTGACCCTTCCTCCATGAGGACGTATGTTTCTTCTTCTTGAGTTTTGCCCTTCCTTCTTAGGATCTGGATTTCCTTTTGTAGATCTGCTCTTTCCATTCTAAGCCTATCCATTTCCAGACCTTCTTGGTCCAGTTGCTGATACTTTCTCCTCATTTCCTCTAGTTCATGTTTCAGTTGGAAATTTTCTTGGGCAATAAGTAGGGCTTGATTTTGTATTTCCCTTGATTCCTTAGCCTTTTCCTTTTCGGCTTCCAGTGCTCCCTTCAGTTTCTTTATCTCTTCTTCACAATGATTGATGTAATCTGTTTGCTGAAGTATAAGGTTCTTGGGCTCATACCTTGGCTGTTCATCTAAGGCCACCGGGGTTCTTTTGTCGAAATAGTACATGCTGCATATTCCGCACGAAGTGACTTCACATAATGGGCAGTGATGTCTGTGTCTTCTTTGTGACGTCTTTTTACAGTAGATGCACCTTTCTAAATCTGCTGGTAGATCTTCGTTTATCCTCCATAAGTGGTGACACTTTGCTTGTTTTTGGGACACTTGGACCTTTGCTTTGTAGCCTGCATTTGGTCCTATCCACCACGTCCTGCTATCTTCTATTAGCATGAATATTTTATGGGTGAGAGAGTTTATACCATGATTCAGGTTTTCCACATTCTCGCCTTCTGAGATGGAGTATATAACGTCACTTTGGTTTTCACCTTCTTGGACCGAAATAATCTCATAATCGTCTGGTAGGTCAAGTTGTTCGAACATGACAACCCTCTTTGTATTTTGGCGATCATTGGGGCATTCTCGGGCAATATGTCCTCCTTCCCCGCATAGATAGCATTTGCATTTCTTATTCCTGATGAGATGTTTCTTTTTCTCGATTCTTGCATGAGATGAGTGGGGTTTTCCTTTGTATGTTATGGATCTTCTTACCCCAAACTTCCTTTCGGGTTTGCTGTAGTACCCTGGGATGGGTATTTCACTGCAGAATGATAGATCTTTTAGTGCTCTTTTAAATGCAATGTCCTTGCATTCTGCCTCTAGATATTTGTAGGAGAACAATATCCTTGGGATTACTCTTATGGTGTTGCCTCTGTAGTTTGCTTCGAATGCTTGTTTTATCCTTCTGCCCAATTCTCCGGGCATTTTTTACCATAATTTCTAGGATAATTCTGGGCTGGTAAACAGCCTTTCTGTTTTCGAGGCTAGTCTCATATAATCATTCAGGAATTGGATAATATTCTTCAGGTTATCGCATGATAGCCTTTCAAGGTCTCTATATGCTTCTTCCTGTGCACCTGTAGATCCTTGGAACGGGTCTTCAAGTACAAAAATTGTGCGTAATTGAGAGGATATTTTGAGTATCTCCTGCTTTGTCCGCATTTACTAATAATAGCTGGTATTCATCTGGATACGCCATTCGCCATTGTATCCAGGCTAGTTTCTCATATTCTCCTAGAAGGTTCTCGATGAATTCCATCTTTGCTTGTGAGTCTGTGAACCCTTGTAGTGAGACTAGATTTTTTGTAATTGATTCCCACCTCATGAATACTTCATCAAACATCCCTAGTTGTGACGGGATTATAAACATTGCCCCTTGCTGTTGGAATGCTGTTGGGAGGTTCCATGCCTCTGAGAAGTCTTTTGCCTTGAACCTTGGTTGATTTTGTCTGGTGTATCCCTCAAAGGTTGGCTTCTGACTTGTTGACTCTATGTTGACCGCTGGTGGGTAATTTGCGGGTCCCATCGTAGAGTCTGCAGGTGGTCTGTAGTTTGATACGGCTGATAAGGAATATACTTGCTAAGATAGTTTTGCCAGTTGTGGGTACTTCATTTCCCAATTTGTTTCTATTCTGGCTGCTATTATCTCTTTCTGAAATTTTTAGGGGTATGGCATCTCCCCTCCCTCTTGAAAATTACAATTATCCTGAAAATAAGAATTCAGTTTATTGCATAGTTGCTCTGCCTCATCTTCTTCTACCTTGTTGGTGAGCTGAAGTATGACCGCTATGATGTGGCTCCTGATTTCTTCTTCTTCACTAAACATTTCCTCGTCATTTGCGTTGTAGTGAAGATGGCTTGAGGTTAATGCGGCTTTGTAATTGTCGAAACTTATTGAAATTCTTCCGTCTAGTAAGTTACGGCTTCGTACCTCCAATGGCAGCATAGGGATGTTGGTCTGGGTAGGTTGGATTACCCAGTCCCTTCCTTGTAATTCTGTTGTGGCGTATCTCCTTCTAGATAGCACCCTTACACCATGGCTTGTGAGATAGTCCACCACCCCTGATACTTCGTAGGCAAAGGCGACATTCGCGGTATTTGACAGTCGCCCCACCATTCCTCGGGTGATCAGTAAGTTAGCTTCTCCATTCCGCTAACTATCGTATCCTCGGGTGAGGATTGAAAGTTGGATGTTGCGGTAAAAGTCACCAATCGTCATCATTGTGTTGGGGATGACGTAAACCAATTGACTGCCTCTAGTTAGATCTACTTCCATCGTTGCGATGATGGATCTGTCGTCGCTCCACCTGTTGTCTCGGAATACTAATAGGGCTAGTGTTCCTTCTTCCTATCTGTGTAGGGTTTGTATTCGTACTTGTAGAATTCCCAAGTGGATGTATCTCATCCGACTCCTCTGGAGTTGGTTATAGCTTTCTTCTCGGATAAACGACCTGTCCTCCTGGTTATGTGTTACCAGGATAGCTTCTTCTGATCTATGCATATACACCCGGTGATGGGCATCATCTCTTCTAGAGCGATATAATACTTCGGCAGGTGCTATTGCCGCCCTTTCCCGCACTGACAGCCTCAGTTGTGTTTGAGGATCAATTTGCTATTCGAGGACCTGTTGACTTGTGTTTGGTCCTCCGAATATCATTTGTCCAACCCGTCTTGCCGCTTGGCGGGTGTTGAACATCCATCTCTGGCTCCTCCGATAGTTTCTGATTTGGTCTTCAACTAGGGGAGTGGATGTCGACACCTCTCTTGTCTGTGTTCTCGTTGTCATTATTTTAACTCTCTGAGGATCTGGATGGGATCTTTGAACACTAAAATCCTTCCTTTTGCTTCTTTGAGTCTTTCTGAAGGACCCAAACTAAGGTTTGAGAGTTTGGTGATGAGGTCTTCCGGGATTGCTTTGGACGACCCTGTTCTTGCTTGTTGTAGCTCCTTTATGACTCGGAGCTCAGATTGTATTTCTTTGAGACTCTCTGCGATTTGTACTAAAAGTTGTATCTGAACGTTGTGTTGTTTGATAACCGTAGACTGATGGCTCAAAGTTCCTGAATAGTCGCTTGGTTTTAGAAAACCGAGTGAAGGAGCGTCAATTGCTTTGGTTGCTCTAAGGGCTTTGAGCGTCACAGGGGTCTGATGGGGATCAGACACATAGGTGATTGGCTTTAGGTCAAGTGGGAGATTGCTAGTCATAAGTGCCCAGCAAGCCAATCACGTGAGTGATGGCACGTGTGACTTGATACAGAATCTTTTTGCTTATTATATTTTGGCATATATCACTTTATAACTATTGCATAAATGCATATATATTGTGATGTCCTTGGATTTGTGCAATGGGAATCGGATCGTGATGAGATCACGATAATGAGATCGATTCACCTTTAAACACATATCCTAAATAATCCCGGTCATAGGTTACTCGAGAGGGACATCGTGATAACCGGATAGACTGGTGTGCTGTATACCCGTCCATATGATGGATGCAGCTGGTCTCATAGCTGCTCGTGTAGGGACACTAGGGATACAGTACAGGTGCTCATTGGAGAATGAGTTCACTGATTGATCCGCTTACGGAATGCTGGATGGTTGATGATGCCTTATTGTCAGACAACAATTCCGTAGTCCTAGTGGTGTATCTGGTTCTTAGACTTGAGACACCAAGGATGTCCTGTATGAGTGCTCCACTCTTTGATACCAGACTTATAGGTTTGGCTGTTCCCAGATCTAGTACAGCTGGTCATTGGGAGTGGTAGTCGACCTTACGAGGGCTATTGAGTGTCGATAGAGGATCATCCACTCTCGGTATCATGAGAGGAATATCCCATGTGTTCTTGCTCAGACAAATCCCTGGCCAGGGTCATTCGGGTTGAGAGAGAAAGAGTTCTCCGGGAGAATCCGATTAGAGCGAGACTCGAGTAGAAACCGTATGGGTCTGACAGCACCATGCTCGATATACGGTCTCTGGGATATTAGATGGATGAGGGACTATAGGTACATGGTAACTGAGGACAGACAGGTCCAATGGATTGGATTCCCCTGTATCGTCTGGGGACTACGGCGTAGTGGCCTAGTACTTCCGTAGTCGATGAGTCGAGTGAATTATTACAGAGATAATAATTCACTGAGTTAGAAGGAGTTCTGACAGGTATGACTCACGGCCAGCTCGATATTGGGCCTAGAGGGTCACACACATATGGTAGGCATTGCGATGAGTAGAGGTTCGGATATGAGATATCCGACGGAGCCCTTGTCTTATTGGATGCAGATCCAATACCCACTAGGGAAAGGACCCATTAGGGTTTTAACACGGGATCTCTATAAATAGGAGGGATTCACAGCCTCATAGGCTAGAGTCTTTGCTTGCCCTTCCTATTCTCCTCTCCCTCTCCACCTCAGAGTAGGCCTGGAGTTTTGAGGAGCGTCGTCGCAACCCTGCTGTGTGGATCACCGCTAGAGAGGAGGACGCTTGACCTCCTTCACCCTCTCCTAAGGATCTGCAAGGAAACAGGGATATACGATCTCCCTAGGTAACACAATCTCTATACGCAGTTTTGTGTTTTTGCGGATTTTGCGCACCAATCTTCGCACGACGATGAACATCTTTTTGGGAATCGGGGATTTTTTGTTTTCTTGTTCTTCCGCTGCGCATATGATGTCGCCCCCCCCAATGATTTCCCAACAGGTCTCTATATGCTTCTTCCTGTGCTCCTATAGATCCTTGGAACGGGTCTTCAAGTACAAAAATTGTGCGTAATTGAGAGAGGATATTTTGAGTACCTCTTGCTCTGTCCGCATTTGCTAATAATAGCTGGTATTCATCTGGATACGCCATTCGCCATTGTATCCAGGCTAGTTTCTCAGATTCTCCTAGGAGGTTCTCGATGAATTCCATCTTTGCTTGTGAGTCTGTGAACCCTTATAGTGAGACTAGATTTTTTGTAATTGATTCCCACCTCATGAATACTTCATCAAACATCCCTAGTTGTGACGGGATTATAAATATTGCCCCTTGCTATTGGAATGCTGTTGGGAGGTTCCATGCCTCTGAGAAGTCTTTTGCCTTGAACCTTGGTTTATTTTGTCTGGTGTATCCCTCAAAGGTTGGCTTCTGACTTGTTGACTCTATGTTGACCGTTGGTGGGTAATTTGCGGGTCCCATCGTAGAGTCTACAGGTGGTCTGTAGTTTCATACGGCTGATGAGGAATATACTTGCTGAGATAGTTTTGCCGGTTGTGGGTACTCCATTTCCCAATTTGTTTATATTCCGGCTACTATTATCTCTTTCTGGAATTTTTGGGGGTATGGCATCTCCCCTCCCACTTGAAAATTGCAATTATCCGGCGCATGCGCAAGCGCTGTGCCTGCAGCAGCCGGCCGGCGGCCTGCTTGCAGCAGGCTTGCTGCCGGCGGGGCTGGCAACCCACGGGCAGAGGCGCCGCAGGGCAGCGGCGCCTACCGCCGAAAGGAAGCGGCGCCTGCCGCCGCAGGGCAGCGACGCGCGACGCCTGCCGCCGCAGGGCAGCGACGCGCGACGCCTGCCGCCGTTGCTCCCGCGGGCGAAACCCCCCCCACAGGGGCGGCCGCCCGGCGGGACAGCACCGCCTGCGGAGGCAGCGGCGCCCGAAAGGGGAGCCCACCCGCAGCGGCATCGCCGCCAGCGGGCGTGCCGCCTGCAGGCGAGGGCAGTGCCCTCGCCCCGCCGCACAGGCCGCCGCCGGCAGGGTGGCGGCGGCGGCAGCAGCGAAAAGGGGAAAGGGTATTAGGGTTTTCTGCGCAAAAGACAGTTTTGCCCCTCGAAATTTGAGAAATTCCAGTTTCTGTCTTTTGTCCAAATTACGAAAATACCCTTAGGAATTGAGAAATTCCCTATATATCCCTGATTTCAGAAAATATTAATTAATTAAAAGGTTTAATTGATTATTATTATTATTATTATCTAGTAGTCCTACATGATGATGATTATTTATACATGTGATGTATGATGAGTGAACGGATGATCATGGACCGTGTGATGTGTGTACTTGTGATTATTATTATTGAGGTCTGCGAACCTCCATTATATTTCTCGTTTATTGTCGGGCCTGCGTGCCTATGATTAAGTTGTAATCACATGAGGAGGCGCAGCGGGAGCGTGGAAGCCATAGCGGGACCCACGAGACGGACGATCGTGATGCATGGAGATGCATCAAGATGTCGACGGAACCGACGAGGACGAGATGGACGATCACAAGGCATGGAGATGCACCGTTGCACACATAGATCTTGATGTGAGTGATTAGGCCTACTGGCTCGGGCCTAATCATATTAGGTTGTGGTCCATGATCATCTGGTGTGATTGCTTATACACATACTAGATATGTATATATATTTGCATGCGATGTAGATATATATTAAATATGTATATGTGTGACATGTCATATTAGGAGACCAAATCATAGAAACATCTCTCGATAATATTAAGTCGGTAAACGTGAGGCAATTAGATTGACCCACGTGGCCTTCCATCGTTATGAGTAGGAACCGAATCCCGGTGTAGGTTGAGTTGGTCGAGTCCCTCGAGACTCACCTATATCGCGATTCGCTATCTTGCTTACGACATAGAGATGTCACCGGTGACCTGAGGGCATGATATGCTTGGTCGAGTCCCTCGAGGGTATATCATCAAATCAGACTCATCTTGTAACGAAGGTGTTGACTTAACCGAGCATCATGGTTGGTCGAGTCCCTCGAGGCCATGGTGATTCGGAGGCCGAACAGGACGGGAATCACAAGGAGTTGTGATCGGCAAGAGTTGTCTACCTTTTAGGCTTAGTGTGATTGGTCGAGTCCCTCGAGGTTACACTAAGACGCTGATTGGATCCTGATCCCCACTAGAAGTCTGCCGGAGACTTCCGTTTCACGTGCTGAGGGTGTCGCGTGACTCGTTAGTAAAATAGTGGGAGCATATTAAGATAGAAGTCCATATCTTGATAGTTTATTTCTTGCAAAATCTGCATGTTATTCATTTTTGCTACATCTTTATTTTCAGAAAATGTCGCTTTCAAATCCCTTACGTGGCATACTTGATGTCAACCGCCTCACTGGTCCAAATTATACGGATTGGCTCCGTAACTTGAGAATTGTTCTCACAGCGGAGAAAATCGTGTACGTCCTTGATACAGTGATGCCTACACCCGAAGAAGGGGCAAGCGAGGATGAGATCGCTCGCTACGTGAAGTACATTGATGACTCCACTCTTGCTCAGTGCTATATGTTGGGCTCTATGACTCCAGAGTTACAGAGACAACATGAAAAGATGGATGTCAGATCCATTCTCCTACATGTCCGTAAATTGTTTGAGGAATAGGGAAGGACTCAACGATATGAGATATCCAAGAGCCTTTTCCGCGCTAGGATGACTGAGGGGACACCGGTTCAGAACCATGTCCTAAAGATGATTGAGTGGATAGAGAAACTCACAGGTCTAGGAATGGTCCTAGAGGATAACTTGTGTGTGGACATTGTGCTTCAGTCCCTACCAGATTCCTTTTCACAGTTCATAATGAACTTTAATATGAACAAGCTTGAGGTGACTCTCCCAGAGCTCCTCAATATGTTGAGGGAGGCAGAGAGTACTATTAAGAAAGAGAAGCCAGTTCTCTACACTAGTGAGACCAGAAAGAAAAGGAAAGCAGAAAGGTCCCTTAAGAAGGGAAAGGGCAAGGGCAAACAAGGTAAAGCAAAGGTTGCTAAGAAAGACCCAACAAAGGACAAAGGCCAGTGCTTCCACTGTGGTAAAGATGGGCACTGGAAGAGAAACTGCAAAGAGTACCTTGCAGAAAGGGCGAAACAAAAGCTTGATGAAGCTTCAGGTACATTCATGATCAGTCTCCATTTGTCAGACTCTTATGATAACACATGGGTATTAGATACCGGTAGTGCTTATCATATATGTAATTCGTTGCAGGTTCTGGCAAGGCCTAGGAGACTAGAGAGAGGCGAGATGGACCTCAAGATGGGTAATGGAGCAAAAGTTGCTGTATTAGCTGTTGGCGAGGTCGCCCTACATCTACCTAGTGGAGCTTTTATTGCATTAGATGCATGTTATTTTGTTCCTTCTATTATCAAAAACATTATCTCCATTTCATGTTTAACAGTTAGTGGATATAAATTTGTTTTTGAGAACAATGGTTGTTCGATATTATTAGATGATAAGATCATCACGAAAGGAACATTGCATAATGGTTTATTTATGTTAGACACCACTCCACATATCATGAATATAAATGTGTCCAAAAGGAAACGAGATGAGTTGAACAGTGCATACCTGTGGCATTGTAGGCTAGGTCACATCCATGAAAGAAGGATTCAAAAGTTGCTAAATGATGGATATCTAGATCCATTCGACTATGTGTCATATGCAACTTGTGAGCCTTGCATTCGTGGAAAACTGACCAACTCTCCATTTAGTGGAACTGGAGAGAGAGCCACTGAGTTGTTGGAACTCATACATAATGATGTATGTGGACCCATGTCAACTCATGCCATTGGAGGTTACTCCTACTTCATTACATTTACTGATGATTTCTCAAGGTATGGATATGTGTACTTAATGAAGTACAAGTCCGAGGCCTTTGAGAAATTCAGAGAGTATAAGAATGAGGTGGAGAACCAGACTGGAAAGAGTATCAAAACTTTCGATCAGATCGAGGAGGTGAGTACTTAAGTACAGAGTTTACTCACTTCCTCAATGACCATGGGATATTATCCCAATGGACACCTCCTTATACACCTCAGCTCAATGGTGTCTCTGAAAGGAGAAATCGTACATTATTAGATATGGTACGGTCCATGATGAGTTTCGCTGACCTACCCATCTTATTCTAGGGATATGACCTAGAAACCGCAGCTTACCTTCTGAACAGAGTTCTAACTAAGTCGGTAGTGTCTACACCATATGAGATATGGAAAGGGAAGAAGCCTGATCTTAAGGTTGTTAAGATTTGAGGCTGCCCTACCCACATTAAAAGACACAACCCCGATAAGTTAGAATCAAGGACAGAGCGATGCAAATTTGTGGGATACCCCAAGGAAACTTGTGGGTATTATTTCTATCATCTCGAGGACCAAAAGGTCTTTGTAGCTAAGAGAGCAGTGTTCCTTGAGAAGGAACACATTCTTGGCGGAGACAGTGGGAGAATGATAGAGTTGAGCGAAGTTAGGGAACCAAGCTCAAGCACCACTCTACAGCCCGAGTCTGTTCAGGTATCTAATACACAATTTTCAACTTTACGCAGGTCTGATAGAGTATCCCATCCTCCTGAGAGATATGTGGGACATATTAGAGCAGAGGATGTAGAGGATATTGATCCTCAGACCTACGAGGAGGCTATTATGAGTATAGACTCCAGGAAGTGGAAAGAAGCCATGAATTCTGAGATGGATTCTATGTACTCCAATAAGGTTTGGAACCTAGTTGATGCACCCGAAGGTATTGTACCCATCGGTTGCAAGTGGATCTTTAAGAAAAAGATCGGAGTAGATGGAAAGGTAGAGACCTATAAAGCAAGGCTAGTGGCTAAGGGGTATCGTCAAAGGCAAGGTGTTGACTACGACGAAACTTTCTCACCCGTAGCAATGCTAAAATCCATCAGAATTCTATTGGCTATTGCAGCACACTATGATTATGAGATCTGGCAGATGGATGTGAAAACCGCATTCCTCAACGGGAACCTGGAGGAGGAGGTGTATATGATGCAACCTGAGGGATTCGTGTCCAAGAACTGCCCAGATAAGGTGTGTAGGTTGCTTAGATCCATTTATGGACTAAAGCAAGCTTCCCGAAGTTGGAACATAAGATTTGATGAGGCAATCAGATCTTATGACTTCGTTAAGAACGAAGATGAGCCTTGTGTATACAGAAAGGTAAGTGGGAGCGCTATCACCTTTTTGGTGTTATATGTGGATGACATCCTCATCATTGGGAATGACATAGGAATGCTATCCACAATAAAGGCTTGGTTATCTAGACACTTCTCCATGAAGGACTTAGGAGAAGCATCTTATATCTTGGGGATTAGAATCTATAGAGATAGATCCAAGAGGATGCTTGGCTTGTCCCAGTCCAGGTACATAGAAACCATTGTCAAAAGGTTTGACATGGAAAACTACCAGAAGAAAGGGCAAACATGAATATGATACCTTATGCCTCAGCAATAGGGTCTATCGTGTATGCCATGCTATGTACTAGGCCTGATATAGCGTATGCTCTGAGTGTCACGAGCAGGTATCAGGCGGATCCAGGCTTGGAGCACTGGAAAGCAGTAAAGTGTATCCTTAAGTACTTGAGAAGGACTAAGGATCTTTTACTAGTATATGGAGGTAATAGCCTTAAGGTTGAAGGCTACATTGACTCAAGTTTTCAGTCTGATGTCGATGATAGCAAGTCGAATTCAGGGTATGTGTACACCTTGAATGGAGGAGCAGTATGCTGGAAGAGTTCCAAGCAAGATACCACTGCTGACTCGACCACAGAGGCGGAGTACATTGCTGCATCAGATGCAGCAAAGGAGGGAGTCTGGTTGAAGAAGTTCATCACAGATTTGGGAGTCGTGCCGGATAGTGAGGAGCCGATTTCCCTATATTGCGACAACAACGGGGCAATTGCTCAAGCGAAGGAACCTAGGTCTCATCAGAAATCTAAGCATGTTCTGAGGAGGTTCCACCTTATCAGAGAGATCGTGACCCGAGGAGATGTAGCAGTGGAAAGAGTTCCATCTGAAGATAACATTGCAGATCCACTTACAAAGCCATTGTCTCAGATTGTCTTTGAGCGTCACAGGGGTCTGATGGGGATCAGACACATAGGTGATTGGCTTTAGGTCAAGTGGGAGATTGCTAGTCATAAGTGCCCAGCAAGCCAATCACGTGAGTGATGGCACGTGTGACTTGATACAGAATCTTTTTGCTTATTATATTTTGGCATATATCACTTTATAACTATTGCATAAATGCATATATATTGTGATGTCCTTGGATTTGTGCAATGGGAATCGGATCGTGATGAGATCACGATAATGAGATCGATTCACCTTTAAACACATATCCTAAATAATCCCGGTCATAGGTTACTCGAGAGGGACATCGTGATAACCGGATAGACTGGTGTGCTGTATACCCGTCCATATGATGGATGCAGCTGGTCTCATAGCTGCTCGTGTAGGGACACTAGGGATACAGTACAGGTGCTCATTGGAGAATGAGTTCACTGATTGATCCGCTTACGGAATGCTGGATGGTTGATGATGCCTTATTGTCAGACAACAATTCCGTAGTCCTAGTGGTGTATCTGGTTCTTAGACTTGAGACACCAAGGATGTCCTGTATGAGTGCTCCACTCTTTGATACCAGACTTATAGGTTTGGCTGTTCCCAGATCTAGTACAGCTGGTCATTGGGAGTGGTAGTCGACCTTACGAGGGCTATTGAGTGTCGATAGAGGATCATCCACTCTCGGTATCATGAGAGGAATATCCCATGTGTTCTTGCTCAGACAAATCCCTGGCCAGGGTCATTCGGGTTGAGAGAGAAAGAGTTCTCCGGGAGAATC
The DNA here is from genome assembly GCF_036884655.1 of Musa acuminata AAA Group. Classification (NCBI taxonomy): domain Eukaryota; kingdom Viridiplantae; phylum Streptophyta; class Magnoliopsida; order Zingiberales; family Musaceae; genus Musa; species Musa acuminata. The sequence goes on along the minus strand of NC_088349.1, from coordinate 30,850,760 downwards.
CGATTAGAGCGAGACTCGAGTAGAAACCGTATGGGTCTGACAGCACCATGCTCGATATACGGTCTCTGGGATATTAGATGGATGAGGGACTATAGGTACATGGTAACTGAGGACAGACAGGTCCAATGGATTGGATTCCCCTGTATCGTCTGGGGACTACGGCGTAGTGGCCTAGTACTTCCGTAGTCGATGAGTCGAGTGAATTATTACAGAGATAATAATTCACTGAGTTAGAAGGAGTTCTGACAGGTATGACTCACGGCCAGCTCGATATTGGGCCTAGAGGGTCACACACATATGGTAGGCATTGCGATGAGTAGAGGTTCGGATATGAGATATCCGACGGAGCCCTTGTCTTATTGGATGCAGATCCAATACCCACTAGGGAAAGGACCCATTAGGGTTTTAACACGGGATCTCTATAAATAAGAGGGATTCACAGCCTCATAGGCTAGAGTCTTTGCTTGCCCTTCCTATTCTCCTCTCCCTCTCCACCTCAGAGTAGGCCTGGAGTTTTGAGGAGCGTCGTCGCAACCCTGCTGTGTGGATCACCGCTAGAGAGGAGGACGCTTGACCTCCTTCACCCTCTCCTAAGGATCTGCAAGGAAACAGGGATATACGATCTCCCTAGGTAACACAATCTCTATACGCAGTTTTGTGTTTTTGCGGATTTTGCGCACCAATCTTCGCACGACGATGAACATCTTTTTGGGAATCGGGGATTTTTTGTTTTCTTGTTCTTCCGCTGCGCATATGATGTCGCCCCCCCCAATGATTTCCCAACAGGTCTCTATATGCTTCTTCCTGTGCTCCTATAGATCCTTGGAACGGGTCTTCAAGTACAAAAATTGTGCGTAATTGAGAGAGGATATTTTGAGTACCTCTTGCTCTATCCGCATTTGCTAATAATAGCTGGTATTCATCTGGATACGCCATTCGCCATTGTATCCAGGCTAGTTTCTCAGATTCTCCTAGGAGGTTCTCGATGAATTCCATCTTTGCTTGTGAGTCTGTGAACCCTTATAGTGAGACTAGATTTTTTGTAATTGATTCCCACCTCATGAATACTTCATCAAACATCCCTAGTTGTGACGGGATTATAAATATTGCCCCTTGCTATTGGAATGCTGTTGGGAGGTTCCATGCCTCTGAGAAGTCTTTTGCCTTGAACCTTGGTTTATTTTGTCTGGTGTATCCCTCAAAGGTTGGCTTCTGACTTGTTGACTCTATGTTGACCGTTGGTGGGTAATTTGCGGGTCCCATCGTAGAGTCTACAGGTGGTCTGTAGTTTCATACGGCTGATGAGGAATATACTTGCTGAGATAGTTTTGCCGGTTGTGGGTACTCCATTTCCCAATTTGTTTCTATTCCGGCTACTATTATCTCTTTCTGGAATTTTTGGGGGTATGGCATCTCCCCTCCCACTTGAAAATTGCAATTATCCTGAAAATAAGAATTCAGGTTATTGCATAGTTGTTCTGCCTCTTCTTCTTCTTCCTTGTTGGTGAGCTGAAGTATGACCGCTATGATGTGGCTCCTGATTTCTTCTTCTTCACTAAACGTTTCCTCGTCATTTGCGTTGTAGTGAAGATGGCTTGAGGTTGATGCGGCTTTGTAATTGTCGAAACTTATTGAAATTCTTCCGTCTAGTAAGTTACGGCTTCGTACCTCCAATGGCTACATAGGGATGTTGGTCTGGGTAGGTTGGATTACCCAGTCCCTTCCTTGTAATTCTGTTGTGGCGTATCTCCTTCCTGATAGCACCCTTACACCATGGCTTGTGAGATAGTCCACCACCCCTAATACTTCGTAGGCAAAGGCGACATTCGCGGTATTTGACAGTCGCCCCACCATTCCTCGCGTGATCAGTAAGTTAGCTTCTCCATTCCGTCAACTATCGTATCCTCGGGTGAGGATTGAAAGTTGGATGTTGCGGTAGAAGTCACCAATCGTCATCATTGTGTTGGGGATGACGTAAACCAATTGACTGCCTCTAGTTAGATCTACTTCCATCGTTGCGATGATGGATCTGTCGTCGCTCCACTTGTTGTCTCGGAATACTAATAGGGCTAGTGTTCCTTCTTCCTGTCGATGTAGGGTTTGTATTCGTACTTGTAGAATTCCCAAGTGGATGTATCTCATCCGACTCCTCTGGAGTTGGTTATAGCTTTCTTCTCGGATAAACGACCTGTCCTCCTGGTTATGTGTTACCAGGATAGCTTCTTCTGATCTATGCATATACACCCGGTGATGGGCATCATCTCTTCTGGAGCGATATAATACTTCGGTAGGTGCTATTGCTGCCCTTTCCCGCATTTACAGCCTCAGTTGTGTTTGAGGATCAATTTGCTATTCGAGGACCAGTTGACTTGTGTTTGGTCCTCCGAATATCATTTGTCCAACCCGTCTTGCCGCTTGGCGGGTGTTGAACATCCATCTCTGGCTCCTCCGATAGTTTCTGATTTGGTCTTCAACTAGGGGAGTGGATGTCGACACCTCTCTTGTCTGTGTTCTCGTTGTCATTATTTTAACTCTCTGAGGATCTGGATGGGATCTTTGAACACTAAAATCCTTCCTTTTGCTTCTTTGAGTCTTTCTGAAGGACCCAAACTAAGGTTTGAGAGTTTGGTGATGAGGTCTTCCGGGATTGCTTTGGACGACCCTGTTCTTGCTTGTTGTAGCTCCTTTATGACTCGGAGCTCAGATTGTATTTCTTTGAGACTCTCTGCGATTTGTACTAAAAGTTGTATCTGAACGTTGTGTTGTTTGATAACCGTAGACTGATGGCTCAAAGTTCCTGAATAGTCGCTTGGTTTTAGAAAACCGAGTGAAGGAGCGTCAATTGCTTTGGTTGCTCTAAGGGCTTCCTTGTAGGCTTCAGTATTTTTGGAGAGTGTGTGAGTCATCCAAAAATTTGCCTTTCAATTTTTGAGAGCAGCTGCTCCACCCTTTGTAGCTTCCGGTCAAGGTCTTGTGATAACCTCAACGCCTCGTTTTCAACTAGTTTTGATTGCCTGGCGTTTTCTGTCACCAGGTCATGTACTTCCTGCTTTGTTAATGGCTTGTTTTCTAACAGCAAAGTAGTAAGTGTTTTGATAGAAAATTCGAATCTTTTTATTCTGTCTTCAAGATTTTGGTGTTTTTCAAGGATTAATTTAAAATTCTTTAAACTGACTCGACTAGATAAGCAAGTTCTGTCGTAAATAACAGAGATATTGTGGGCTAATTCTTTCCGTGTAGGGTTTATGGTTTCAGCAAGATCAAGGTAGTCAAGCTTGGAGGTATGGGAATTAGTATACCATTGTTGTATAGTTTCTTTCCATCTATAAGGCATCTATTTCAAACTATGGGATCATGAGCCTTTCTTTCCTGTTATTTATATTACGTTGCCTCACCTTTTCAGTGTGCTTGAGGGTATCTCCTTGCCCTTTTGACACCTTACGTCTATTAGCAATTTCATACTTGGAACAGAAAGTACTGATTCATGACCCTTCTAGTATTTCAATAGAAAACTCTTCCAGATGAAAATAAGTTTTAAAACGCTGACACCTATACTCCCAATCTCCTAACTCAACTACCCTGAAGTAAACTTAGAAAGCCATAAATCTTCTACATGTTAGAAAGCCATAAACTTAGAAAGCCATCAAATGGTGCACTAGGACTAGACAGCCTGGCCATTGTAACTTGTAAAATTGTTGGCAATGCATCGATCATGAATCGAAACAGACCTAATCCTCCTCTCATGTTTGGTCCAAAGCAATCCACAGATTTACTCAACATTTTATAGTAGAAGGGAAATAAATAAATAAAGAGTTAGACACCATTTCTTCTCTTTCTTTATTGTGTAATGATGAGTGCGGAGTTTTTTTAACAGTTAGGGCTAGTCAAAATCTTCCACATCCCTGTCAGTTGTTATTCTCTCTTTATCTTGTGCATAATAATAATCCACATGTTTGGTGTTCATAGACAGCAAACCAACGACATAAATCAACTGCCCAATGCACCTCTCCGAGCATATCATCATAGAGACGACCAAGTTCACTGTGCAAGAAAGCAGTGAAGGGAAGGAACTTCTCGATCATATGCTTGGCAAAGTTGCCAAAGAATCATTCACCTTTATTGAGCCCTTGGCGCATGAAGGTAACAAGAGAAGCAGATGAAGCCATCGGGGAGATGAACAATGGCCAACAGAAGAGAATGACACCAGTAATTATGAAATGGACATAATCAAAGTACAGAGGTTCAACGTATAAAAAAACCCGGTAATACAATGCAAAAAGCTATTGGGCGATACAAAGTGACAATAAAATTTACAACTTCAGTAGTAGAATGAACATCATCCTTGTTAATGTGTTTGCATAAAGCTGTTATAAACGAGCAAAAACTTTGAGCCACTGTACATTTGCCGTTCTTCGGAAAGTTGATCGGCATTAAGCAATCAGATTTACTGATACACTGGGAAAGTTTCTACCATGAATTGTTTCAAGACTTGATTGAGAGCCCACATCTACCACAGCAGCAGATCCCAAGCACACGTACACCAGCACATGAAAGCAACCATTAGAACCTTGGTCTATCATTATTTGATCTCGTCCCATTTTGAGCTCGATTCTCACTCAGGGCTTCTCGATTGTTAGTTAGAGAGGGAGAGGGGGGGGGGGGTGGCTGCGTTGGTGTGGGGTGTTTAATAGTGTCACATCTCATCAACTTTGAATTCAAATTCTATCTTTACAACACTAAATATTTTTTTACTAAAATTAGGAACCTTTGAAAAATTATAAAAATAATATTTAATATTTATGAAATATATAAAAATATCAATAATTTAATATAAAATATATCGATTCATTATAAAACATATATATCAAAAAATTAATAATAAATTTTTGATATGTGGGTTACGTTGTACTTGACTACATGGGCTTAGTTATAGTTTGTCATATGGGTTATATCATACTTAGCTACATGGGCTGTGTCGTATCTAGTCACATACGTTGGGTCATGCTTATCCATGTGTTGGATCATACCTAACCACATGGGCTGGGTTACGTGCTAAGCTATGCTTGGCCACATGAGCTAAGTCATGCCCGACCACATGAGTTGTGTTATATTTGACCACATAGGTTGAGTCATGCCTAACCATATGAATTGGACCATACCTAATTATATGGGCTAGGTTATGTCTAACCACATATCATAGCCAGCTCGATATTGGGCCTAGAGGGTCACACACATATGGTAGGCATTACGATGGGTAGAGGTTTAGATATGAGATATTTACTGGAGCATCTATCTTATTTGATATATAATAAGCCCCTGAATTATTGAATCCTATGGATGAGTTCCAATAAGAGCCAATGAGAGATTATTAGATAGAGATCCACTAATCTAAGAGGCTTAAATTATTGGATGGAGATCCAATACCCAATAGGGCAAGATCTATTAGGGTTAAGTTGATAGAGGACCTTTATAAATAGGAGAAAACCAATGGTTCATAGGCTAGAGCAACTTTGGGAATACCATCTCCTATTCTCCTCCCCTTCTTCTCCTCAGATAGCTGGCCTGGAGCTTTGACGAGCATCATCGTAGCCCTACTATGTGGATCACCGCTAGAGAGGAGGAGGCTTGACCTTCTTCACCATCTCTTAGAGATCTATAAGGATTCAGAGATATACGATCTTCCTAGATAACACAATCTATCTCACATATAACTTTTAAGTTTCGTAGATTTTGTGCATCAATATTCGCATGACGACGAACAAATCTTTGGGAAATTTAGCGATTTTGTTTTATGTTCTTCCGCTGTGCATGTGATGTCGCCGCCTAGATTTTCCTACAAAAACTCCCCCTATCAATATTACGTATTGATAGAACCTTGAATTCAAGTTAAAGCAATTATAATCATGATCATATGCAACACATTATATGCATATCATTGCATTGCATGCATAATTATCATAAGTATTGCATGAATCATCATAAATATTTCAATTCATCATGGTATCAAAATATCAAAGTATATTACATCCTATCATGTATGATTATCATATCATCATATCTTCTCCCCCTTTGTCATCAATAAAAAAGAGAAGTGCAACTAGCAATTTTTGAGACATAACTTCAAATCATTGCATAATTTTAAGTTTTTGAAACATCATTGCATATATTATCACTTTAGAACATGCAAACTAGAAAATTTGTGAAAGTAAGCAATATTTGCTTCTTTTGAGATAGCAATTTTTTGCATCTCTTTACAATGTGTAAGCTAGCACATTTTTGTTAATTTTTGTGATGTGCAAGCTAGCAAGACTTTCTTTTTGAGATGGGCAATATTGCATTTTGCGCGAGATTACAAGCTAGCAATTTTTCTTCCTTTTACAATGTACAAGCTAGCAAATTTTTTTCCTTTTGCAATGTGCAAGCTAGCAATCTTTGCTTTTCTTTTAAAATGAGCAAGCTAGCAAGTTTTGCTTTTCTAGAACTAGCAATTCTTTCTCCCCATTTGTTATAAAAAAGAAGGGAACAATATAATAGTGTAAAATATTTTAACCATTATATGAGGCATACAAGCCATAAATACAAAGGAATCATATCATGAAGGATATAATATCAAAGATCATGAAGGAATAAGTCATGAATACCAAAAGACATGATTTATTTTAACAAATCTTCCTTTTAGTAAATAATAAAAAGAAACTTTAGGAGATCAAATATTTTGATTTATAAAAAAAATCTCAAGTTGTCATGATCATGCTTCATATATTAAAAAATTTCAAGTTATAATTCACAAGAAAAATCATGATTCATAAAAAAAATCTCCTCTTAAGTAAACGACAAGAAGAAAGATGAACTTGATTCATGCATAAGAAAAATCGAGCTATCAAGCAAAAAGAATCATGATTTATGTGATAAAAAGATTATCGATTCATGCATTTGAGTAAATATTTTTTGAACTATCATTACTTCAACTCATCATTCATAATTTTAAAATGTAAAATTATCAAGCATGATACAAATATTTATTTTCAAAACATTCATCATTATTTTCAATTCATTCAATTTGTCAAATCATCAAAATCACTTTCAAGGCATTCTAAATGACATAAATAGATTTATCAATTTCTTTTAAAAAATCGATAAGATAGAGATAGAGAAATTTTCAAAATGCATTCCCTTTTTAGTTGTTTTAATTTATGTGATTTATTTCATATAAGCATGCATTTGTCTTTTATGCCAAAACCATGCGTTATCGTTTAAACTCGAAAAATAAGATTTATCATAAAAATCATCAAAATCAAAAGTGTAACACAAAATTCCAAAACATAAGATTTCAAATCATCATTACTTCAAATCCTTATACATAATATAAAATCATCAAGCATGATACCAAACCTTTTAACATTTTCATTACATCATTACATTATCAAAACATTAAGCATGATTTCATTAAACATAAAGCATTTTCAATCAAAATCATTTTGTTTGTTGTAATAATATATTTTTCTTTTTAAATAGATCTAACTTTTTATGCTTAGTGCTAGGACATAAAATACAATTGTCATATTCAAATTTTTAAGTTTTTTTTAAAATAACTAAAAAAGAAGCATGATAATTTTTTTTTGTATTTTTTATTTTTTACTAACTAATTTGAAAACAACTCATGAAAGGCATCAAGTAATTTCATAGTAAAGTAAAGGGGTTTCGGGTGAGTCATTTACCTTATCATTGAGAGCCACTAAGGCATAGTTCTGTTAGGATCAGGGTTGGCACTAAGAGGGGAGGAGGGGGTGAATTAGTACAGTGGTAAAATCATAATGGTTTAAAAACTTTCATAAGATAAAATCATTTCTGATGTAAAATCATTTTTGAAAAATTAACTTAAATTGAAAGCATAGGGAAGTGTAGTTGATGTAAAGCAATGGAGGTAGTTTGCAGTTAAGATAAATAGTAGAAAATAAATACAAACTGAGATTTAGAGTGGTTCGGTCAAACTTAACCTACATCCACTTTTGGCTTCCTCCTCCGACGAGGTCACCGACATCCACTAGAGGCTTTTCTTCAATAAGCGAAGGCCAATCACCTTTTACATCCCTCTTCTCCTTTTATCGGGTTTAGGAGACAACCCTTACAAGCACTCACTTACTCCTCTCTTAAACTAGTCTAACACTTAGAAGAGGGAGAGGAGATTGTTGAATCTCAAATTTTGATGATGAAACTAATTGATTGTGTTTAGATGTTTAACTGCATTTTGAGTGATGCAAGTCTACTCGATTAGGATTAGACAGTTGACGCAGGAGGAATTGACGTTGCATCGGAGGAGATCACGTTAGGATATTGGACGGCAGAAGGCTTCGGACGTCGGGCATCGGGCAAAGGAGAGTGGAATTGCGCCAAGGATATCGGGGTTGTGGAGGTCAACCGCCGATTGGGCAACAAGCCGCAAGAGAGGACGAAGCACAAACCAATGACGTGACGGGCAACAGAATGTCAATTCGCATTGTAATAATTGTCTAGATTAGAGTAGAGTTTTAGTTTGTGTGTGCAGGAATAAATACGATAACGATAAAGATATAAAGCGAAACAAAGTATCGGAGTCAAGTGCGAAGGATTCGTTGGGAGTTCAAGAGTTTGACGGAAGTCCGAAGGTTCATCGGGAATGCTGCCGGAACTAGCCGAGAATGAGTAGGGAGCTTGCCGAAGGGTTTTTCGAAAGCTCACCGGAAGGTTCGTGGGAAGTTCACGGAGCTTGCCAAGAAAGATCGGAGCTTGCCGGGAGTCCGTAGAATGGTTTTTGAGAGTTCGCCGGAAGACCGCCGAAAGTTCGTCGGAAGCTCATCGGAAGAAGTCTTGACTTGCGAACTTTGTAATAGCTTAGGAAATGTCTTTAAATTCGTAGTTAGCACGTTAATTAGGGTTAGGATTAGGTGTTAATCCTATAACCCAAGTAGGGGCCAATTGGGCCCGAGTTCGGACTGGTTTGGGCCAAGTTTGGAGCCCAACCAGTGAGCTGAATTGGTCTAGGCAGTGGCACTGCCAGATTAGGCGGTGGCACCGCCTAGCACCCGAGAGCCAAGCGGTGGCACCGCCTGGATGGGCGGTGGCACCGCCCAGCACCCGAGAGCCAGGCGGGGGCACTGCTTGTGTAACATCCCCCATTTTTGAAAATTTAGTAAAAGGTTTGTTTGTAAAAATAAGGATTATTTAATGATTATTTTATATTAAATGATATTATATTAAAAGTTTATGGCTAGGGACCTAAGAGTAAATATTAGAAGTTTGATATAATTTATGAAAGATTCAGATTTAAGTTAAAAAAAAAAAAACTTATACAACATCAACCTATCAAGTACAAAATATTTGCCCCAAAATCTTCTAGTCTTCCACTGCCTCAACCCAATTTACACATTTTAGTGAGCGATAAGCTATCCTGAAAAATTTATATAGCAACGGGGTGAGCATATAAAGCTCAGCAAATTACTAACATATCCATAGCAAAGAGGACAGTTTTCAAACAAATGAGGTATCAAAATACAAAGCAGAGATACAAGATGAAACAGTAGCATGTTTTGTTTGAATGCAGAATTACAATATCGTATCGTTCGAAGCACGTTTTATTCATACAATCGAGGAAAGGTAATTGGAGCATATCATTGGCATAAGGAGCATATCGATGACATATGGTAGTTTTCAAGGTATAACAAAGACTTATAACATTTCATAAATATATCAAAGAACAAAACATGAATAGAAGCTCAAATGTCACATGACGATGCAAACATATCAATCTTATCCAAAGCATGTATAGAAACACATAACCAAAGCTCTGGATATCATATCAAGCATACAGAAGGTGTAGTGGGATCTCAGTCAGAATGTGATTCATCCATTTCTGAATGACCACCTGACAAAAGTCTCCCACGTCTGGGAGCTCCATCCACCCACGTCTAGGTGAAGTCAAAGGGGGCCGGCAGAGCATCGCAGGCTCTAAGCACATACCCACATAGCGGGTAACAAGCGCATATCCCACATAGCGGGATCCCACATAGCGGGCAACAAGCGCATATCCTTTACCATTTCTGGCAAGGGTCCAGACAATCCCACACACCAGAGTACAAGAGGGCAGTTTTAACAATAAGCAGCATATATCGGAAGCACACGCGGAACAACAAAGCGTACATGTGCCTTTACGAGTCAATCCGAAGTAAGCAATAATCTTTCACAAGTATATTCAGATTTGAAAGGAAGCAAAAGCAAGAGCATACAAGGATTTCAAGAAATCACATATAGCTCAATTGAAATAAGAAAGTTAGGTGAATACAATGGCCAACGAAATGAAACTGGAAGAGGCACATTTCAAAAGCAAATGCGGAACAATGGGATGCATGTGCCGAATTACGATGCAAACATGAACTTTAGATGATAGCTGCAGATATACAAATAAATAAAGGACTAAAGTATACAGGAATTTAAGATAATAATGTAAAGCTTAACTGAAGTAAGAGTTTTTGCCAAAATCGATTTCCAAAGGAAAGTAACAAGGAAAGCCGAAATCGACCAAAGCTCGATTCTGGCAGAATTTGATAGGAACATTGTATGAACTGTTTGGATAACCAATTATGCTCCAATTTATACAAAATAGGTGTCATTAGAAAGCTTTGTCAATCTAGTTTTATGAAAATCAAGTTTTACAAGATTTGGAATTTACAACCGGGAGTTATAGATAATTTCGCAGCGAAAGGTCTGAAAATATTAGCTCTGTTTTACTGAATCCATAGGGTCGATGAAAGCAGATGTTTCAGTTAGCAATTGTACTCCAAAAATTTCAAATCAGGTATATGCAGAAAGCATTTTGAGTCTAGCTTCGAATAAAATATACTTTGTATGAATCTGAGTTCACAGCAGAAAGTTATAAGTAGTTAAGCAACAAGAGGTCAGAAATTTCAGTCTCTGTTTTGCAGAATCTGTAGGGTTAATTTAGACAGAAGTCTTAGTAGGCATTTAAACTCCAAATCATTCGATCTTTATATCAAAATAAAGATTTTCTTGTCTACTTTCAAATGGAACAGGTTTTGTCTAAATCAGAGTTTATTACAAAATGTTATGATCGAAACATTGCATAGAGGTCAGATTACCGAAAAATTACAGATTCATATCTTTATATCAAAACGAAAGAAGGTTTGGTTCTCAGTTGAAATCTTTCAAATTTTGCAGAATAAAAATGAAAACAGAGATTAAGGTTACTGTGGGATGGGGTTAGAACACTTGCCTTAGATGAGTTTGATTCCCAAATATAGGGAGTTGATGCAAAACCTCAAACAAAGTTTCCTCTTCTTCTTCTTCTTCTTCTTCTTCTTTTTCTTCTTCTTCTTCTTCTTCTCCTCAAACTAACGTTGGCTGCAACTCTTCAGGTTTGTTTTCTTTAACCTTTCATCTACTTATTTGGGTTTTGGCTAATGCAAAAGTTACAAGGTGTCATGCATGCATGAAAGGGGCTAGGTGTCATCTTTAGAGCAAAGATAAGTGGCACCCTTAGGTTAGCTAGTGACACTTGTCCAATATTTTTTTTTTTTTTTACCTTAAATCTGAATCTTTCATAAATTATATCAAACTTCTAATATTTACTCTTAGGTCCCTAGCCATAAACTTTTAATATAATATCATTTAATATAAAATAATCATTAAATAATCCTTATTTTTACAAACAAACCTTTTACTAAATTTTTAAAAATGGGGGATGTTACAGCTTGGCTGGGCGGTGGCACCGCCAGTACACTGTCAGTGTCAGACACTAACAGGTGGTGGCACCGCCAGCATCGGGAACCAAAGAGAATTCAAATTTTGGAGCCCAAATTTGAATCCTCTTGAGGCCTATAAATGTTAGGATCGAGAGCACTAAGAGGGGGGGGTGAATTAGTGCAGCGGAAATCTTTTTGCGATTAAAAACAAAAGCTGCGTTCGTTCGATAAAAATCAGTTTTGAAGCAAAAGCCGACTCTAAGATAACTTATGATTAAGTGCAATTTACGTCTAAACGTAGTTTACGTCTAAACACAATTTACGTTTAAATGCAGTTTGCGTCTAAACGTAGTTTTACGTCTAAACGCAGATTTACGTCTAAACGCAGATTTACGTCTAAACGCAGATTTACGTCCAAACTCAGTTTATGTTTAAAACACAGTTTTACGTCTAAACGCAGATTTACGTCTAAATGCAGATTTACGTCTAAACGTAGATTTACGTTTAAACTCAGATTTATGTCTAAACTCAGTTTACGTCTAAAACGTCTAAACACAGTTTGGACAGTTTTACGTCTAAACGCAATTTTATGTCTAGATGCAGTTTCAATGGGATCTAAACTTAGAAACTCGTTCGTAAAAGCGCAGAAGACAGTTTTGCAGAATCAAGGCGTAAACGTAAACTGCAATGTAAATATCGCACGAAAACACTAGTTTACGTCTGAAAACAGATTTGGAAGGATCAGCACTTAGAAACTTGTTCGTGAAGATGCAGAAGACAGTTTTGCAGAATCAAAACGTAAACGTAAACTGTAATGCACGAAAACACCGATTTACGTCTGAATGCAGATTCTGAAAGAACAGCACTTAGAACTTGTTCGTAAAAGCGCAGAAAGCAGTAGTTATGAAGGAGGTTTGCTGTAATGATAAAGTGCTCAAAATAAACGCAAACCAGAGATTTAGAGTGGTTCGGTCAGTCTTGACCTACTCCACTTTTGGCTTCCTCCACCGACGAGGTCACCGACGTCAACTAGAGGCCTTCCTTCAATAGGCGAAGGCCAACTGCCCTTTTACAGTTTCTTTCCTTTTGACAGGCTCAGGAGACAACCTTTACAGACCTTTCTCTCCTCACTTTACAACTCAAGAACTTGAAGAACAGAAGGAGGAGACTTAAAGGCTTTACAACACTTTTGAGCTCTTAGAATCATAGAAAAGATCAAGATTTCGGTGTAGGTCTGTATCTTTTCAGTGCTGAATGGGTGGGGTATTTATAGGCCCCAACCCAATTCAAATTTCGAGCTCAAAACGATGAAATCCCGGAATTCCGGGATCAGGCGGTTGCACCTCTTGACTGGAGAGGTTGCACTGCCTGGCAGAGCTCGAAGACCGAGCTCAGGCGGTGCCACCTCTCTTTCAGGGAGGTTGCATCGCCCAGTCTTGCTCGAAGACTGAGCTCAGGCGATGCCACTTCTCTATCAGGGAGGTTGCACCGCCCAGTCTTGCTCGAAGACTGAGCTCAGGCGGTGCCACCTCTCGGCTGGAGAGGTTGCACCGCCCAGTCTCGCTAGGAGGCTTAGCCCAGGCGGTGCCACCTCCTGGCCTAGGCGGTTGCACCTCCTGGTGCAATCAGGGTCCGAATGGTTAGTTCCATTCGGCCCAATTTCAGTCTTTCAGGGGCCCAATTGCCCCAAGATTAAGCCAAAGGGATCACCTCCCATTTTCCAACTTAATCAACGTGCTAACTACGATTAAATCTAAGACAATTTCTGCAGCTTTGCTTCGGTGCGTCAATCGCTTCTTCCAGCGAGTTTCCGGCGAACTTCCGTCGATCATCTGATGAACCCTCGATGATGCTCCTGCGGACTTCCGGCAAACTCCTGGACTTTGCGACGATCCACTTGGCAAGTTCCGACGAGCTTCGCTTGGCAAGCTTCTGGACTTCTCGGATCTGTTCTCGCAGAACCTCCGACGACCGTCCGAACTTCCGTCGAACTCTCGAACTTCCAATGTGATCATGAACTTGACTCCGGCGCAACTCCTCCTGCTTGTCTAACTTTCATCGTAGATAATCCTGCACACTTATCTCAACACATAGATTAGACAATAAATGACAATTGACTTCATCATCAAAATCCGAGATTCAACAATCTCCCCCTTTTTGATGATGACAATCAATTGATAATTGAGTTATCCTTAACTCTCCCTGTCTATATGCCATAGTTGAGATTATTCAATCTTGAATTCAAGACCTAAGAATTCAAGTGACGTATTGATAAGTTAGATCAGTTAAACTTATCAATACTCCCATCATGATACTCATCATGATGTATCTCTTCAAAGATGATGTCAAGGCTTGACATACATCAACAAGTTTGTATGATTGTGTTTGTAACTATTCATCATGTAGTTTAAACATTATCATATAAAGCTGTGAAACACTATTACATGATGCACACATTTGAAGTATTCTAGCAAGTTTTGCATTTTCTTCACATGATCAATTTAGGGCATAATGCAAACTTCAGCACATGTTCATATGTTCATATATTTCTTGATGATGCAAGGATGGCATAATCATAGCAGTGTTTATCAATTCATATATTTCTCCCCCTTTGTCATCAACAAAAAGCATAGTAATTATGATACCAGAAAAATAAATATTAGCAAGCTTATAAAAGAATTTTACGTAGATTGCTTTAAAAACTTCTTCCCCCTTTATAAAGATTTTGCAGGATGGAGTACATACATATCACTTCATCAAATTTATTCATGAAAGTGTACGAGAAAATCTGTTTTTATAGCATTCGAATAAATAAGATGCATTCGGACAAGATTTTGTTGTAGATTTTCACATAGAAACATGGCAATCAAGTGATGCAATATAGTCCGAAAAATAATTTTAGCAAGTTTATCTATTCGGACATATCAACATTCCTAATTCTCTTCTTATGAAATCAAAGCACAAGGTTTTCAAAACTTTTTAGTTTCAAAGCACAACATTCTTAATTTGGACACATCACATACCAAACAGTAATGATACCATAAAAATCTGAGATAACTTTTACCACAAGGCGCAAGATATAAGTTTATCACGATAGATGTTTATATCAGAAGTAACATAAGAAGTTTACAACAACAACAGGTGTTCAACAAGTTCATTGATGAGGTGGAAAATTAAAGTGCCTAAACAAGGAGTCAAATTGACTATGAATTTGCTGCAGCTCAGATAGGATTTGATCTTGTCGTTGTTCCATCCATTCTTGTCTCTGTTCGAATCGATCCATATGAATCCCAATTTCTTCGATGGATGTATGAGTTTGCTCAACTGGATGTGTTTCCTCAAAGGGAAGGATCGGAGGAGATTGGGTACCCCTAAATACTGGTGTTTCTGGTTCTGGTTCAGGTTGAGGGTGATCAGTCCTTCTAGGGATTCTAACCCAGTTACCGTTTCTATAGTAACATCTTAGTCGGTGAAGTAGATTTTTGTTTATTATGCTGAATCGATCTACTTTCATTACTTCTTCTTCTAGTGGTATTAGAATGTCGTAAGCTTTTATTATTCTAGTGATTATACCACCATATGGGAGCATCATATCTTTCTTAGATAATTCTAACATGTTTTGTTGAATAAGATAACCAAGACAGATGTCATGTCCCTTCATGATTAAGTACATAGTTCCTAATTCTAATTGACTTATTTCATCATGATGGTATTGTTTAGGAAGAATTATACTAGTCATGATATGATGGAGTATCTTAGTGTTCAAAGGCAATAGATGTTCACAACTTTTAGGAACTAATGCTATGTTAGGATTGGCAAAGATTGTTCCTAAGGCTTCAACATAGGATGTTCCAATACTTTCATCATCCCATGATCCTCTAGAGTAAAGTCCTATGCTTTTTATGGGTATGCCTATCATATCACAAATGAATCTATCAGTGATTGAGATGTGTTGTCCTAAAAGATAGGTGGACATCCTTTCTTCATCATCTATTTGTATGTTATTGTAAAATAATCTAACTAGCCTAGGATAGATGGGTTCATTAATCTGCAAGATCGGAAGTAGATCTAGGTTTGCAAACCATTGGATAGTCTCTAAGTCTCTTAGTTCATTTAGATCTACGTATTTTCCCTTATTGATACATCTAAGTTCGAAAGAGGAAAATTTTTCAGCATAGTATTTTGAATCGAAAAGAGTGAAATCAAACTCTTCTACTAATCTCCTCTTTCCCTTGTCCCTTGAGGATCTTCTAGATCCCATAACAACTGCTGTTTTGAGGGATGAGCAAGAGTAAATGAAGAACAAAACAGAATTTAAGGGCTTCTTAGAGAGTACCTTGGTGAAATCTTCAAGAGAAGGAAGGACTCTTGATGTTTTGCTCCGAAATGGGAGGTATTTGGAAAGCTTAGAGGAGTGAAATGAGGATGGAGGAGACTTGGAGGAGTAGAGGAGGGAATGGGAGTGAGTTGGGGTCGGTTTCACCGCCGGCCCTAGCGTGGGTTAAAAAGGCAGAGTTGCGGGCGGTTGCACCTCTGGCTGGAGCGGTGCAACCGCTGGCAACCCGTGGTAGCTGGAGGTGCCACCTCTGGCTGGAGAGGTGCCACCACCTGCAGCTAGTGAGTACCTAACGTGTTTTAAAAAAAATTTAATTTAATTTTTTTTTTTGTCTTGAGAAGAGTTTTCATTCAGAGCAATTAACTTTTCTACGTATTTTTATTTTAAGGCAAAGATTCTTGTACGATCAAGATGCATACTTCCAATGTCGTACACATGTTTGTGATAGTTTGTTCAAGTTGGTAACCCTTTCAAGTTCATGACGTGCTCAGTTTCTTCATAATACAAGGATGGATCCGAAGATGATGAATGAATGAAATCGATAGGTTCGAAGATCAAGGGGATATGTGAATTTGGGAATTATACGTTTCTAATTCTGAAAAGTTAAATAAGGTTGTAACCAAATCGCATTTGTGATTTCATGATTTCCACTTGTTATTTAAGCATAGCAAGTTCCTTTATGAATTAAGGAGCAGAATATTATTTCTTGCTCTAGTCTAAAATTTTAATGTTTTTACAGGAAGGGATGATTTTTAGGTACCCATTTGTTTTTGGGTGCCTCACAAATAGATCTATATTTTCTATCATGTTGCATAGAATTTGTCATGGTTCCTTTAGGAACCCAAATCAATTTGTTTGGACTTATATTCTTGAATGGACAACAATGTGTCTTGTGTCCAAATTTGCAACAAAAGTTGCATTTGTTTTGATGTTGAACATGTAAGATGGAGCCTTTTATGAAGGTGGTTGGATTTTGGTGAGAACTTCTCACGAATCCAATTCCACTTCTTTTGGGAACGTGACCCTTATTTGTAAGGATCATGTTCAATGACTTGCTACCAACCTCGAATTTTTTCAAGGTATCCTTGAGTAGCAGGTTTTCTTTTTGGAAAGTTTCTAAATCATGACATTTGGTACATGAATTTAAACTATCATGACTTTCAACTTTTAACTTGTCAAACTCACAAGTAAGACTATCATGCACCTTTTTCAGCAATTTATATTTTCTACTGATACTCTTGTATTCGTCAAATAAGTCATTGAAAGCATTTAATAATTCATCAAAAGATAAATCAGCATTTAATGAATTCGTTACCTCCTCTCCGATAGCCATTAAGGCGTAATGAGCAACTTGCTCGGTGTTGGACTCCTCTTCCTCATATGCGCTCGAATCATCCCATGTTGCTTTGAGTGCTTTCTTCTTTGTTGTTCTCTTTTTGGCTTGGGGACAATCACTCTTGTAGTGTCCCGGCTTTTTGCACTCAAAGCAAATAACTTGATCCTTCTTGGGTTCAAGTTTATTTTTAGTATCATTCTTAAACTTGTTTCTTTTAATGAATTTTTTAAATTTTCTAGTTAGAAGTGCCAAGTCGTCGTCACAGTCCTCATCACTTGAGTTTTCTCTCAAGTGATCTTCAGAAGTTTTGAGTGCCATATCCTTCCTGTTCTTTGGAAGGATGTCTTCTTGCTCTTCATGAGCTTTACAAGTCATTTCGTAGGTCATTAATGACCCGATTAATTATTCAAGAGGGAAATTTCGCAGATCTCTTGCCTCTTGAATAGCCGTGACTTTAGGATCCCAACTCTTAGGAAGGGATCTTAGTATCTTATTAACAAGCTCAAAATCCGAAAAGCTCTTTCCGAGTCCTTTTAGACCGTTAACGACATCTGTGAAACGGGTAAACATGTCGCCAATGGTTTCACTCGGTATCATCCGGAAAAGTTCGAAAGAATGTAACAACAAATTGATTTTTGACTCTTTTACTCTACTTGTGCCCTCATGGGTCACTTCGAGTGTGTGCCAAATATCAAATGCAGTTTCACAAGTTGAAACACGGTTGAACTCGTTTTTGTCAAGTGCACAAAATAAGGCATTCATAGCCTTTGCATTAAGAGCGAAAGCCTTCTTCTCCAATTCATTCCAATCGATCATTGGAAGAGAAGACTTTGAAAAACCATTTTCGACAAGGTTCCACAGTTCAAAATCCATAGAAATAAGAAAGATCCTCATTCGGGTCTTCCAGTAGGTGTAGTCCGTCCCACTGAACATGGGTGGACGAGTAATAGAATGCCCCTCTTGGTTTCCGGCATATGCCATTTCTCTTTGGGTTTTAATCCGTTAGAGAGTTAACCTTGCTCTGATACCAATTGTTAGGATCGAGAGCACTAAGAGGGGGGGGGGGTGAATTAGTGTAGCGGAAATCTTTTTACGATTAAAAACAAAAGCTGCGTTCGTTCGATAAAAATCAGTTTTGAAGCAAAAGCCGACTCTAAGATAACTTATGATTAAGTGTAGTTTACGTCTAAACACAATTTACGTTTAAATGCAGTTTGCGTCTAAACGCAGTTTTACGTCTAAACGCAGATTTATGTCTAAACGCAGATTTACGTCTAAACGCAGATTTACGTCCAAACTCAGTTTACGTTTAAAACGCAGTTTTATGTCTAAACGCAGATTTACGTCTAAACGCAGATTTACGTCTAAACTCAGATTTACGTCTAAACTCAGTTTACGTCTAAAACGTCTAAACACAGTTTGGACAGTTTTACGTCTAAACGCAATTTTACGTCTAGACGCAGTTTCAATGGGATCTAAACTTAGAAACTCGTTCGTAAAAGCGCAGAAGACAGTTTTGTAGAATCAAGGCGTAAACGTAAATTGTAATGTAAATATCGCACGAAAACACTAGTTTACGTCTGAAAACAGATTTGGAAGGATCAGCACTTAGAAACTTGTTCGTGAAGACGCAGAAGACAGTTTTGCAGAATCAAAACGTAAACGTAAACTGTAATGTACGAAAACACCGATTTACGTCTGAATGTAGATTCTGAAAGAACAGCACTTAGAACTTGTTCGTAAAAGCGCAGAAAGCAGTAGTTATGAAGGAGGTTTGCTATAATGATAAAGTGCTCAAAATAAACGCAAACCAGAGATTTAGAGTGGTACGGTCAGTCTTGACCTACTCCACTTTTGGCTTCCTCCACCGACGAGGTCACCGACGTCAACTAGAGGCCTTCCTTCAATAGGCGAAGGCCAACTACCCTTTTACAGTTTCTCTCCTTTTGACAGGCTCAGGAGACAACCTTTACAGACCTTTCTCTCCTCACTTTACAACTCAAGAACTTGAAGAACAAAAGGAGGAGACTTAAAGGCTTTACAACACTTTTGAGCTCTTAGAATCACAGAAAAGATCAAGATTTCGGTGTAGGTCTATATCTTTTCAGTGCTGAATGGGTGGGGTATTTATAGGCCCCAACCCAATTCAAATTTCGAGCTCAAAACGATGAAATCCCGGAATTCCGGGATCAGGCGGTTGCACCTCTTGACTGGAGAGGTTGCACCGCCTGGCAGAGCTCGAAGACCGAGCTCAGGCGGTGCCACCTCTCTGTCAGGGAGGTTGCACCGCCCAGTCTTGCTCGAAGACTGAGCTCAGGCGGTGCCACCTCTCTGTTAGGGAGGTTGCACCGCCCAGTCTTGCTCGAAGACTGAGCTCAGGCGGTGCCACCTCCCGGCTGGAGAGGTTGCACCGCCCAGTCTCGCTGGGAGGCTTAGCCCAGGCGGTGCCACCTCCTGGCCTAGGCGGTTGCACCTCCTGGTGCAATCAGGGTCCGAATGGTTAGTTCCATTCGGCCCAATTTCAGTCTTTCAGGGGCCCAATTGCCCCAAGATTAAGCCAAAGGGATCACCTCCCATTTTCCAACTTAATCAACGTGCTAACTACGATTAAATCTAAGACAATTTCTGCAGCTTTGCTTTGGTGCGTCAATCGCTTCTTCCGGCGAGTTTCCGGCGAACTTCCGTCGATCATCCGATGAACCCTCGGTGATGCTCCTGTGGACTTCCGGCAAACTCCTGGACTTTGCGACGATCCACTTGGCAAGTTCCGACGAGCTTCGCTTGGCAAGCTTCTGGACTTCTCGGATCTGTTCTCGCAGAACCTCCGACGACCGTCCGAACTTCCGTCGAACTCTCGAACTTCCAATGTGATCATGAACTTGACTCCGGCGCAACTCCTCCTGCTTGTCTAACTTTCATCGTAGATAATCCTGCACACTTATCTCAACACATAGATTAGACAATAAATGACAATTGACTTCATCATCAAAATCCGAGATTCAACAATAAATACCCCTCAATTCTCAGCTGAGATGACAACTTTTGAGAAGCAATTGATTGAGAGAAAGGTCTTGGAAAAGTCTTAGCAAGTCTTGTTTTCAATTTGCTAGAGTGTTCACCTCCTTCTTTCTTGCTGAAAATTTGTAAGAGTGTGAACCGCTTGTAAAGAGTTATAAGAGGGGTATTTACCCTTCCCCTTCAAGAGATTTACTAGTGGAACGTGGGAGCCTCATCGAAGAGGGCCTCGCAAGTGGATGTAGGTCATTTGACCGAACCACTTTAAAATCGGTGTGATCTCTGGTTTGTATTTCATTATTGCTATTTACATTACTACAAACCTTCTTACATGCTTTATTTCTTCATTACCTTTGCTGTACACCTTTACGAACACACGTTCAAGTTAAGCTTTTCAAGTTCGATTTTTTATCGTATAAAAGATTTGTCGAAACCAACGTTTTAATCCGCTGCACTAATTCACCTCCCCCTCTTAGTGCCGCTCTGATCCTAACAATTGGTATTAGAGCCTAGTATTTCTCATTTCGAATTTACACCTGAGAGAAATGGCTCTTCATGGCTTTCAAGAGGGCTTATCGGTTGTTCGTCCACCGTTTTTTACGGATTGGACTACACTTATTGGAAAACTCGAATGAGAGTTTTCTTAATTTCTATGAATTTGGATTTGTGGAATATTGTTGAAAATGGTTTTCAACTTCCCTCTAAACCGATGAATGAATGGTCAGATTTGGAGAAGAAGTATTTTTTTTTAAACGCAAAGGCTATGAATGCCTTATTTTACGCTTTGGACAAAAATGAGTTCAATCGGATTTCTACATGCGAAACGGCTTTTGATATTTGGCGAACACTTGAAATCACGCACGAGGGAACTAGTAGAGTCAAAGACTCGAAAGTTAACATTTTAATGCATGATTTCGATCTTTTTCAAATGAAGCCGAGCGAAACCATTGTTGACATGTACACCCGTTTTACGGATGTCGTCAATGGTTTACAAGCTCTTAGCAAATGTTTCTTGAATTTTGAACTTGTTAGTAAAGTTTTACGATCACTTTCTAAAGCTTGGGAATCAAAAGTAATGGCAATACAAGAAACAAAAGATTTAAATATTTTTCCACTTGAAGAATTTATCGGCTCATTGATGACATATAAAATGGTGCGCAATGCACATTATGAACACAATGAACACTTGAACCACCTTCCAAAGAATAGAAAGGATTTGAAACTCCGGACAAATGAATACCACTTGAGCGATGACTCAAGGGATGAGGACAATGATGAACTTGAACTTCGAACACTAACTCTTAATAAGTTCATTAAACAAAAATCTAAAATAAACAATGAACTTGAACGGAGGAAGAGGCCAAAGAAAATGAAGGCACCCAAGGATGAATCAAGAACTTCCAAAGGTGAAACGGCGAATTAGGCTTTGACGGGATTCGACTACAAGGTAAGTAACTTAACTATCTTGAATTATTTTGAAATTACTTGAAGTTTTTCATGAGTGCTTAATTTAGATAGTAGGAATAGGAAATAAAAAATTATTTTTCAAAAATTATATCATGTTTTTCTTTTTAGCATCTTTGAAAAATTAAAAAATTTAAGAATGAAAAGATAGATTCACCTAAAAAGAAAAATGTATGACTACAACAAATAACAAAATGATTTTGTTTGAAAATGCCTTATGCCCAATGAAACCATCATTGATGAATATGCTTTATATTTAATAGTTTCTTTGGCTTATATGCCTTATCATGATAAACATTTTGAAAAGTTTGTATCATACTTGATGATTGTTATACATGATGATTTATTGTTCTTGAAGTTATTCAATTTTGATTAAATGAAATCATGTTTGACTTGAAGTAATAAGTTGAAATATTTTTTTTTTGAATTATGTGTTGCACTTTGTTTTTATGATTTTTGATATTTCCGTTTTAAACGATGATGCATGGATTAAAAAAAAAAAGAGAAAAAAAAAGGACATGCATGTATGGAATCAATCAATAAGTTGAAACAAAAGGAGGAAAGAATTTTTTATTAAAAATTTTCTTTTTCTCTATCTTATTGATTTCTACCTAAGAGACCAATAAAATTATTTATGCCATTTTGAATCTCTTGAAAGAAATGTTGAGATTTTGATGATTTGGACGATTTGAATTTGAATGAGTTTTATTCAAAATCATGATCTTGATTCCGTGATATTTACAAATTAAGATTTATTATGAATCAAGATTTTTTCATTAATTGATCTCTTAAGATTTTCTTTTGATTATTTATGAGTAGGTTTTTCAAAAAGAAATCATGCCTTTTGGTATTTACATGTTCTAATATTTCATGATATGATTTTTATGCAATTCCTTGTATTCATGAAATGTTTATCGCATCACCCAATTACTTTCTTCTTGATATTCCTTATGTGGTGATATAAAATTATGCATGAAATACTCTTGATATTATTTTGATGCATACAAATGAAAAGTTATGATCATGAATGGTAGGATAAAATTTGACAAGTTAATACCATCATGATTTGAAACATTTATGATTTGAAATTATGCATGCAATTGCTTTTTATTGTGATGATATATGCATATAATATGTATCATGAATACTTTATTATCATACATGAAAATAATGATAAATATTTTGAAAATAAATGTTTATATCATGTTAGATGATTTTACATTTTGTGCATGATGAGTTATAGTGATGATTGAAACAATGATTGAAACAATGATTGAAATAATATGAATGATGATTTGGAATCATGCATATAATGATGAGTTTATATGTTTTAAAAATATATATGATGATTTGGTATTATGTATGTAATAATTTAATGTATGATAATGATGCACGCAATGATGAATTTATTCATAATAAAATTATTATTTTGATATTCATGACTTGAATCTTCCTTTCCTTTTGCCAATGACAAAGGGGGAGAAAGAGTTGCAAATGTGATCTTGATAAGAATGTTTCAAGTTGCTCTTTGTGCTATATCTTTTCAAATGAATCATGAGCCTTGAAATCATATATTTCACAATATAGAAATAACGAGATTTCTTTGCCTTGTATGCCTTATGTGATGATTGTACATCAATTTGCTTTATTATGAATTATATGAATCTTGATCGTGAACTTGTTAAGAAGAATTTTAATGAACCATGAATCATATCTTTGGTATTCATGAATTGATCCTTATTGATATATTTCATGAATTCTTTGCATATTTAGCTTGTTGAATGGTTAAAATTTTTAGCCATTGAGTCCTCCCTTTTTTTTTGACTTTGATAAAGGGGGAGAAGGTTTTGCTAGCTTGTGCATTGAAAATGAAAGTAAACTTCCTAGCATGCTAAGTAAAACTTGCAAGCTTGCACTTCTCAAAAAGAGAAGAAAGATCTTGTCTATCGAAAGAAGCAAAAAGTGCAAAACTTAGAAAACTTGCAACAAAATTGCTCTTGCCATGCTTTGTATCAAAAATAGGTTGATATCCTTAAAAGCATGGCATTAAATTTTTTAGTGTATCACAATGTATCACATGTATTGCAAATTAAAATTTTTGAGACTATTATCATATCATGTTTAACAATTGATATCTTTCATTGATATGATAAATTATCATCTCATGATGTATCGCATAATGATATCATGATTTGCGATTGTATCATGTGATCCTTGTTGAATTTTCATATTGATATCCTTCATGAAATGATTTCTTTGCATTATTGTCTTGTATGCATCATGTGATGATTGAAATATTGATTGATGCAAAGTTGATGTAAAAGTCTAAATCATTGGTTCCTCTCCTTCTTTTTGACATTGACAAAGGGGGAGAAAGTTATTGCTAGCTTGCACACTTGAATGAAGAATTTGCTAGCTCGATCATTCTAATGAAGAAATTTGATATATCAAACATCATAAATATTGTTACTTGTAAAGAAAAGCAAAGTGCAATCTTGCACAAAAATTCAAGTGTTGAATTGCCATGATTGAACTTAAGAATCTTGCTATGCTTTTGTGCTTATATGTTGTGATGAAAATCTAGCTTTATGTTGCAAAAACTTACATATCTTTTAAAATAGCTAGAGCTACTTCTCCTTTTTGTTGATGACATAGGGGGAGAAGTATATTGATGACTTCATTCATTGAATTGAATATTTTATATATATTTGCATGATGGTTTAAATGTTTTTCATAACATATGATGGATGTTACTTGGATTTGGGATAATCCAAGTGTTCTATCAATGGCATATTGATAGGGCGAGTTTGGTTAAACTCCGGGGAGTTAAGGTTAACTCCGTTAGTCATCAATTAGTTGTCATCATAAAAAAGGGGGAGATTGTTGAATCTCAGATTTTGATGATGAAACTAATTGATTGTGTTTAGATGTTTAACTACATTTTGAGTGATGCAGGTCTACTCAATTAGGATTAGACAGTTGACGCAAGAGGAATTGACGTTGCATCGGAGGAGATCACGTCAGGATATTGGACGGCAGAAGGCTTCGGACGTCGAGCATCGAGCAAAGGAGAGTGGAATTGCACCAAGGATATCGGGATTGTGGAGGTCAACCGTCGATTGGGCAACAAGCCGCAAGAGAGGACGAAGCGCCAACCAATGACGTGCCGGGCAACAAAATGTCAATTCGCGTTGTAATAATTGTCGAGATCGGAGTAGAGTTTTAGTTTGTGTGTGCAGGAATAACTACGATAACGACAAAGATATAAAGCGAAACAAAGTATCGGAGTCAAGCGCGAAGGATTCGTTGGGAGTTCGAGAGTTCGACGGAAGTCCGAAGGTTCGTCAGGAATGCTGCCGAAACTAGCCGAGAATGAGTAAGGAGCTTGCCGAAGGGTTTTTCGGAAGCTCATCGGAAGGTTCGTGGGAAGTTCGCGTTGCTTGCCGAGAAAGATCGGAGCTTGCCGAAGAAGCTCATTGGAACTCGCCAAGATCAAATCGTGAAGTCTTGGAGCTTGCCGGGAGTCCGTAGAATGGTTTTCGAGAGTTCGCCGGAAGACCACCGGAAGTTCGTCGGAAGCTCATCGGAAGAAGTCTTAACTTGCGGACTTTGTAATAGCTTAGGAAATGTCTTTAAATTCATAGTTAGCACGTTAATTAGGGTTAGGATTAGGTGTTAATCCTATAACCCAAGTAGGGGCCAATTGGGCCCAAGTTCGGACTAGTTTGGGCCAAGTTTGGAGCCCAACCAGTGAGCTGAATTGGTCTAGGTGGTGGCACCGCCAGATTAGGCGGTGGCACCGCCCAGCACCCGAGAGCTAGGCGGTGGCACCGCAAGTACATTGTCAGTGTCAGACATTGATAAGCGGTGGCACCGCCAGCATCGGGAACCAAAGAGAATTCAAATTTTGGAGCCCAAATTTGAATCCTCTTGAGGCCTATAAATACCCCTCAATTCTCAACTGAGATGACAACTGTTGAGAAGCAATTGATTGAGAGAAAGGTCTTCAAAAAGTCTTAGCAAGTCTTGTTTTCAATTTGCTAGAGTGTTCACCTCATTCTTTCTTGCTGAAAATTTGTAAGAGTATGAACCGCTTGTAAAGAGTTGTAAGAGGGGTATTTACCCTTCCCCTTCAAGAGATTTGCTAGTGGAAGGTGGGAGCCTCATCGAAGAGGGCCTCGTAAGTGGATGTAGTTCATTTGACTGAACCACTTTAAAATCGGTGTGATCTCTTTTTTGCATTTCATTATTGCTATTTACATTACTGCAAACCTTCTTACGTGCTTTATTTCTTCATTACCTTTGCTGTACACCTTTACGAACATGCATTCAAGTTAAGCTTTTCAAGTTCGATTTTTTATTATATAAAAGATTTGTCGAAACCAACGTTTTAATCCGCTGCACTAATTCACCCCCCCGTCTTAGTGTCGCTCCGATCCTAACAGAGATCACATAAGATTTTAGCAGCGTTTCTTACTTTTTAGACTCTCTGTGCTTGTATGCTTTAACCAGGGATGAGAAGGGTATTTATAGGCTTCAAATTGATTCAAACTTAGAGCCTAAAACTTTTTCATCCCGGGTTCCCTAGGCATAGGCGGTACCATCGCCTACGCTGGGCGGTACCACCGCCCAATGTCAGTTTGGCTAACACTACCCTGGGCGGTACCACCGCCCAGGTCTGGCGGTACCACTACCTAAGGGGCAGTGTTGGGCGGTACCACCACTTGGCACCTTGCTAGGGGCGGTACAACCGCTTGGCACCCTGCTAGGGGCTGTACAACCGCCCAGACTAGTGGTACTACCGCCTGACACAGTCTCAAAGATTGTGCCATGACGGTGAGACTTCTTGGGGCACTGTTTGGGCCTCTTATTGGGCCCAACGTAGTTCTTACATGGGTCTAGCTGGCCCCTAATTAGGTTGGCCCAATTCCAAGCCAATTACGTGCTAACTACGAAATCCTAAGACATTTGCTAAGCTAAACAAGTCCCTATGTCTATTCTTCCGGCGAGCTTCCGGCGATCTTCCGATAAACTTCCAACGTTCTCTCGGCAATGTTCCGGCGGACTCCTGGCAAGCTCCTGGATTTCACGATGATCTTCTTGGCAAGTTCCGATGAGCTTCTCTAGCAAGCTCCGAGACTTCCTGGCTGGTTCCTCCATAACTTCTGACGAACGTCTGGACTTCCGACAAACTCTCGAACTCCTAACGTAATCGCGTCCTTGACTCCGAGACTTCATTTTGCTTTATTCCATACTATTATAGTTAATCCTACATATATAAAACACACTTCGATATAGACAATTAATACTAAGCATTAATCAAGTTGTCCGGCATGTCATTGGTCCCTCAACGCTTCGTCCGATTCTTCGGCTCATCGTCCTCTCTTGCGGCCTATTGCCTAATCGGTCAGTTGACTCCACAACTTTGATATCCTTGGTGCAATATATGCTTTTCTTGGCTCGATACCCAAATCCATGGCCTGAAGCCTTTTGTCGATATGTGGACTGTTCCTGCTTTAATTGTCTCATCCTGATTGAAGCATCCTGCATCACTCAAATCGCAGATTAAAATATAAACACACATCGATTGGTTTCATCATCAAAATCCGAGATTCAACAATCTCTCCCTTTTTGATGATGACAACCAATCGACAACGGAGTTAACCTAAACTCCCTGAGTTTAAACAAACTTCCCCTATCAATATGCCATATTGATAGAAACTCTTGGATTAAAAAATCCAAGCAACATGTCATGATCAAATTATGTATGACATCAACATACTTCTCCCCCTTTGTCATCAACAAAAAGGAGAAGTTCCAACTATCAAGGGTTTGAAATATCTAAGTCCAATACTTTGCATGAAAAACATAATATCCATTTTTATCATCATGCAAGCTAGCAAAAATTTAGAGTTTTGCAAGTTTGTAAATTTTGCTAGATGTGTAAGTTTAGCATTTTTGCTTCTTGAGATGGGCAAGATAATACTTTTTTGTAGTGTTCAAGATAACAAGTTCTACATCATGCAAGCTAGCAAATTAGAGATGTTCAAGAAAGCAACTCTTGCTTCTTGAAATATGCAAGTTGCAAGCTAGCAAATTTTTACTTCCTTTGCAATGTTTGAGCTAGCAATTTCGCTTCCATTGCAAAGTGCAAATTATCATGTTTTGCATCTTGAGATAGCCAAGATAGCACTTTTGGTATGCAAATTTATAGTATACAAGCTATCAAATTTTACACAAAAAATTTAACAAAATTTTACATCTTTTGAGATGTGCAAGATGGATTATTTTGCCTCTTTTTAAAATGTATAACTTGACAAACATTGCTTCTCTTGAGATTTGCAAAATAGCACTTCTTGGTGATGTTCAAGATAGCAATTTCTTCTCTTTTGAGAAGTGCAATTTTTGCTTTCTTCTTGAATTGTGCGAGCTAGCAAATTTACTTTCTAGCATGTTTTGCTCCCCCTTTGTCATTGTCAAAAAGAAGGGAAGATCCTTTACATCAATTTTTAGATTATGACAAATGTAAGTATCAATCTTATTTGTGCATCATTATATTTTCAAATTAAAACATGCATATTTTCAAAAAACTTACATTTCATTTTTCATGCATGATACCGAATAAATCAATCATCATTATAAGCATATCATACATATTAGGCATTTATCAACATTTTGATCATGATGCCAAACATAAAGCATTCATGATACACATCATATGCATCACATATATCATCACAATAAAAAGCATAAGTATTGCATGTATTTATATCATCACATGAAGAATATCAAGAAGAACTTGGTGATGAGATATTACTTGATGAATATAAGGAATTGTACATAAAAATCATATCATGAGAGATAAGATCATGTAAATATTAAAAGACATGATTCATAAGTTAAATCTCCTCTTAAATAAAATACCAAGAAGAATCGTAGGAGAACGATTAATGAAAAATCTTGATTCATAATAAATCTTAGTTTGTAAATATCAACGAATCAAGATAATGATTTGGATAAAAAATTATTCAATTTTAAATCATCAAATCAATTTCATGGTTCACAAAATTCATAACATAAATAGATCCATTAATCTCCTTTTTGGAAAAATCGAGAAAGTAGGAAAATATTTCAAGGAGAAAACTTTTCTCTTTTTAGTTGTTTGTTTCATACAAGTATGCCTTTGTCTTTTTTATGCCAAATCAAAACATATATCATTGTTTAAAATGAAAGTGCAAGATTTATTTCAACAAAGATCAATAAGCTATAAGTTACAAGAATTATCATGCATAATTTTGAAATCTTATTCATAGTATAAAACCATTAAGCATGGTATCAAAACTTTAATATTTTCATTACAACATCAAGCAAGGTTTCATTGAACATAATTTTGAATGATTCTTATAGATATCTAAAACTTATTTAGTTTTAATTTATATGATTGACTTTATATTAGCATGCCCAAATTTTTGTTCTTATGTCAAAACCATACATCATGTTGAAAACCAAAGACAAGATTCATAAAAAAATCATCAAGCCTTCCATACAAAAG
Organism: Musa acuminata AAA Group; assembly: GCF_036884655.1. Classification (NCBI taxonomy): domain Eukaryota; kingdom Viridiplantae; phylum Streptophyta; class Magnoliopsida; order Zingiberales; family Musaceae; genus Musa; species Musa acuminata. The sequence continues at coordinate 30,821,322 of NC_088349.1, read as the reverse complement.
CCATGCATCGTCATTGAAAAGCAATATGAAAATCATCAAAATGCACATTCTTGCTTCTTAAGCACATACATAAAATTAATCTTACTAAGTGTACAAACATTAGATTTATATTTAACATTTTATTGCATTATCATAAAACATGTAAGTTTCATAATCATTTTTAAAATTACTAGAATGATAAGACTGATCCTAATTTTTTACATTTTTATTTTTAAACATGAAATTTTCAAAAAAAATAATTATTCTAAAAAAAATAAATGTATCATGAAAAGCATCAAGTAATTTCAAAATAAATTAGGGGGATTTCGATTATCTCATCGTTGAAAGCGGTTAAGGCATAGTTTGCCACCTCGCCTTTGTTGATTTTCTCCTCGTCATCGGAGGAGCTTGATTCATCCCAATTTATGTTCTTCTTCTTACATTCAAAGCAAGTAATTGCATTCTTTTTGTTCCTTAATTTTTGTTTCATTAATTTCTTTGTGAGTTCATGTTCACCATCACTTGAGCTTATGCTCGAGGGGTCTTCGATTGTTTTTAGTCCGAAATCCTTCCTATCATTTAGAAGGTGGTTCTTATGTTCTTTACGTGCATTGCACGTCATTTCATAGGTCATCAAAGACCCTATTAGTTCTTCAATCGGAAAGGTATTCAAATTTTTTGATTCTTGAATTGTCGTTACTTTTGAATCCCAACTCTTATTAAGAGAACGCAAAATCTTGTTTACAAGTTCAAAATCTGAAAAACATTTGCCAAAAGCTTTTAAACTATTGACGACATCCGTAAAACGGGTATACATGTCAACAATGGTTTCGCTCGGCTTCATTCGAAAAAGCTCGAAATCACGTATTAAAAAATTAATTTTTGAATATTTAACTTTGCTAGTTCCTTCATGTGTGATTTTAAGAGTGCGCCAAATATCGAAAGCTATTTTGCAAGTAGAAACATGATTAAACTCCGTTTTATCTAAGGCGCAAAACAAGGCATTCATAGCCTTTGCATTTAGAGAAAACATCTTCTTCTTCAAATCATTCTAATGGTTCATTGGAAGAGAAGACATTTGAAAACTATTTTCGACCATATTCCATAAATTTAAATCAATCGAAAGCAAGAAAACTCTCATTCGAGTTTTTCAATAAGTGTAGTCCATCCCATTGAAAAAAGGAGGACGAATGAGAGAGTGACCATCTTGAAAGCCGAAATGAGCCATTTATCTTGGGTGTTAATCCAAATGAGAAATCATGAGGCTCTGATACCAATTGTTAGGATTAGGGTCGGCACTAAGAGGGGGGGGGGGGGGGAGGGGGGGGGAATTAGTGCGGTGGTAAAATCACAATAGTTTAAAAACTTTCGTACGATAAAATCGTTTCCGACATAAAACCATTTTCGAAAACTTAACTTAAATTGAAAGCATACGAAAGTGTAGTTGTCGATTGGTTTCATCATCAAAATCCGAGATTCAACAAGTTCGTCATTTTGTCTTTGTTGGTTTGCTCCTCGTCTTCATGTTGAATCTCATATTTTGATAATGAAACCGATTGATAATTGTTTTATGATTTAATTTGTGTTTTGAGTGACATAGGATGCTTTGATCAGGATGAGACAATTAAAGCAGGAAGAATCATGTTGGGCCGGAGGAACATGTTAGAAGATTGGACATCGGACCGAAGGATCAGTCGACGTATCGACAGAAGGCTTCGGGCCATGGATTCGGGCATCGGGCCAAGTAGAGCGGATATTGCGCCATGGATATCGGCGTTGCGGAGTCAACTGGCCAGTTGGGCAATAGGCCGTAAGAGAGGACGATGCGCTAAAGAATCAGACGAAGCGTCGAGGGACCAATGACATGCCGGACAACATGATTAATACTTAGTATTAATTGTTTAGATCGAAGTATATTTTACATGTGCAGGATTAACTATGATAGCAAAATGAAGTTCTGGAGTTAAGGACGTGATTTCGTTGGGAGTTCGAGAGTTCATTGGAAGTCCAGATGTTCGTCAGAAGTTCTGTCGGAACTAGCTGAGATGTCTCGGAGTTTGCTAGAGAAGCTTGTCGGAACTCACTAAGAAGATCATCATGAAGTCCAGGAGCTTGCCGAGAGTCTGCTAGAATATTGTCGAGAGATCATCGGAAGTTCGTCAGAAGATTGCTAGAAGCTCGCCGGAAGAAACCAAGACATACAGACTTGTTTAGCTTAAGTATGTCTTAGATTTCGTAGTTAGCACGTAATTGGGTTTGGAATTGGGTTAACCCAATTATGGGCCAGTTGGGCCCATGTAAGAATTGTGTTGGGCCCAATAAAAAGGCCCAAATAGTACCCCAAGAGGTGACACCATCGTGGCACACTATCCGAGATTATGTCATGCGGTGGTACCGTTGGTCTGGGCGATGGTATCGACTAGACACAACCTCCGAGAGGCTGCAAGCAATGAAACCACCAGTTTGGGCAATGGTACCGCTAGACCGGGCGGTGGTTCCGCCCAATGCAGTGTCAGTGTTAGACTGACACTGGTGGTGGTACCACCCAACGCAAGCAGTGGTACTGCCCAACGCAGGCAGTGGTACCGCCCGGACGCAGGAAACCCGGGATGAGATATTTTTAGGCTCCAAGTTTGAATCAACTTGAGGCCTATAAATACCCCTCTCATCCCTAGTTAAGATACATAAGCATAGAGAATTTAAAAGTGAGAAAATGCTGCTGCAATCTCTTGAGAAATTCCCTCCTCCACTCTAAGGTTAGAATTATGGAAGAGAAGAGTGAGTGCTTGTATGGGTTCTCTCCTAAACTCGGTAAAAGGAGAAGAGGGGTGTAAGAAGGAGGTTAATCTTTGCCTATTAAAGGAAGATCGATAGTGGATGCCGGTGACCTCGATGGAAGAGGAATCGACGAAGTGGATGTAGGTCACGACGACCTAACCACTCTAAAATCTGGTTTGCATATAATTCTTGCTATTTATCTTTATTGCAAATTGAATTCCTCTTTCACTACGTTTCCATACAATTTCAAGTTAACATCTTTACGAAACCGGTTTTATCGCAATGAAGTTTTTAAACTGACATTATTTTACAGCTGCACTAATTCACTCCCACTCTTAGTGCTGACCCCATCCTAACAGTTGGTATAAGAGCCTCGTTTTTCTTATTTGATCTAACACCCAAAGAGAAATAATTCTTTTCGGCTTTCAAGAGGGTCACTCTCTCATTTGTCCTCCCTTGTTCAATGGGACGGACTACACATATTGGAAAACTCGGATGAGAGTTTTCTTACTTTCTTTGGATTTAAATTTGTGGAGTATTTTGGAATCCTGTTTTCAAAGGTCTTCTCTTCCAATGAACCATTGGAATGATTTAGAGATGAAGGTTTTTTCTCTAAATGCAAAGGCTATGAATGCCTTATTTTGTGCCTTAGACAAAAAGAAATTTAATCGGGTTTCTACATGTGAAACGATGTTCGATATATGGCACACTCTTGAAATCACACACGAAGGCACAAGTAGTGTTAAGGATTCTAAAGTTAATATTTTATTACATAATTTTAAACTATTTCATATGAAACCAAGTGAAACCATTGGAGACATGTACACCCGTTTTACGGATGTCTTCAATGGTTTAAAAGCTCTTGGTAAAAGTTTTTCGAATCTTAAACTTGTGAATAAAGTTTTGCACTCACTTTCTAAAACTTGGGATTCAAAAATAACCACTATTCAAGAATAAAAAAACTTAAATTATTTTCTACTCGAAGAACTTATAGGGTCTTTGATGACCTATGAAATGACGTGCAATGCACGTGAAGAACTTGAGAACCACTTTCCAAAGAACAGGAAGGATTTCTAACTTAGAATAATTGAAGACCACTCGAGCATAAGCTCAAGTGATGGTGAACTTGAACTCATGAAAGTTTTAAAATAAGAATCAAAAATTAAAAATGAACTTAAAAAGAAGAAGAAGGTGATTTTGGACAAATCAAGCTCATCTTAAGACGAGGAGAAAAACAAAGGCGAGGTAGCGAACTACGCCTTAATGACTTTCGATGATGAGGTAATCAAAATGCCTTTAGTTTATTTTAAAATTATACGATGTTTTTTCATGAGTTATTTTTAATTTAGTTTAGTTGTTTTTCTTAAAAATTACATGTTTAATAATGTTTAATGAAAATATAAAAATAAAATTGGAACATGCTTACCTTTCTAGTGATTTTAAAAATTGCATGTTTTATAATAAATAAACAAAATAATTTTGATTAAAAATACCTTATGAAATCATGCTTGATGAAATAATGTAATGATGATTTGATATCATGCTTAATGAGTTTATATTTAGAAATGATGCATGATGATCTTTGCAATTTTTACCGTAATGAAAGTTGTTTTTTCAGTTTTAAAAATGATGCATGTTTTGATTTGGCATAAATGAAAAAGACATGCTTATATGAAATAATGTAAGTATTTTGCTTGATAATTTTATATTTAAACTATGCATGAGACTTTGAAGTTATTCATGATGAAATGTTGCTTTTTCGGTTTTAAATAAGATGGATGGTTTTCATACAAAAACTTGAGCATATTGATTTGAAATCATGTTTAATGGTTTTATAATTCGAAATTATACATGATGAATCTTGCGATTTATGGACTATCGATTTTTACTATAATGAAAGTGGCTTATTGATCTTTATTGTAATAAATCTTGCACTTTCATTTTAAATAATGATATATATATATATATATATATATATATATATATTCATTTGGCATAAAAAAAGACAAAGGTATGTTTATATGAAATAAATCACATGAATTGAAACAACTAAAAAGAGAAAAATATTTTTCTTGAATTTTTTTTTTCTCTATCTTGTCAATTTTTCACTAAGAGATTGATAAAGTTGTTTATGTTATTTTGAATCTCTTGAAAGTGATTTTGATGATTTGAATGAGTTTCATCTAACCATGATTTTTATCTTGATTTCTCGGAATTATAACTTAAAAATTCTTTTTATAAATCAAGATTATCTACTATGATTCTTTGTTTTCACTATTTGAGTTATTAAAAAAGAATCATAATATGTCCCTTGATATTCACAATTTATCTTCATTATTTATGCATCTCATCACCAAATTTCTCTTGATATTTTTCATGTAATAATATAAAATTATGCATGAAATTCTCTTGATATTATTTTGATGCATACAAATGTGAAGTTATGATCATGCATGGTAGGATATAATGTAATTTGATTTTTTGATACTATCATGATTTGAAATATTTATGATTTGTATATCGCATGATATTATTGAATCATTGCTGTAAAAGAAAAAGGTGATTGTTAGCTTGCACACGGTAGGATAACATGTTGCTTAGATTTTTGAATCCAAGAGTCACTATCAATATGGCATATTGATAGGGGGAGTTAAGGATAACTCCATCATCAATTGGTTGTCATTATAAAAAAGGGAGAGATTGTTGAATCTCGTATTTTGATGATGAAACCAATTAATAATTATTTTATGATTTAAACTATGTTTTGAGTGACATAGGATGCTTCGATCAGGGATGAGACAATTAAAGCAGGAAGAATCATGTTGGGCCGAAGGAACATGTTAGAAGATTGGATGTCGGGCCGGAGGATCGGTCCACGTATCAACAAAAGGCTTCGAGCCTTGGATTTGGGCATCGGGCCAAGAAGAGCGGATATTGTGCTAAGGATATTGGAGTTATAGAGTCAACTAGCTGATTGGGCAATAGGCCACAAGAGAGAACGATGTGCCGAAGAATCGGATGAAGCGTCGAGGGACCAATGACATGTCGGACAACATGATTAATGCTTAGTATTAATTATCTAGATCAAAGTGTGTTTTACATGTGCAGAATTAACTACGATAGCAAGATATGAAGCAAAATGAAGTTCCAGAGTCAAGTACACAATTTCGTTGGGAGTTCGAGAGTTCGTCGGAAGTCCAGACGTTCGTCAGAAGTTCTATTGGAACTAGCCGAGAAGTCTCGGAGCTTGCTAGAGAAGCTCGTCAGAACTTACCAAGAAGATCATCATAAAGTCCAAGAGCTTGCCAGGAGTCTGCTGGAACATTGTCGAGAGATCATTGGAAGTTCGCTAGAAGATCACTAGAAGCTCGCCGGAAGAAACCAAGACTTACAGACTTGTTAAGCTTAAGTATGTCTTAGATTTTGTAGTTAGCACGTAATTGGATTTGGAATTGGGCCAACTCAGTTATGGGCCAGTTGGGCCCATGTAAGAACTATTTTGGGCTCAATGAAAAGGCCTAAACTATGCCCCAAGGGGTGACACCATCATGGCATAATCTCCGAGGCTATGTTAGGCGGTGGTACCACCCAGACACAACCTCCAAGAGGCTGTAGGCGATGGTACCGCTAGTTTGGGTGGTGGTTGTAACATTCCATTAGTCCCACATCGGAAGTGGGTAATGTGTATGATTAGCTTATAAGGGCCTGATGAGTGTACTACGTTAACTCCTGCTTAAGCATTTTGGTCCGCGGTTGAAGGACCAAAATGGAGTTATTGGCTAGTTGGCTCATCAGACTTGGGTTATGACATTTGGTATCAAAGCCGACCTAGCATTTGGGCAGGGTGAGAGGGCTCGAGTAGGAAAGGGCTACCCATGGATGGAGTCAGAGAACTCATCACGGCATGAAGCCACCATTGAGTTAAACCTCATATGCACAATGCTAGGGTTCGGGCCTTGACGAGGATGTCAAGCTAATTGAGTTGGGGATATTGTAACATCCCATTAGTCCCACATCGGAAGTGGGCAATGTGTATGATTAGCTTATAAGGGCCTGATGAGTGTACTACGTTAACTCCCGCTTAAGCATTTTGGTCCGTGGTTGAAGGACCAAAATGGAGTTATTGGCCAGTTGGCTCATTAGACTCGGGTCGTGACAGTGGTACCACCCAGTGTTAAGCGGTGGTATCGCCAAACTGGGTAGTGTTTGCATATACTTCTTGCTATTTATCTTTATTGCAAATTGAATTCCTCCTTCACTACGTTTCCGTACAATTTCAAATTAACATCTTTACGAAACTAATTTTATTGCAATGAATTTTTTAAACCGACGATGTTTTACCGCTGCACTAATTCACCACCCCTCTTAGCGTCGACCTCGTTCCTAACACTTCATAGGTACTTAACTTGTCCCAAGTCGTCTTGAGTGCCTTCTTCTTTTTTGGCAACCTCTCTTTTTTAAGTTTATTTTTATTTTTTAATTCTTATTTTATGAACTTTTTAAACTTTGTTATTAGAAGATCAAGTTCATCATCACTTGAGCTTTTGCTCGAGTAGTCTTCTTTTGTTCTAAGTGTAAAATCCTTTTTGTCCTTTGGAAAGTTGTTCTCAAGTTCATCATGTGCCATATAAGTTATTTCATAGGTCATCAAAGACCCGATAAGTTTTTCGAGTGAAAAGTTGTTCAAATCCTTAGCTTCTTGAATTGCAGTTACTTTAGGATCCCAATTTTTATGAAGAGATCATAAAATTTTGTTTATAAGTTCAAGGTTAGAAAAATTTTTACTAAGTGCTTTTAAACCATTAACAACATCCTTAAAACAGGTGTATATATCTCCAATGGGTTCGCTAGGTTTCATATGAAACAACTCAAAATCATGCATCAAAAGATTTATCTTAGAATCTCTAACTCTAATAGTGCCTTCATGTGTGATTTTAAGAGTGTGCCAAATATCGTATGTAGTTTCGCAAATAGAAATCTGATTAAATTCATTTTTATCTAAAGCACAAAATAAAGCATTCATAGCTTTAGCATTCAAAGAAAAAGTTTTCTTCTCCAATTCATTCAATTCGTTCGTTGGATTAGAAGACTTTTCAAAACCACATACAACAATATTTCATAAATTTAAATCTATAGAAAGTAAGAAAACTCTCATTCAAGTTTTCCAATAAGTATAGTCTATCTCATTGAATATAAGAAGATGAAATATAGAGTAACCCTCTTGAAATATGATAAAAGCTATTTCCCTTGGGTATTAAACCAAATGAGAAAAACATGACTTTGATACCAACTATTAGGATCTAAGTTGGCACTAAGAGGGGAGTGGGGGTTAATTAGTGCTTACGATAAAAATGATGATTCAAAACTTCTTCTTGTTCGATAAAATCATTATCAGAAAGATGTAAACTTAAAAACGTACAAAAAGCATAGTGAGATTAAGAAATTAGTTTGCAATATAAAGAAAAAGCGTAAAGGAAATACAAACTAAGTTTTATAGTGGTTCAGTCATCATGACCTACGTCCACTCCCAATTCCTTTTCCGTCGAGGCCACTGACATCCACTAATGGTCTTTCTTCAATGGGCAAAGACCAAGTACCCTCTTTTAACTCTTTCTCCTTTTCACGGGTTTATGAGACAACCCTTACAAGTCTCGCACCTCTCTTAAATGATCTCAAAACTAGAAGCAAGGAGGACACTTAGCAATTTTATAACCCAGAATAACAATCCCTTTCTGCTCTAATTCATGCTTTCCATGCAGCAATAGCTGGGGTATTTATAGACCCCAAATGACTTCAAAAATGGAGCAAAAAAATATCTCATCCCAGGTTTTTGGGGTATTGGCGGTACCACCGCCTACAGCACTAATACTGGGCAGTACCATCACCCAATCTGGCGATACCATTGCCTGACATAGTCTAGGAGACTATGTTTGGGCGGTACCACCGCCTAGACTAGCGGTACCACCACTTTGATAAAATATGAGATGTTATTATAGAGTTCATTTAGATAGTGAACTTTGATAGCTATTTATACACATTTAGCAAAGAGGATTTTCCTCAACTGCTCAGAGATTTCCTCATGCAGTTGAGGAAATCTTATCTGCTTTCATAACGCTGCAAGATTGAGCTTCTATCAAGGATGCCAATCTTGGACCGATGCAATGAAAATAGTTTGCTGGCGAGAGGCTTTGTGAATGAGTCTGCTAGTTGATTAGCCGTATGCACGTGAGCAACACGTAGTTGATGTTTGACAACTTGATCTCGCACGAAGTGGAAGTCGATGGTAATATGTTTCATGCGAGAGTAGAACACTAGATTGGCACATAAGTAGGTAGCTCCAATATTATCACAATATATTGTAGGAGTAACTATGGAGTTAATATTGAGTTCCCTGAGCATATTTGTGACCGAATTGAGTTCAGCCGCGACGGTGGTGATGGCACGGTATTCAGCTTCAGTTGTAGATCATGCGACCATCTTTTATTTATCAGAACTCCAATTGATTAGATTAGCTCCAAGGAAGATAATATACCCTTATGTGGATGTTCTATCATCAAAGTTCCTTGCTCAATCAGTATCAACAAAGGCATGGAGATGGATTGAAGCATTTTTGTGGAGAAAAAGATCATGATTAAGAGACCATTTAAGATACCACAAAATTCATTTAACCGCACAGACCAATGCGTAGTAGATGGTCGATGCATGAATTACGATAATTTATTGACTACAAATGAGATATATGGACGGGTGAGAGCTAAGTACTATAAGGAGCCAAGAACTTGTTGGTATCGAGTCGAATCTATAGTAGGGCTTCCATCATATACTTTTAGTGATTCACTAGTAGAGAGAAGTGTTGTAACCTCTTTTGCATCCTGCATGTTTGTCTTTGATAATAAATCTTGAATATACTTTCTTTGTGATAGGAAGAGACCTGAAGATGTAAATGTTGCTTCCACTCCTAGAAAGTAGCTCAAAGTTCCTAGATATTTGAGGGAGAATCGATCAACCAATTGCTTTAGGAATGCTTGAGTCTCTAAAGGATCATTGCCTACACAGTAATATCATCCGCATACACCAGAAGATATATTGTGCTTCCATTTTGTTGGCATATGAATAACGAGGTATCATACTTAGAATTGATAAAGCCAATTGAGGTTAGAAACGAGCCAAGTTTAGTATACCAAACCCTTGGAGCTTAAGGAAGTCCATAAATAGCTTTTTGTAGTTTGAAAATATGCTTCAAATACTGAGGATGAACAAAACCAGGAGGTTGCTGCCTAAAGACATCTTCATTCAGAGACCCCTGTAAAAATGCATTGTTAACATCCAATTGTCGTATATGCCAGCCTTTTGAGATGACCAAACTCAAGATAAGATTGATTGTTATGGGTTTAACAATGGGACTAAATGTCTCTGTGAAGTCGACACTAGGTCATTGATGAAACCCTTTGGTTACTAGACGTGCTTTATATCTGACAATGGATCCATCTGGGTTTTGCTTAATTCAAAAGACTCATTTACACCTAATGATATTTTGTGTATAATAAATGGGTACTAAGGTCTATGTCGAGTTATGGAGGAGAGCATCATATTTTTCACATATGGCTTTACACTAGTTAGGAGATTTTTGAGCTTGAGTGATTGTAGTGGGTTCATTGGCCTTAGTAGAGGAATTTGTTATAGCATGTACATCTTGAAAATATCACTTTTGGAGCATGTTGTTATTAGATGTCTAGGGGCGATGGAAGTGGTAGATTATGATGTTAGTATAGTTGAGGGTGAGTCACTGTCATGGGCTGGGGCCAACTATCGGCACTTCAATGTCACTAGGTATAGGAGAAGGTAAAACTAGTGGCAAAGTTGCCGAGGGTATTACTTCATCAATAGGGGAAACTTGTGAGGAACGGAGTGGAGAAATAATAGAGGGAGTGAGAAGCTATTGAACTGGAGTAATGTAGTGTGCAGATCTTGAGAGTAAAGATTGGACGGTGTCATGGGAGGTTCGTGTGATGAGATCGGAGGAATACTCTAGTGATATATGTTCAGTGGAGTAGCCTACATAGTAGAATGGTTTTGAAAAGGAAAGACAGACTCCTAAAAATAACATGACGTGATATAAAGATTTTTTTAGTTTGGGGTTCATAGTATCGAAAAATATTATGTTCAAGAGAGTAGCCTATAAAAGTGCAAGGCTTAGATCATGGTGTTAGCTTATGTGAGGCATAGGGATGGAGCCATGGATAACATAAACAGCTAAAAACTTTGAGTTTATAAAGGTTTGGAAGCTTGTGGAATAATTTTTCAAATGGTGATTGGTATTGTAAGATTGGAGTGAGCATATGATTAATAAGATAGACTGCAGTTTGAAAAGCCGCTGACTAAAAAATTGGTGGCTTGGATGCTTGATGTAGAAGTGAGAGACCAGTTTTAACTATATGCCGATGTTTGTTTTCGGTAGAGCTAACCAATTTGGGGAGTATGTAGGGTGACTTGAGGTGTTGTATATCATAAGCAGAGAGACAAGATGTGAGGGCTTGATATTCGCTGTCGCTATCAGAGTAAACTGTTTTAATGGAAGATTGAAAAAAATTCTCGACTAACTTTTTAAAGTTGGTAAATACTGTGAAAACATTAGATTTATGGTAGAGAGGATATAACTATATGTACTTAGTGAAATAGTATACAAAAATGACATAAAAGTGAAACTTGTCAAAAGAAAGAATTGGGGTAGGGCCCCAAACATCTGTATAAATAATTTCAAATGGTTTAGAGCAAGATATGGAGGATGTCCCAAAAGACAGTCTATGACTTTTATTGCAAAGACGAGCATCACAATGAGTGATAGTGCTATTGATTTTAAAGGTAGGAAGAGAATAACTAGAAAATAATTTTTGCTGGATAAAAGATGAGGTATGACCAAGACTACGATGCCATGCATCAACTGGAGCTGCGATTGATGAGTGAACAGTAGGCTGGGTAATTTACGAAGCAGATGGCCACTCATAAATGTTGTCTTTGTTCTGGCCCTTGACTAAAGATGCCCCCGTGCTCAAATCCTTGACAATAAAAGAATCAGGAAAAAAATCAATGGAGGTATTATTTTATTTATAGAATTGAGAAACGGAAATGAGATTTCATTTAATGTTAGGTGCATATAGAACATCATTGAGTGTAAAAGTTGTGATAAGTGAACTAAGCATTGAGGAACTAGAATAAGTAATGAGAATTCTTTTATCGTCACCAATGATGATATATTCATTTATGCCATAATTGTTGTGGATAGATAAGTTTTGAGATGAAGCTGTTGTGGTGCGATTGAGGGACATAGTGTTAGGACTCTAGCTAGGAGAATCCTAATTGAGAGGGGCATTCATATAAAATTTACCTAAGTCGACCCCTATTAAAGAAGTGAAGAGGCCGGCTAGGGTTTGGAGGTTATTTTTTAGAGAAGAATTATGAGTTGTAAAGGAATAAGATTCTTGAGTAGGAGTTCTATTAGGAGTCTTGAGTAGGAGTCTTAATTGAGTAGGAGTCTTGAGTAGGAGTCCTATTAGAAGTTAGGGTTTAGAAACCCTATAAATAGCTATGTATTTATCCTCTTTTAATAAGCAATAGATGAATCTTTTCTATAGCTTTTGAGCAACAACTTGGAGGGAGGAACCCCTATAGAGTTCTAAGGAGGCTGAACCCCTAAAGAGATCAACCCCAAGTTTAGAATCTGTAAGGATTCTAACACCTGGTATCAAAGCAGCATTCTTGGCATCTCGCTGCCCTTCCATAGCCCTCCACAGCTGCCCAAAGCAATTCCCACAATTTCTTAAAAGATCATCGCCAAATTCCGTCGTCATCTCCACCACTGCGGATCATCCTTTGATCTCCCTGTAAATTGCAACAAGTTCTAGTTTCCTACCTTACTGCTACTATTATTTAGTTATCCTTATTTGAAAATCTAAAAAAAAATTGTTTCTATATTGCTGCATAAACTTTTCGTCACAAAGTTTTTATCTCTACGACGAAAGATGCATTGTAGAATTCTAACCGCATAGCACAGTCTATTTGATCTTGTTACTGTATTTTTTCTATCCAAATCTATATGAAATTTTTATGACAGCTTTGACACATCCTAATAGCAGAATTCTCTTTGTTTTTTTCAAAAAATTCTCAATATAAACTATTGATCTTTTATGTCTAAACTACTATACTTGAAAATCTGCATTGTAAAATTCTAGCCGCATACAACAGATTGTTTGATCTTGCTACTATATTTTTTCTGTCCAAATCTCTATGAAATTTTTATGATAGCTTTGACACTTTCTTACAGTGGATGTCCCTTTAGTTTCATCAAAACATTCTCAATATAAACTACTGATGTTTTACGTCCAATCTGTTATACTTGAAAATCTATGCTGTAGAAAATTTTAGCCGCATATTATTGCCTTAACCCATCTATTTACAATCTTTTTTGAATAAAATTTCTTATGCACTTCATAGATCATCTTGGCTTCCATCTATGATTGATCTATTAAGGAATTCATCTTTAAAAATGATTTTGTGTTGCTACAAAGTTTTATCGCAAACCGTTGAAAATTTTCGACAAGAATTCTGCTATCACAACTTGCACCAATTTCCTTGTTGTTATACTACCAAAATTTTCTTGATTAAATTAGACATCCTTTATGTCATATAATCTGAGATTTTACTATCAATTCCTCAAATTTCTCAAGTTTTTGATAGAAATTTCACCGAGAAACCGCTATTTCTTCGACGATAATTCTACTCTTACAAGATAACACATACCTGCAGCAACTTCCATTGATTTCTATCAAACCTTTGCTGTCATCTACCACATATCTAAAACTTTCATTCATAGCCTGAAAACTCCACCAAACCACACCTTCAAACTATACCAAAAACAACCATAAAACAAGCCTAAACCGCACCTTACATCGACCATCACTTCTCTTAACCTAATCATGCCTTTAACCCGACAACAAAAGAGAGATATTAACATTACAGATTTGGAGATATATACTATGGCATCTAAAGAGGCAATCAATGCTATAGTTGAAGCCTTCGAGGCGTAAATAGAAAATAAGATTCAGACTCTATTTACCAAACTTAGATTGGGCCAACCATCAAGCCCGAAGAAATCACATCAAGGGGAGAGCTCTAACCAATCGTACCTATTAGGATCAAGAGCACTAAGAGGGGGGAGGGTTGAATTAGTACAGCGGAAAACCTTCTTCGATAAAAATCGTGTTCGTTCGATAAAAGTGATTTCGGTAGGAAACCCGATTCGTAAATCACTTTAACTTTTGATTAAGCGAGATACAGCAAAGATATAAGTGCAGTTTGCAGTTATGGTTCAAATCAGATAGTGGGCGCAAACTGAAATATGATATTCGTATGAAAAAACTGATTTACGTCTAAATGCTGATTCGTAAATCACTTGATTAAGCGAGATGCAGTTAAAGCAAGGATATAAAGGCAGTTTGCAGTTATGATAGAAATAAAAACGTAAACACAAGCTGAAATATGATGATCGCACGATAAAACTGATTTACACCTAAACGCCGATTCGAAAAGTGTAAAGCTTGAAACCCGATCGTATATGCGCAGAAAGCAGTAAGCTTTTGAGGAGATTTGCAGCAAGGATAAGATGCTCAGAGTAAATGCAAACCGAGATTTAGAGTGGTTCGGTCAATCTTGACCTACTCCACTTTTGGCTTCCTCCACCGACGAGGTCACCGATGTCAACTAGAGGCCTTCCTTCAATAGGCGAAGGCCAACCACCCTTTTACATTTTCACTCCTTTTGATGGGCTTAGGAGACAACCCTTACAGAATTTTCTCTCCTCTCTTTAAAGATCAGAACTTGGAAAAAAAGAGGGAGAAGAACTTTTGGCCTTTACAACAATTTTGAGCTCTAAGAATCACAGAATAAGATCAGGATTTTGGTGTTTTTGTGTCTCTTTTCAGTGCTGAATGGGTGGGGTATTTATAGGCCCCAACCCAGTTGAATTTGGAGCTCAAAACTGTAAATTCCTGGAATTCCGGGATCTGGCGGTTGCACCGCCTGACTGGAGCCATTGCACCGCCTGGCAAAGCTTGAAGACTGAGCCTCTAAGTGGTGCCACCTCCTGTCAGGGGTGGTTGCACCTCCTGCCAGAGCTCGAAGACCGAGCTCAGGCGGTGCCACCTCCTGACTAAGGCGGTTGCACCGCTCAACTAGAGCTCGGAGACCGAGCCCAAGCGGTGCCACCTCTGTCAGGGGCGGTTGCACCTCCTGCCAGAGCTCGAAGACTGAGCTTAGGTGGTGCCACCGCCTGGCAAAAATCAGGGTCCGAATGGGTTGATCCATTCGGCCCAATTTAGGTTTTTTCAAGGGCCCAATTGCCCCAAGATTAAGTTAATGGGATCACCTCCCATTTCCAACTTAATCATTGTGCTTACTACGATTTTTCCTAAGATATTTACTGTAACTTGCTCCGGTGTGTCAATCGCTTCTTCCGACGAATTTTCGTCGATCATCCGATGAACCCTCGATGATGCTCCTGCGGACTTCCAGCAAACTCCTGGACTTGCAACGATCTACTTGGCGAGTTCCGACGAGCTTCTTTGGCAAGCTCATGGACTTCTCGGATATGTTCCCGCAGAACCTCTGACGACTATCCGAACTTCCGGCGAACTCTCGAACTCCCAACATGATCATTGTCTTGACTCCGGTGCAACTCTTGTTGCATATCTTATTTTCATCGTAGTTAACCCTGCACACTTATCTCAACATATAGATTAGATGACAAATGACAATTGACTTTATCATCAAAATCCGAGATTCAACAATCTCCCCCTTTTTTATGATGACAATCAATTGATAATGGAGTTAACCTTAACTCCCCCTATCTATATGCCATACTTGAGATAAGTCATTCTTGAATTCAAAACCTTTGAATTCAAGAGATATATTGATAAGTTAAAATCATTTAAACTTATCAATACTCCCATCATGCTTCCCATCATGATGTTTCTCTCTGAAGATGATGTCAAGGCTTGACATTCATTTTCAAATTTTACATAACAGGTTTGAATGATGGTAATAGTAGCAATTCATCATATTGCAAGATATCAACATGTAAAACTACGAAGTAAGATTTTGATATCATTACATGATACAAACAAGGCATAATGCAAATTATAGCAATCATAGCATCAATTCATATATCTCTTGGTGATGCAAGTATGGCATTAATTCTCATATATTTCTTGGTGATGCAAGCACGGCATTAGTACTCATATATTTCTCCCCCTTTGTCATCAACAAAAAACATGGTAATTGTGATAGTAGGAGAACAATAAGCGAATTTTGAGCATAAGTGTGATAATTGTTCATGCCTTTACATGTTATTTTCCAAGCATATAAAGGAAGGCATGATACATAGATTGCTTTGAATACTTCTTCCTTTTTATTTGTTATAATCTTTTTGCATGAAGGAGGAAGGCTATTTGTGATTTTACTTTGAGTGAAGTTAAAATCAATGAGAGATTAAATCAAGCTTCATTTTTACAAGGATCAAGATATGTATGTGAAACAAGTCTTTGCAAGTAAAAACACTATCATCCATATTTCAAGATGGAATTTATAAGCAGGAATCATTTCATCAAATCCATTTCAGAAAAATATTTTTCATAAGTGTATGAGAAAATCCGATTGTTAGGATACCAATTGTTAAGCGAATCCGAAAATGAAATTAACACTTTCATGCATTCTGACAAGACTATGCTATTGATTTTCAAATATAATCATGAAGACAAAACATGCTTATTGTTATGGAAAAACACATAATTTCTAACATATTATTTAGGCATGTAATGGCAATCAAGTGATTTGATCATTCAATAAAGTCCGAAAGATAATTTTAACTAGTTTATGTATTCGGACACATCAACATTCCTAATTCTCTTCTTATGAAATCAAATTATTCTTCACTTAGAGGTTTTGTAGAAATATCAGCTAGTTGATGTTTAATATTATGGCAATATGACGCATCAACTGCATTGGTATATCATTTTCTCAAATCATATTTATCATGGAAACCAAAACATTTAATTTCAATATAAAATTCGATAGTGAGTAACAAGATTAAACAATGAATGATGTTCGTAACTCTGCTCACAAATAAATACATCAGGTAACCATATCAAATATCAAGGCACAGGGCATTGTGATGAGTAACATAAAGAGTTTACAATAACAATAGGTGATTGTGTTCACATACAAGCTATTCAGGGGGTGAAAAATTAAAGTACCTAAATTAAGAGTCAAATTGTCGATGAATTTGCTATAGCTCAGATAGGATTTGATCTTGTCGATGTTCAAGCCGTTCTTGTCTTTGTTCAAATCGGTCCATCCAAATCCCAATATCTTCGACAGATGATGTAGTAGCTTGCTCAAATGAGTGTGTTTCCTCAAAGGGACAGATTGGAGGAGATTGAGTAACCCTAAAGGCTGGTGTTTCCGGTTCTGGTTCAGGTTGAGGGGGATCGGTTCTTCTAGTTATTCTAACCCAGTTACCGTTTCTATAAACGCATCTTAATTGGTGAAGTAGATTTTTGTTTATTATGCTAAACCTATCTACTTTTATTACTTCTCCTTTCGGTGGTATTGGAATATCGTAGGCTTTCAGTATTCTAGTGATTATACCACCATATGGAAGCATAATGTCTTTCTTAGATAGTTCTAACATGGTTTGCTGGATAAGATAACCAAGACAGATGTCATGTCCTTTCATGATCCAATACATAGTTCCTAATTCTAATTGGCTTACTTCATCATGATGGTATTTTTTAGGGAGAATGATGCTAGTTAGGATATGATGAAGTACCTTAGTATTTAGTGGTAGTAGATGTTCATAACTTTTAGGAATGAATGCTAAGTTGGGATTGGCAAAAATTGTTCCTAAGGCTTCAACATATGTTGTCCCAACAATTTCATCATCCCATGATCCTCTAAAGTAAAGTCCTATATTTTTTATGGGAATGCCTATCATGTTGCAAATGAATTTATCCATAATGGAGATGTGTTGTCCTAGGAGATAGGTAGACATTCTTTCTTCTTCATCTACTTGTATATTGTTGTAAAACAATCTAACAAGTCTTGGATAGATGGGTTCACTAATTTGTAAAATAGGGAGTAGATCTAAGTTTGCAAACCATTGGATTGTCTTTAAGTCTCTTAGTTCATTTAAATCTACATGTTTTCCCTTATTGACACTCCTAAGTTCGAAAGAGGAAAATTTTCAGCATGATATTTTGAATCGAAAAAGGTAAGATCAAAATCTTCCACTAATCTCCTCTTCCCTTTGTCCCTTGAGGATCTTCTAGACCCCATAACTACTGCTATTTAAGAGGATAGTAATGAGCAAGAGTAAATGAATCAAAAACAGAATTTAAGGGGTTCTTAGAGAATACCTTAGTGAGATCTTCAATAGAAGGAGAGATTGTTGATCTTTTGCTTCAAAATGAGGAGTATTTGGGATGCTATGAGGGGTGAAATGGAGGTGGCGAAGCTTTGGAAGAGTAAAGAGGGGAAGGGAGTGAGTTGGGGTCGGTTCCACCGCCGGCCCTAGCTCGGGTTAAAAAGAGGCAGAATTGCGGACGGTTGCGTCGTTGGCTAGGGCGGTGCAACCGCTTGCAACACGTGATAGCCGGAGGTGCTACCTCTAACTGGGGTGGTGCCACCGCTTGCAGGCGGTGAGCACTTGTTCTGACCGCAGTGTGATCTGATTTGAATGTTTTTGACTTGAGAAGAATTTTCATTCAGAGCAATCAACTTTACTTATGTAATTACGTAATAATTTTCATTGTAAGATAAGAAATTTTGCATGATCAAGATAGATCTTGTGACGTGCATACTCTAAATGTCGTGTACATGTTTGTGACAGAATGTTCAGGCTGGTAAGCCTTGCAAGTTTTATGACAAACTTAGTAAGTTCATGATATAGTTGAATTTGAAAGTAACGAACGGATGAAATCAATGAATTTGAAAATCTAGAGGATATGTGAAGTGAGAATCATGGGTTTCCAATTCTGAGAGATCAAATAGGATTGTATCTATATCGCATTTGTAATTTTACCCTTCTAATCCTCTTCTGTTATTTAGGCTAGAGAGCATCGCGAGTTCTTTTTGGATCTCGGGTCATGAATATCGAAAATCCAAAGAGCATGATATTATTTCTTGCTCCCAGCTTAAGATGTTTTATGTCTTTACAAGAAAGGATGATCTTTAGGTATCCATTTGCTTTTGGGTGCCTCAAAAATAGATCTACATTATTTATCATGTTGCATAGAATTTATCATGGTTCCTTTAGGAACCCAAATTAATTTGTTTGGACTAATTTTCTTGAATGGACAATAATGCATTTTATGTCTAAGTTTGCAACAAAAGTTACATTTGCTTTAGTGTCGAACATGTAAGATGAGGCCTTTTCTGAAGGTGGCTGGATTTTGGTGAGGACTTCTCACAAATCTGATTCCACTTCTTTTGGAAACGTGACCCTTGTTTGCAAGGATCATGTTCAAGGACTTGCTACCAACCTCGAATTTCTTCAAGGTGTCCTTAATTAGCAAGTTTTCCTTTTGGAGAGTTTCTAGATCAGGGCATTTTATGCATGAACCTAAACTATCATGATATTCAGTTTTTAACTTATCGAAATTACAAGTAAGACTATCATGCTCATTTTTTAGCAATTTGTATTTTCTACTAATAATCTTACATTTATCAAATAAATCATGGAAGGCATTTAATAATTCATCAAATGATAAATCTGCATCTATTAAATTCGTTACCTCCTCTCAGATGGCCATTAAGGCGTAATGAGCAACTTGCTCGGTGTTGGACTCCTCTTCTTCGGACGCGCTCGAGTCATCCCATGTTGCTTTAAGCGCCTTCTTTTTTGATGTTCTCTTTTCGACTTGGGGACAATCACTCTTATAGTGTCCCGGCTTTTTGCACTCATAGCAAATAACTTGGTCCTTCTTGGGTTCAAGTTTATTTTTTGTGTCATTCTTAAACTAGTTTCTTTTAATGAATTTTTTAAATTTTCTTGTTAGAAGTGCCAAGTCATCGTCACAGTCCTCATCACTTGAATTTTCTCTCAAGTGGTCTTCTGAAGTTCTAAGTGCCATATCCTTCCTGTTTTTTGGAAGGATGTCTTCTTGCTCTTCATGAGCTTTGCAAGTCATCTCGTAGGTCATTAATGACCCGATTAGTTCTTCAAGAGGGAAGTTGTTTAGATCTTTCGCCTCTTGAATAGCAGTGCATTTAGGATCCCAACTCTTAGGAAGGGATCTTAGAATCTTATTTACGAGCTTAAAATCCGAAAAATTTTTTCCGAGTCCATTTAGACCGTTGACGATATCCGTGAAACGGGTAAACATGTCGCCAATAGTCTCACTCGGTTTCATCCGGAAAAGTTTGAAAGAATGTAACAAAAGATTGATTTTTTATTCTTTCACTCTACTTGTGCCTTCGTGAGTCACTTCAAGTGTGTGCCAAATATCGAATGCGGTTTCACAAATCGAAACACGGTTGAACTCATTCTTATCAAGCACACAAAATAAGGCATTCAGAGCCTTTGCATTAAGAGCGAAAGCCTTCTTCTCCAATTCATTCCAATCGATCATTGGAAGAGAAGACTTCGAAAATCCATTTTCGACAAGATTCCAAAGTTCAAAATCCATAGAAATAAGAAAGATCCTCATTTGGGTCTTCCAATATGTGTAGTCCATCCCATTGAACATGGGTGGATGTGTAATAGAATAACCCTCTTGGTTTCCGACGTATACCATCTCTCTTGGGTTTTAATCTGTTTAAAAGTTAACTATTTCTTCGATAAAAAGGGGGGGGGGGGTGAATTAGTGCAGCGGAAAACCTTCTTCGATAAAAATCACGTTCATTCGATAAAAGTGATTTTGGTAGGAAAGCCGATTCGTAAATCACTTTAACTTTTGATTAAGTGAGATGCAGCAAAGATATAAGTGCAGTTTGCAGTTATGGTTCAAATCAGATAGTGGCACAAACTGAAATATGATATTCGTACGAAAAAACTGATTTACGTCTAAATGCTGATTTGTAAATCACTTGATTAAGTGAGATGCAGTTAAAGCAAGGATATAAAGGCAGTTTGCAGTTATGATAGAAATCAAAATGTAAACGCAAGCTGAAATATGATGATCGTACGATAAAACTGATTTACGTCTAAACGCCAATTCGAAAAGTGCAAAGCTTGAAAGTAGTAAGCTTTTGAGGAGATTTGCAGTAAGGATAAGATGCTCAAAGTAAATGCAAACCGAGATTTAGAGTGGTTCGGTCAATCTTGACCTACTCCACTTTTGGCTTCCTCCCCCGACGAGGTCACTGACGTCAACTAGAGGCCTTCCTTC
The DNA here is from genome assembly GCF_036884655.1 of Musa acuminata AAA Group. NCBI lineage: Eukaryota > Viridiplantae > Streptophyta > Magnoliopsida > Zingiberales > Musaceae > Musa > Musa acuminata. The sequence goes on along the minus strand of NC_088349.1, from coordinate 30,800,125 downwards.
AATAGGCGACGGCCAACCACCCTTTTACAGTTTCACTCCTTTTGACGGGCTTAGGAGACAACCCTTACAGAATTTTCTCTCCTCTCTTTAAAGATCAAAACTTGGAAGAAAAGAGGGAGAAGAACTTTTGGCCTTTACAACAATTTTGAGCTCTAAGAATCACAGAATAAGATCAGGATTTCGGTGTTTTTGTGTCTCCTTTTAGTGCTGAATGGGTGGGGTATTTATAGGCCCCAACCCTGTTTGAATTTGGAGCTCAAAACTGTCAATTCCTGAAATTCCGGGATCTGGCGGTTGCACCACCTGACTGGAGCGGTTGCACCGCTTGGCAGAGCTCGAAGACTAAGCCTCTGGGCAGTGCCACCTCTTGTCAGGGGCGGTTGCACCTCCTGCTAGAGCTCAAAGATCGAGCTCAGGCAGTACCACCTCCTGACTAAGGCGGTTGCACCGCTCAGCCAGAGCTCGGAGACCGAACTCAAGCGGTGCCACCTCCTGATTGAGGCGGTTGCATCGCTCAGCCAAAGCTCGGATACCGAGCCCAGGCGGTGCCACCTTTGTCAAGGGCGGTTGCACCTCCTGCTAGAGCTCGAAGACTGAGCTCAGGCGGTGCCATCGCCTGACTGAGTCGGTTGAATCGCCTATCAGAAATCAGTGTCCGAATGGGTTGATCCATTCAGCCCAATTTGGGTTTTTTCAGGGGCCCAATTGCCCAAGATTAAGTTAATGGGATCACCTCCCATTTCCAACTTAATCATTATGCTAACTACGATTTTTCCTAAGATATTTACTGCAACTTGCTCCGGTGCGTCAATCGCTTCTTCCGGCGAGCTTCCGGCGAACTTCCATCGATCATCCGATGAACCCTCGGTGATGCTCCTGCGGACTTCCGGCAAACTCCTGGACTTACGACGATCCACTTGGCGAGTTCTGACGAGCTTCTTTGGCAAGCTCATGGACTTCTCGGATTTGTTCCTACAGAACCTCCGACGACTGTCCGAACTTCCGTCGAACTCTCGAACTCCCAACTGTTGAATCTCGTATTTTGATGATGAAACTACTTGATATATGTTTATGATTTTATCTGCGTTTTGAGTGACGTAGGGTGCTTCGATCAGGATGAAACAATTAAAGCAGGAACATCATGTTGTGCCGGAGGAACATGTTAGAAGATTGGACGTCGGGCCGGTGGATCGGTCGACGTATCGACAGAAGGCTTCGGGCCGTGGACTCGGGCATCGGGCCAAGAAGAGCGGGTATTGTGCCAAGGATATCGGAGTTGCAGAGTCAACCGGCTGATTGGGCAATAGGCTGCAAGAAAGGACGATGCGCCGAAGAATCGGACGAAGCGTCGAGGGACCAATGACATGCCGGACAACTTGGTTAATTGCTTAGGATTAATTGTCTCGATCAAAGTTTTGCTTTAATTGTGCAGGATTAGCTATGATAACGATGAAGACATAAAGCAAAACAAAGTGTCGGAGTCAAGCGCGAAGGATTTGTTGCAAGTTCGAGAGTTCGACGGAAGTCCGAAGGTTCGTCGGGAATGCTACCGGAACTAGCCGAGAATGAGTTGGGAGCTTGCCGAAGGGTTTTTCGGAAGCTCGCCGGAAGGTTCGTTGGGAGTTCGCGGAGCTCGCCGAGAAAGATTGGAGCTTGCCGAAGAAGCTCGTTGGAACTCGCTAAGAACAAATCGTGAAGTCTAGGAGCTTGCCGGGAGTCCGCAGAATAGTTTCCGAGAGTTCATCGGAAGACCGCCGGAAGTTTGCCGAAAGCTCGCCAGAAGAAGTCTTGACTTGCGGACTTTGTAATAGCTTATAAAATGTCTTTAAAATCATAGTTAGCACATTAATTAGGGTTAGGATTAGGTGTTAATCCTATAACCCAAGTAGGGGCCAATTAGGCCCAAGTTCGGACTGGTTTGGGCCAAGTTTGGAGCCAAACCAAGTGAGCTGAAATAGTGAAAGAGGTGGCACCGCCCCAGCCAGAAGGTAGCACCGCCCAGGCTATGTCTCCCAGCGAGACTGGGAGGTGCAACCGCCCCAGCGAGGAGGTGGCACCGCCTGGGGCTCAGTCTCCGAGCGAGACTGGGCGGTGCAACCTCCCTGACAGAGAGGTGGCACCGCCTGAGCTCAGTCTTCGAGCAAGACTGGGCGGTGCAACCTCCCTGACAGAGAGGTGGCACCGCCTGAGCTCAGTCTTCGAGCTCTGCCAAGCGGTGCAACCTCTCCAGTCAAGAGGTGCAACCGCCTGATCCCGGAATTCCAAGATTTGATCGTTTTGAGCTCCAAATTTGAATTGGGTTGGGGCCTATAAATACCCCACCCATTCAGCACTGAAAAGATACAGACCTACACCGAAATCTTGATCTTTTCTGTGATTCTAAGAGCTCAAAAGTGTTGTAAAGCCTTTAAGTCTCCTCCTTCTATTCTTCAAGTTCTTGAGTTGTAAAGTGAGGAGAGAAAGGTCTGTAAAGGTTGTCTCCTGAGCCTATCAAAAGGAGAGAAACTGTAAAAGGGCAGTTGGCCTTCGCCTATTGAAGGAAGGCCTCTAGTTGACGTCGGTGACCTCGTCGGTGGAGGAAGCCAAAAGTGGAGTAGGTCAAGACTGACCGAACCACTCTAAATCTCTGGTTTGCGTTTATTTTGAGCACTTTATCATTACTGCAAACCTCCTTCATAACTACTGCTTTTTGCGCTTCTACGAACAAGTTCTAAGTGCTGTTCTTTCAGAATCTGCATTCAGACATAAATCGGTGTTTTCGTACATTACAGTTTATGTTTACGTTTTGATTCTGCAAAACTGTCTTCTGCGTCCTCACGAACAAGTTTCTAAGTGCTGATCTTTCCAAATCTGTTTTCAGATGTAAACCAGTGTTTTCGTGCGATATTTACATTACAGTTTACGTTTACGCCTTGATTCTGCAAAACTGTCTTCTACGCTTTTACGAACGAGTTTCTAAGTTCAGATCTCTTTGAAACTGCGTCTAGACGTAAAATTGCGTTTAGACGTAAAACTGTCCAAACTGTGTTTAGACGTTTTAGACGTAATCTGAGTTTAGACGTAAATCTACGTTTAGACATAAATCTGCGTTTAGACATAAAACTACGTTTTAGACGTAAACTGAGTTTGGACGTAAATCTGCGTTTAGACGTAAATCTGCGTTTAAACGTAAATCTGCGTTTAGACGTAAAACTGCGTTTAGATGCAAACTGCATTTAAACGTAAATTATGTTTAGACATAAACTACGTTTAGACATAAACTGCACTTAATCATAAGTTATCTTAGAATCGGCTTTTGCTTCAAAACTGATTTTTATCGAACGAATGCTTCTTTTGTTTTTAATCGCTAAAAGATTTCCGCTGCACTAATTCACCCCCCCCCCTCTTAGTTCTCTCGATCCTAACAATTGGTATCAGAGCGGGGTATTTCTCATTTCGGATTTACACCCGAGAGAAATGGCTCTTCAAGAGGGCTTTTCGGTCTTTCGTCCACCGTTCTTTAACGGATTAGACTACACTTATTGGAAAACTCGAATGAGAGTTTTTTTGATTTCTCTAAATCTGGATTTATGGAATATTATTGAAAACAGTTTTCAACTTCCCTCTAAACCGACGAACGAATGGTCGGATTTGGAGAAGAAGTATTTCTCTTTAAACGCAAAGGCTATGAATGCCTTATTTTGCACTTTGGACAAAAATGAGTTCAATCGGATATTTACGTGCGAAACAGCTTTTGACATTTGGCGAACACTTGAAATCACGCACGAGGGAACTAGTAGTGTCAAAGACTCGAAAGTTAACTTTTTATTGCATGATTTCGAGCTTTTTCGAATGTAACCAAGCGAGACTATAGGCGACATGTACACCCGTTTCACGGATGTCGTCAATAGTTTAAGAGCTCTTGGAAAATGTTTTTCGGACTTTGAACTCGTAAACAAGATTTTGCGTTCTCTTTCTAAGAAGTGGGATTCAAAGGTAACTACAATATAAGAAGCTAAAAACCTAAACAACTTATCACTTGAAGAACTAATTGGTTCATTGATGACATATGAAATGGTGCACAATGCACATGATGAACATGTTGAACACAATCACCTTCCAAAGAACAGGAAGGATTTGGAACTCTGGACAAATGAATGCCACTTGAGCGATGACTCAAGTGATGAGGACAATGATGAACAAAACAACCTTCCAAAGAACAGGAAGGATTTGGGACATAGAACATTTGAAGACCACTCGAGCATAAGCTCAAGTGATGGTGAACTTAAACTACAAATGAAACGAAAATTAAAAAGCAAAAAGAATCGAACTACTTGCTTTAAACGCAAGAAGAAGAACAAAAATTGGGATGAATCGAGCTCCTCCGAAGAAGAGAAAATCAACAAAAGCAAGGCGGCAAACTACGCCTTAACAGCCTACAATGATGAGGTAATCGAAATCCCCCTAATTTATTTTGAAATTACTTGATGCTTTCATGATGTATTTTTCTCTTTTAGTTTAGAATTAATTTTCTTAAAAATTACATGTTAAAAAAAAAAATTATTATGATCATACTAAGTAATTTCGAAAATGATAATATTGCATATTTTATGATAAACAAATAAAATGATCTTGATTGAAAATAAGAAATCATGTGTATTACGTTGATTTCCATTGTTATTTCTCGATTTTGATTAAAGATCATGTTTGATTTGAAGAAATGCATAATGATGAAATTAAATATTTTGATTAACAATTTTATGCATGAGATTTTAAGCCGATGATAAGCATGTGTTATTCTCATGAGTATATTTGAAAGACTATGGCAAAAATGTCCTCGAATGCATGAACGTGTTAAGATTATTTTTCGGACATTCTTGATTCAATGTTCAAAACACTTAATTGCCATGATGATTTTACACTATAACATGTTGAAAATTATATGTTTTGGATACATAAATTTTTATGATCATGAGCAAGTTTTATCTTCATAATTGAACTTGAAAATCTATAACAAAATCTTATCCGAATACATGAAAGCACTAATTTCATTTTCGGATTCACTTAACAATTGATATCCTAACAATCGGATTTTCTCATACACTTATGAAAAATATTTTTCTAAAATGGATTTGATGAAATGATTCCTGCTTATAAATTCCATTTTGAAATATGAATGATAGTGTCTTTGCTTGCAAAGATTTGTTTCACATACATATCTCCTATGATTCATGTGCAGAAAAAGAATTTATAAATCATAATATAATGAGATTTCTTATGCAAAAATAAAGTGCTTTTGTGATTCTTTGCTAAAGAGAATAATTATTAAAATCATGATCTTGATAATTATAACATGAAGCTCTTTATAAATCAAGATCGTTCATTATGCTCCCTACATTTATCAAAAAGGAGTTCTTCAAATGAAATGCAACTTGTCTTTTGATTTCATGATATTTTGTGAATTTCGAAATTAATTTTAATGACTTGATTATGAGTTTCAAGTTGACGATTTGATTTGAATAAGTTATGTCTAAATCATAATCATAATCATAATCTTGCAAAATTGAAATCATGAATAATATCTTTTGGTATTAATGAATTGATACTCACAATATGAAAGTATTGGTATTCATGACTTGATTTTGATTGAAATACATGCTTAAATTAATCATTCTTCTATGTTTCAAAAATTCTTTAAATGCCTTATGTGATGACTGAAAATTAATTTGCTTTATGATGAATCACGAATCATGACTTGATCTATGATATTGAAATATTTTAATCATGATTCTTGGTTATATAATTCCTTTGGCCTATTAAAAGGATTTGTTGAATGGATCATGTCCTTCTTGAACTTTCTTGATATCATGACAAGATTTTATAATATGGCCTGTATAATAATTAAAAAAATTTTGGCCATTGATTTCTCCCTTCTTTTCGACAAAAACAAAGGGGAGAAAGCTTTTGCTAGTTAGAACATGCAAAGAAAAGCAAGTGCAATCTTGCACATGAAGCAAGTGTTGAATTGCCATGATTGAACCTAAGAATCTTGCTATGCTTTTGTGCTTATATGTTGTGATGAAAATATAGCTTCATGTTATAAAAACTTATATATCTTTTAAAATAGCTAGAGCTACTTCTCCTTTTGTTGATGATAAAGGGGGAGAAATATATGAATTTTCATCATGTTAAGATACTATAAGTGCCATATTTGAATTTTCATCATGTTAAGATATCAAGAACTTGCATCGTAATTCTACTTGATGATATCTTGCCATGTGATGAAATGCTACGATTTGTTGCTAAAATGATGCATGCAATACTTATGCTTTCTACGTAATGTATTGCATATGATATGAACCTTGATTAAAATTGCCTTGATTTGAATTCAAGGTTTATCTCAATTATGGAATTTTGAAATAAAAATGATTACTCACCTTTGTCATGATTTAGAAATTGACAGAAAGGGTTTTCCCTTCTTTTTGACAATGACTAAGGAGGAGATAACTTGCATGCACAATTCAAGAAGAAAGCAAATTTTCACTTCTCAAAAGAGAAGAAATTGCTATCTTGAACATCTTAAGAAACAAAAAGAACAAAGGTGCTATCTTGCCTATCTCAAGAAGCAAAACATGCTAACTTGCGCATCTAGCAAAGTGGACAAAATTTTCATACTTCAAGAAGCAAGAGTTGCCTTCTTGAACATATCTAATTTGCTAGCTTGCATAATGTAGAACTTGCTATCTTGAACATCTCTAATTTTCATACCAAGTGCTATCTTGTATGCTATAAAACTTGCATATCTAAAACTTGATAGCTTGAATATTCTAAGCATGATTCAACACTTGCTATATGTTCTAGCAAAATTGCATAATGATAAAACTTGATATTATGTTTTTCATGCAATGAGTTGAACCAATATCACAAACACTTGATTGTGATACTTCTCCTTTTTGTTGATGACAAAGAGGGAGAAGTATGTTGATGAAAGTATGTTGATGACATGGCATGTGATGCATAAGTTTATGCATATGTTCATGTTGACGTGTTGCAAGTATTCATGATGAATATTGCAATGACTTGAATTCAGTTTGAATTCAAGGTTCTATCAAGATGGCATATTGATAGGGGGAGTTTGTTTAAACTCCGGGAGTTAAGTTTAACTCCGTCATCAAGTGGTTGTCATCATCAAAAAGGGGGAGATTGTTGAATCTCGTATTTTGATGATGAAACTACTTGATATATGTTTATGATTTAATCTGCGTTTTGAGTGACGCAGGGTGCTTCAATCAGGATGAAACAATTAAAGCAGGAACATCATGTTGTGCCGGAGGAACATGTCAGAAGATTGGACGTCGGGCCGGTGGATCGGTCGACGTATCGACAGAAGGCTTCGGGCCGTGGACTCGGGCATCGGGCCAAGAAGAGCGGGTATTGTGCCAAGGATATCAGAGTTACAGAGTCAACTGGCCGATTGGGCAATAGGCTGCAAGAAAGGACGATGCGCCGAAGAATCGGACGAAGCGTCGAGGGACCAATGACATGTCGGACAACTTGGTTAATTGCTTAGGATTAATTGTCTCGATCGAAGTTTTGCTTTAATTGTGCAGGATTAGCTATGATAACGATGAAGACATAAAGCGAAACAAAGTGTCGGAGTCAAGCGCGAAGGATTTGTTGCAAGTTCGAGAGTTCGACGGAAGTCCGAAGGTTCGTCGGGAATGCTACCGGAACTAGCCGAGAATGAGTTGGGAGCTTGCCGAAGGGTTTTTCGGAAGCTCGCCGGAAGGTTCGTTGGGAGTTCGCGGAGCTCGCCGAGAAAGATCGGAGCTTGCCGAAGAAGCTCGTTGGAACTTGCTAAGAACAAATCGTGAAGTCTAGGAGCTTGCCGGGAGTCCGCAGAATGGTTTCCGAGTGTTCATCGGAAGACCGCCGGAAGTTTGCCGAAAGCTCGCCAGAAGAAGTCTTGACTTGCGGACTTTGTAATAGCTTATAAAATGTCTTTAAAATCATAGTTAGCACATTAATTAGGGTTAGGATTAGGTATTAATCCTATAACCCAAGTAGGGGCCAATTAGGCCCAAGTTCGGACTGGTTTGGGCCAAGTTTGGAGCCAAACCAAGTGAGCTGAAATAGTGAAAGAGGTGGCACCGCCCCTGCCAGGAGGTAGCACCGCCTAGGCTATGTCTCCCAGCGAGACTGGGAGGTGCAACCGCCCCAGCCAGGAGGTGGCACCGCCTGGGGCTCAGTCTCCAAGCAAGACTGGGCGGTGCAACCTCCATGACAGAGAGGCGGCACCGCCTGAGCTCAGTCTTCGAGCAAGACTGGGCGGTGCAACCTCCCTGACAGAGAGGTGGCACCGCCTGAGCTCAGTCTTTGAGCTCTGCCAGGCGGTGCAACCTCTCCAGTCAAGAGGTGCAACCGCCTGATCCCGGAATTCTGGGATTTGATCGTTTTGAGCTCCAAATTTGAATTGGGTTGGGGCCTATAAATACCCCACCCATTCAGCACTGAAAAGATACAGACCTACACCAAAATCTTGATCTTTTCTGTGATTCTAAGAGCTCAAAAGTGTTGTAAAGCCTTTAAGTCTCCTCCTTCTGTTCTTCAAGTTCTTGAGTTGTAAAGTGAGGAGAGAAAGGTCTGTAAAGGTTGTCTCCTGAGCCTGTCAAAAGGAGAGAAACTGTAAAAGGGCAGTTGGCCTTCGCCTATTGAAGGAAGGCCTCTAGTTGACGTCGGTGACCTCGTCGGTGGAGGAAGCCAAAAGTGGAGTAGGTCAAGACTGACCGAACCACTCTAAATCTCTGGTTTGCGTTTATTTTGAGCACTTTATCATTACTGCAAACCTCCTTAATAACTACTGCTTTCTGCGCTTCTACGAACAAGTTCTAAGTGCTGTTCTTTCAGAATCTGCATTCAGACGTAAATCGGTGTTTTCGTACATTACAGTTTACGTTTACGTTTTGATTCTGCAAAACTGTCTTCTGCGTCTTCATGAACAAGTTTCTAAGTGCTGATCTTTCCAAATCTGTTTTCAGACGTAAACCAGTGTTTTCGTGCGATATTTACATTGCAGTTTACGTTTACGCCTTGATTCTGCAAAACTGTCTTCTGCGCTTTTACGAACGAGTTTCTAAGTTCAGATCTCTTTGAAACTGCGTCTAGACGTAAAATTGCGTTTAGACGTAAAACTGTCCAAACTGTGTTTAGACGTTTTAGACGTAATCTGAGTTTAGACGTAATCTGAGTTTAGACATAAATCTGCGTTTAGACGTAAATCTGCGTTTAGACGTAAATCTGCGTTTAGACGTAAAACTACGTTTTAGACGTAAACTGAGTTTGGACGTAAATCTGCGTTTAGACGTAAATCTGCGTTTAAACGTAAATCTGCATTTAGACGTAAAACTGCGTTTAGACGCAAACTGCATTTAAACGTAAATTATGTTTAGACGTAAACTACGTTTAGACGTAAACTGCACTTAATCATAAGTTATCTTAGAATCGGCTTTTGCTTCAAAACTGATTTTTATCGAACGAACGCAGCTTTTGCTTTTAATCGCTAAAAGATTTCCGCTGCACTAATTCACCACCCCCCCTCTTAGTGCTCTCGATCCTAACACCAACGTGATCATTGTCTTGATTCCGACGCAACTCCTGTTGCATATCTTATTTTCATCGTTGTTAATCCTGCACACTTATCTCAACATATAGATTAGATGACAAATGACAATTGACTTTATCGTCAAAATCCGAGATTCAATAGTACCAAGCCCGAAGAGATGACTTCCAAGATATGGGAGGTTCTATGATCGATCTCAACTATCCATGCATGAGGGTGGACTTCCCTAGATGGGAAGAAGGGGACCCGATTGGTCGAATCTCGCGTGTGGGAGCGATATTTTCGATACCACAAAATCGAAGATGCATCTATGGTGGAAATTATAGCTATACATCTTAAAGAGGATGCCATAGAGTGGTTTGACTAGTTTGAATACACTCATGGAGTCCTCTCATGGCAATAATTCGAAGAAGAACTACTTATCTGCTTCGGACCAACCGATTACGAGAACATTGACGAACAACTAGCAAAGATCCGACAAACCTCCACCATTCAGGAGTACTAAACCAGGTTTAAAAGGTTGTCTAATCAAAATTGTGATTGGTCTCAAAAACAGCTATTGGGGACCTTCATTGAGGGCTTGAAGCCAGAGATCTAGGGAGAAGTTAAAGCGCGACAACCGTACACACTTATGGCAGCCAACTCTTTTGCATGACTTCAAGAGGAGCGATTGAACCATGAAGCCTAGAGGACTAGGGTCACTCTCTGACCAGCAGTACTAAAGCCCTTAGCCCCCCTACTATCAACCGAGACCTTACACCATAATCATTGACAAGAGAAGAGCTTTGGGAGCGATCTGCGAAGGGGTTATTAGATAGTGCGACGAGCCATGGAGCCGTGAGCATTGTTGTAGTAAAGGGAGACTTTTTATGATTGACCTAGTAGAAGAAGAAGTCATTGAACATCCAAAAGAGAGCCTTGAACATGAAAAAGAAGATACAAAAGAAGAGCCATAATCGACTGACGTTACGGTACACACACTAGCTAGCTACTAAAACCCACAAACGATGAAAGTTGGAGGCCTTCTTAAACAGCAACCGATCACTGTTCTCATTGACATGGGCAACGCTAATAACTTCCTAAATAGTAAGGTTATAGCTTGGATGGCACTCCACATTGAAGGTTGCAGCAAGTCCGATGTAAAGGTCACCGACGGCAGAACCCTAAAGTGCGACCAAGAAATAATTGCATATTTCTTCCTCCTCCCTCTTGATGATCATGAGGCCATGCTCAGAATTAAATGGTTGACAACATTAGGTGATGTTTCTTAGAATTTTATAAAACTAATTATCAAATTTTACAGTAAGGAGAAACATGAGATACTGCACGGGAAACGTTGGGGCGACGTAATGATAATTTGCACACAACAAATGGAGAAGGTTTTGCATAAAGTATGCAACGATTTTTTGGTACAACTTCAGCAGTAAACTCAGGGAGAGCCAACAGAATTTGAAGATCTAAATCTACTTCCTTTGCTTGCTAAATTTTTAGATATATTTTACGAACCGCGCAACCTACCTTTTACCAGTCAGCATAATCATTATGCATTTATGTAAAACCTACCTAAGCCGACCCCTATTAAAGAGGTGAAGAGACTAGCTAAGGTTTAGGGATTATTTCTTGGAGAAGAATTAGGAGTTGTAAAGGAATAGGAGTCTTGAGTAGGAGTCCTATTAGGAGTTTTGAGTAGGAGTCCAATTAGGAGTTATATAAATAGTCATGTATTCATTCTCTTTTAATAAGCAATAGATGAATCTTTTCTGCAGCCTTTGAGTAGCAAATTGGAGGGAGGAACCCCTATAGAGTTCCAAGGAGGCCGACCTCCTAAAGAGATCAACCCTAAGTTTAGAATTTACAAGGGTTCTAACACAAAGACATCGTCGCGAGGAGGGATGGTCGAGTGGCCACGGCTACGGCTGCGACCCAAAGGGAGGTGGTGGACTCCAACTAAATCATTTATCATATTTATGACTTGTTATATATTCAACATGAAACATCATTCTTGATACACATATGATTCCCTCTTTTAAGAGAATATTTATCAATTCATGATAAGTTGAGATTTTCTTTATATTAATCAAGACTTTTCATTATTCTCCTATGATTCTACTTTCTATATATTTAAGAGGAGCTTTTCTATATAAATCATGAGATTTCTTATGCATGAATTAAAATATTCTACCATTTTATTCTCTTATGATTCATTTTGTCATTTACTAAAGAGGAGAATTATCCATATGAATCATGGTTTCTCTTGATTTCTTGGAATCAAAACTTGATATTTTCCTATGTGAAGAAAGATCCCTCACTTTTTATTCTCAAATGATTTCTTGTATTTTATGAAAGAGAATATTTATTAAAATGAATTATGTCTTTTGGTATTCACATGATCTCATCTTTCATGATATGATTTTTCTTTGTATCCTTGTATTCATGAAGTATATCTCATCACTAAATTTTTCTTGATATCTTCCATGTGATGACTTGAATATTTACACCTTTATGCTATTCCCCTCTTTTTGTCAATGACAAAGGAGGAGAAAATAAAAGATGAATGTTTGGTATCATAATCAAAATGTTGATTTAATGCATGAAGTGATAAATGCTTAAAAATGTTGATTTAATATTTGGTATCATGAATGCTTTAGTATCATTCATGGGAGAAATGATAAATGTTTGGTATCATGATCAAAATGTTGATTTAATGCATAAAGTGATAAATGTTTAAAAATTTTAATGTCTTAGCATCATGAATGTTATGCCCAAAATGATGTATCATGAATGCTTGAGTATCATGTATGATATGCCCATAGTAATGATTTATGATATGCCCATAGTAATGATTTATTTTTGGTATCATGCATGAAGAAATGATGAAATGTAATGGTTTGAAATTATGCATGTTATTGTTAGGACTTTAGCTAGGAGAGTCCTAATTGAGTTTCATTAAAAGGGGCATTTATGTAAAACCTACCTAGTCGATCCCTATTAAAGAACTGAAGAGGCCGGCTAAGGTTATGATTAATTTGGAGGTTGCTTCTTAGAGAAGCCTTATAAATAGTCATGTATTCATCTTCTTTTATCAAGGAATAGATGAATCTTTTTAGCAGTCTTTGAGTAGTAATCTAGGGGAAAGAACCCCTTTAGAGTTCCAAGGAGGTCGATCCCCTAAAGAGATCAACCCCAAGCTTAGAATCTGCAATGGTTCTATCACTTGTTATCAGAGCAGTATTCTTCGCATCTCACTGTCCTTCCATAGCCATCTATCAGCCCTCCAAAGCCACCCAAAGCAATTCCCACAATTGCTTAAAAGATCATTGCTGAATTCCGCCATCATCTCCACCACCGCGGATCATCCTTTGATCTGCCCGTGAATTGCAACAGGTTCTGGTTTCCTACCTTACTACTCCTGCAATTTAGTTATCCTTATTCAAAAATCTAAAAAAAAAAATTGTTCCTATATTGCTGCATAAACTTTTTGTTGCAAAGTTTTCATGTCTACGACGAAAGATGCATTGCAGAATTCCAACCGCATAGCACAGTTTGTTTGATCTTGCTACTATATTTTTTCTATCCAAATCTCTACGAAATTTTTATGACAGCTTTGACACTTCCTAGCAACAGATTTTCCTTTAGTTTTGTCAAAAAATTCTCAATATGAACCATTGACCTTTTTACATCCAAACTACTACACTTTAGATAAAAAAATCTGTTGTAGTACCTTTATATGATCCTCAATTTTTTTGAACCTTCCACCACCCCATGCCATTAACCCATCAATAAAAAAAAGATAGGGATATCTCTGATCTACAAGCATATGCTATGGCTTCTCAAGATCCAATTAATGCCAAATTTGAAGCATTGGAATCTTGGATTGAATCGCGACTTGAATCGTGCTTGGAGGACAAATTGCGCGCTTTGTTTGCAGAATTCAGAATTGGACAACTGCTGAGTCTAACCAAATTTCAGTAAGGAGATCGTTCAGAGAGGCCTCTAGGGAAGGAGGGACAGCCCTTGGACATGCTTTAGCCATGCATGAGAGTGGACTTCCTATGATGGGAAGGAGACCCGACGGGGTGGATTTCGTGCACTGGATGATGCTGCTTTCACTACTCCCGAACGTCGGATGATGCTATGGTGGAAATTGCTGTCATCTATTTTGAAGGAGATGCTATTCAATGGTAAAATTGACTAGAATACAATCATGGGGCTTCGACATGGAATCAATTTAAGAATGCACTGCTGAATCGTTTCAGACCTACGAAGTATGAAAATATCAATGGCCAACTTGTAAAGATTCGACAAACCTCTACGATTCAAGAGTACCAAACCAAGTTTAAGAATCTATCCTACCTTGCTCATGATTGGACTAACCATCAATTGTTAGGAACATTCTATTAGGATCAAGAGCACTAAGACGGGGGGGGGGAATTAATGCAGCGGAAATCTTTCTACGATTAATAAAAACTACGTTCATATGATAAAAGCGATTTCGGTGTGAAAGCCGATTCTAAGATTACTTTAACTTAAGATCAAGCGAGATGACGTTAAAGTAAATCTATGAAGGCAGTTTGCAGTTATAATGGAAATCAGAATATAAGCGCAAACTGAAATACGACGTTCGTACGATAAAAGTGATTTGCGTCTAAACGCCGATTCGGAAAGCACTGAACTTTGAAACACGTTCGTAAAAGCACAGAAGGCAGTAAGCTATTGAGGAGGTTTGCAGTAAAGATAAGGTTCTCAAAGTAAATGCAAACTGAGATTTAGAGTGGTTCGGTCAATCTTGACCTACTCCACTTTTGGCTTCCTCCACCGACGAGGTCACCGACGTCAACTAGAGACCTTCCTTCAATAGGCGAAGGCCAACCACCCTTTTATAGTTTCACTCCTTTTGACGGGCTTAGGAGACAACCCTTACAGAATTTTCTCTCCTTTCTTTAAAGCTCAGAACTTGGAAGAAAAGAGGGAGAAGAACTTTTGGCCTTTACAATAATTTTGAACTCTAAAACTCATAGAACAAGATCAGAATTTCAGTGTATATTCTGTGTACTTTCAATGCTGAATGGGTGGGGTATTTATAGTGTCATGCCCCTCAAAATATCGATAATATTAAAATTCAAGAAAATAAATCAATCCAGGATCTAAACGAACATTTGAGGTCACTAAGAAAACATTCAGATCAAAATTTCACCTCTATAATCTATAAACCCTGTGCAGTTCATAAACATACAACACATCGTTCGATGATTCATAAAATCTGAACCCAACTCACCTAAATAATAACCACAACATAAATTCATAAATTTATAAACCCTATGCAGTTCATAAACATATAACACATCGCTCGATGATTCATAAAATCTGAACCCAACTCACCAAAATAATAACCACAACATAAATTCACAAGTGTTAGAGTTTGTACACTCATAAAACCAACGTTTACCATAAGTTCATATCGTTACACGAATTAAACTTTACATTCCAGAATATTAAACATTAGAGGTCCTTTAAATTTTTACAAAATCCACAAGTTTAGATTCATCGTCAACATTTCATTAGATGCAGCGTGTGCTTATACAACAAAAACATATATACTAATAAAGATCTGCCCAAAATCTTTTAGCTTTCCACTGCCTCAGCCCAATCTTAACATTTAAGCAAGCGACAAGCTATCCTGAAAAATTTATACAACAACGGGGTGAGCATATAAAGCTCAGCAAGTGACTAACATATCCATGTCAAAAGAGGACAATTTCCAAAGAGATAAAGTTTCAAAATGCAAGGCAGAATATAAGAATTCATAGATGTAATATCATTAGGTGCAGAATCACAATTGTCATTTCAATCATACATATTTGGTTCATAACAGATGGGGCATAGAGTAATTGGAGCATATCAACCACGAATGAAACATTTCGGAGCATATCAATAACAAATGAAACATTTCTGAGCTTATCAATAACGTATGAAATGTTCCGGAGCATATCAACGGCGTATGGAACATTTCGAAGCATATCAACGATGAATGAAATATTTTGGAGCATATAAATAACAAATGAAATGTTTCGGAGCTTATCAGTGGCGTATGAAATGTTCCAGAGCATATCAATGACGTATGGAACATTTCGGAGCATATAAATAACAAATACCAAACAGAAGCTCAAACGTCGTCTTTGACGTTGCATTCATATCATTCTTATCCAAAGCATGTATAGAAACCCATAACCAAAGCTCTGGATATCATATCAAACATACAGAAGGTGTAGTGAGACCACAGACAGAATGTGATTCATCCATTTCTGAATGACCACCAGACAAAAGTCTCCCACGTCTGAGAGCTCCATCCACCCACGTCTAGGTGAAGTCAGAGGGGGCCGGCAGAGCATCGCAGGCTCTATGCATAACTCCCTTTACCATTTCTAGCAAAGGTTCACATTATCCCACAACACCAAAGTACAAAAGGGCAGTATGAATAATGAATAGCATATATCGGAAGCACACGTGGAACAACAAAACGTACATGTGCCTTTACGAGTCAATACGATGCAAGCAACAATCTCTCACAAATGTATTCAGATTTGGAATGAAATGAAAGAAAGAGTATACCAAGATTCCAAGCAATCATATGTAGCTCAATTCAAATAAGAAGGTTAGATGAATTCAATATCCAAAGGAATGAAACTAGAATAGGCACATATCGAAAGCAAATATGGAACAATGGGATATACATCTGCCTATATGTGTCAATGCGATATAGCATAAATGTTACACAAAAATGTTTCAAGAATGTAAATAATTTATAGGCAAGAGCAAACTAGAATTCAAGCACTAACATAAGCCTCAATTGAGCGAAGGGGACTGAATGGAATCTATTTCCAAATGAATGAAACAGAATACGCGAAATCGACTAAAGCTCGATTTCTGTCAGGATTCAAGAGGCACATTGAACAAATACTTCAGATTATCAATTATGCTCCAATACCCTTAAGAAAGCTACTGTCAAAAGATAAATCAATCTATTTTCTGATGAAATAAGTTTCATATGAATCAAGGTTTCCAACAAGGAGTTACCATTGATTTAGTGACCGAAGATCTAAAAACTAAATCACTATTTTGTAGAATCCATAGGGCGGAATCAATAGATAGCAGAATAGGCATTTGAATTCCAAAATTTTCAATCTATATATTGAAAGAAAGGTTTACAAGTCTAGTTTCAAATGAAATTAGTTTGGTACAAATCAGAATTTCCAACAGGGACTTGTAGGCATTTTAGTATCGAAAGGTCAGAAATTTTGATCCCTATTCTACAGCATCTATAGGCTCATTTGAAATAGACGTTTGGGTAAGTATTCGATGTCCAAAATCTACAAAATCAGTGTCAAAAGAAAGATATATGAGTCTAATTCTAAACAAGCTAGATCTTGCCTGAATCCAAATTTGGTACTAAAAATTATAGTTGAAAAAGTGTATAGGGGTCAGATTACCGAAAAAATTTCAGATCCTTGATTTTATGTCCAAAGAGAGAAATATCAGGTTCTAAGCATAAATCATTCAGAATCAATATAGGAACAGAGACTAATACTTCTGTAGGATGGGGTTAGAACACTTGCCTTTGAGAATTATGACCCCAATTGAGAAGATTGAGTAAGAAACCTCAAAGCCCCAATTTTTTTTCTTCTTCTTCTTCCCCCTTTTTTTTTCCTCTTCTTCTTTCTGTCTTTCTCTGTTCATCCACGTAGCTGTCTTCTTTGGTTCCTTAAGAACGAAGGCAGAGAGACTTAAACGGTGGGATTTGTAATTTTGTGCATTTTGCAATTTAGTCCTTGTATGATTATATTTATGATTAGGTCCTTAGGATTTACATATAGGTCCTCAGATTTTTTTTTTTGAACAAATCCTCCAAATCTTATGAATAAGTTCTCAGATTCATACTTTGACTTTTTATCAAATTTAAAATAGATACTTACATTACAACTAGAAACTTATACGAAAATTCAGAAATGAGGGATGTTACATATAGGCCCCAACCCAGTTTGAATTTGGAGCTCAAAACTATCAATTCCCAGAATTCTGGGATCTAGTGATTGCACCTCTTGACTAGAGTGGTTGCACCGCCTGGCAGAGCTCGAAGACTGAGCCTTTGGGCGGTGCTACCTCTTGTCTTGGGCGGTGCTATCTCCTGTCAAGGGCGGTTGCACCTCCTGCCAGAGCTCGAAGACCGAGCTCAGGTGGTGCCACCGCTTGACTAAGGCGGTTGCACCGCTCGGCCAAAGCTCAGAGACCGAGCCCAGGTGGTGCCACCTCTGTCAGGGGAGGTTGCAACGCTCAGTCTCGCTCGGAGACTGAGCCCAGGTGGTGCCACCTCTTGGCTGGGGTGGTTGCACCGCCCAGTCTCGCTCGGAGACTTAGCCCAGGTGGTGCAACCTCCTGGCTTGGGCGGTTCAACCACCTGGCTGAAATCAGGGTCCGAATGGGTTATCCATTCGGCCCAATTTAGGTTTTTCAGGGGCCCAATTGTCCCAAGATTAAGTTAACGGGATCACCTCCCATTTCCAACTTAATCCTTATGCTAACTACGATTTTTCCTAAGATATTTACTACAACTTGCTCCGGTGCATCAATCGCTTCTTCCGGCGAACTTCCGTTGATCATCCGATGAACCTTCGGTGATGCTCCTGTGGACTTCCGGCAAACTCCTGGACTTGCGACGATCCACTTGGCGAGTTCCGACGAGCTTCTTTTCGCAAGCTCATGGACTTCTCGGATTCGTTCCTGCAGAACCTCCGACGACTGTCCGAACTTCCGTCGAACTCTCGAACTCCCAACGTGATCATTGTCTTGACTCTGGCGCAACTCCTGCTGCATATCTTACTTTCATCGTAGTTAATCCTGTACACTTATCTCAACATATAGATTAGATAACAAATGACAATTGACTTCATCATCAAAATCCGAGATTCAACAATCTCCCCCTTTTTTATGATGACAATCAATTGATAATGGAGTTATCCTTAACTCCCCCTGTCTATATGCCATACTTGAGATAAGTCATTCTTGAATTCAAAACTTTTGAATTCAAGAGACATATTGATATGTTAAAATCATTTAAACTTATCAATACTCCCATCATGATTCCCATCATGATGTTTCTCTCTGAAGATGATGTCAAGGCTTGACATTCATTTTCAAATTTTACATAACAGGTTTGAATGATGGTAATAGTAGCAATTCATCAGATTATAAGATATCAACATGTAAAACTGCGAAGTAGGATTTTGATATCATTACATGATACAACCAAGGCATAATGCAAATTATAGTAATCATAGCATCAATTCATATATCTCTTGGTGATGCAAGCATGGCATTATAAATTTCTCGGTGATACAAGCATGGCATTAATACTCATATATTTCTCCCCCTTTGTCATCAACAAAAAGCATGGTAATTGTGATAGCAGGAGAACAATAAGCGAATTTTGAGCATAAGCTTGATAGTTATTCATGCCTTTATATGTTATTTTCCAAGCATATAAAGGAAGGCATGATACATAGATTGCTTTGAATACTTCTTCCTTTTTATTTATTATAATCTTTTTGTATGAAGAAGGAAGGCTATTTGTGATACCAGCTATTTGTGAGTTACTTTGAGTGAAGTTAAAACTGATGAGAGATTAAATCATGCTTCATTTTTACAAGGATCAAGATATGTATGTGAAACAAATCTTTGCAAGTAAAAACACTATCATTCATATTTCAAGATGGAATTCATAAGCAGGAATCATTTCATCAAATCTATTTTAGAAAAATATGTTTCATATAATAAGTGTATGACGTGATCTCCTCCAACGCAACGTCAATTCCTCCTGCGTCAACTATCTAATCCTGATCAAGTAGACCTGCATCACTCAAAATCTTTTAAACATCTAAACATAATTAATTAGTTTTATCATCAAAATCTGAGATTCAACACTAAGTTTGCAATGTTAAGACCGAAGCAGCACTAAGAGGGGGGGGGGGGGGGGGGTGAATTAGTGCAACGGTAAAGTATGATAAACTTTCGACGATTTAAACACTTTCAGAAACTTCGTATGGTAAAAGCAACGTTTCGTTTGAAACCGTTTCGATTGCGTTTTAACTTGAAGGCAGGAAGCTATTGAAGGGGTTTGCAGTAAGGTAATAGCAGGAAGTAAATGCAAACCAGAGAAGACGGTAGTTTATAGTGGTTCGGTCAATCATGTCCTACATCCACTCCTCCGATTCCTCTTCCGTCGAGGCCACCGGCATCCACTAATGATCTTCCTTTACTAGGCGAAGATCAACCTCCTTCTTACACCCCTCTTATAACCTCTTACAAGTGGTTCACCCTTTTACAAAGATTTCAATGAAAAAAAAAGGAGGTGAACACTCAAGCTATTGAAAACAAGACTTTTCCTAAAGCTTTTCTCAACTTCTAGCTTCTCAAAAGGTTGTGTTCTCTGCTGAGAATTGAGGGGTATTTATAGGCCCCAAGAGGATTCAAATTTGGGCTCCAAAATTTGAATTTTCTTGGGTTTCCGATGCTAGCGGTGCCACCGCCTGTTAGTGTCTGACATTGACAGTGGACTGGCGGTGCCACCGCCCAGGTCTCGGGTGCTGGATGGTGCCACCGCCCATTCTAGGCAGTGCCACCGCCTAGGCCAATTCAGCTCACTGGTTGGGCACCAAACTTGGCCCAAACTAGTCCGAACTCGGGCCCAATGGCCCTTACTTGGGTTATAGGATTAACACCTAATCCTAACCCTAATTAACGTGCTAACTACGAATTTAAAAATATTTTCTAAGCTATTACAAAGTCCGTAAGTCAAGACTTCTTCCGGTGAGCTTCCGGTGAACTTCCGACGGTCTTCCGATAAACTCTCGGAAACCATTCTACGGACTCCCGGCAAGCTCCTAGACTTCACGATTTGATCTTGGCGAGTTCCAACGAGCTTCTTTGGCCAGCTCCGATCTTTCTTGGCGAGCTCCGCGAACATCCAACGAACCTTCCGGTGAGCTTCCGAAAAACCCTTTGGCAAGTTCCCTACTTATTCTTGGCTAGTTCCGGCAGCATTCCCGACGAACCTTCGGACCTCCATCGAACTCTCGAACTCGCAACAAATCCTTCGTGCTTGACTCCGACACTTTGTTTTGCTTTATGTCTTTTGTCGTTATCGTAGTTAATCCTGCACACACAAGCAAAAACTCTACTCTAATCTAGACAATTATTACAAAGCGAATTGACATTATGTTGCCCGGCACGTCATTGGTTGGCGCTTCGTCCGATTCTTCAGCGCATCATCCTCTCTTGCGGCTTGTTACCCAATCGACAGTTGACCTCCGCAACCCCGATATCCTTGGCGCAATTCCACTCTCCTTGGCCTGATGCCTGATGTCCGAAGCCTTCTGCCGTCCAATATCCTGACGTGATATCCTCCGGCGCAATGTCAATTCCTCCTGCGTCAACTGTCTAATCCTGATCGAGTAGACCTGCATCTCTCAAAATGCAGTTTAAATTATAAACACATATCAAGTGGTTTCATCATCAAAATACGAGATTCAACAATCTCCCCCTTTTTGATGATGACAACCACTTGATGACGGAGTTAACCTTAACTCCCAGAGTTTAAACAAACTCCCCCTATCAATATGCCATATTAATAGAACCTTGAATCCAAACAGAATTCAAGTCATTATAATATTCATCATGAATACTTGCAACACATCATCATGAACGTATGCATAAAACTTATGCATCACATGTCATGTCATCAACATACTTCTCCCCCTTTGTCATCAACAAAAAGGAGAAGTACTACAATCAAGTGTTTGTTATATTGGTTCAACTTATTGCATGAAAAACATAATATTAAATTTTTTATCATCATGCAATCTAGCAATTTTACAACATTTTAGAACTTGCAAGCTAGCAATTTAGAGATGTTCAAGAAAGTAACTCTTGCTTCTTGAAATATGCAAGTTTTATAAGCTAGCAAATTCAAATATATGCAAGTTGGCATATTTGCTTTTCTTGAGATAGGCACGATAGCATATTTTTGCATTTTCTTGATGTTTCAAGCTAGCAATTCTCGGTGATGTTCAAGATAGCAATTTCTTCTCTTTTGAGAATTGCAATTTTTGGTTTTTTCCTAGAATTGTGCTACTTCTCCCCCTTTGTCATATTTGCTTTTTTCTTTTGAGAAGTGCAATTATTGCAATTTTTGAGAAGTGTAATATCTCCCCCTTTGTCATTGTCAAAAAGAAGGGAAAAAACCTTTATATCAATTTCTAAATCATGACAAAGGTAAGTAATCATTCTTATTTATGCATCATTATAGTTTCAATACACAAATTCATTAACATTACATTTCATTTTTTTTATGCACGATACCGAAAAATCAATCATCATTATGAGCATATCAAACATGGTATTCAAGCATTCATGATATATCATTTTGGCAACATGATCATAGCTATTCAAATGATGGTATCTAAATGTCAAAATTCATTACATCCTATCATTCATGATCATTAACTTCTCATTTGTATTTCATGCATTATTTCATTTCATCTCATAAGTAATATCAAGAAGAGTTATTGGGTGATGAGATAAATATTTTATGAATACACGGAATTGTATAAAAATCATATCATAAGTGTTTCATGTATTCATATTATCACATGAAGCATACAAGACAATAATGCAAAGAAATCATGTCATGAAGGATATCAATATGAAAATTCAGCAAAGATCACATGATACAATCGCAAAGCATGATATAATTATGCGATATATCATGAGATGATAATTTATCATATCAATGAAAGATATCAATTGTTAAACATGATATGATAATAGTCTCAAAATTTTCAATTTGTGATGCATGTGATACATTGTGATACACTAAAAACTTTAATGCGATGCTTTTAAGGATATCAACCTATTTTTGATACAAAGGATGGCAAGAGCAATTATATTGCAAGTTTTCTAAGTTTTATATTTTTTGCTTCTTTCGAAATAGCAATTCTTTGCTTTTCTTTATATTGCAAGATTTGTAATTCATTGGCAGTGTTCATGATAGCAAGTTTTTTCAATGAAATGATCGAGCTAGCAAATTTTTCTTCCTTTGAAATATGCAGGCTAGTAAACTAACTCCCCCTTTATCATTATCGAAAAGAAGGGAGAACTCAATGGCTAAAAATTTCAACCATTCAATAAGCCAAATATGCAAAGAATTCATGAAAGATATCAATAAGGATCAATTCGTGAATACCCAAGATATGATTCATGGTTCATTAAAATTCTTCTAAACAAGTTCACGATCAAGATTCATATAATTCATAATAAAGAAAATTGATGTACAATCATCACACAAGACATACAAGGCAAAGAAATCTTGTTATTTCTATATTGTGAAATATATGATATCAAGGCTCATGATTCATTTGAAAAGATATAGCACAAAGAGCAACTTGAAACATTCTTATCAAGATCATATTTTAAAATATTCCAAGTATCAAGATATCAATATGACACTTCATTAAATTCCGAGAAATCAAAAGACAAGTTACACTTAAAAAAAATCATAATCAAATTATCATTTTTGAGATTCATAACATGAATAACATTATTACTATTTCATCAAAATCAATTTCAAGATTCACACAATATCATGAAATCATTAATCTCGATAAGATGGGAAAAGCATTTTCTTTTTAAGTGATTCTTTTAACACATCATAAAAAATAAAAAAAAACTCATTCATAATTCAAGTGATTTACAAGATATCATAAATAAATTTATCACTTGTATTTCATCAAAATCGAGAACTCTAGAGATAGAAAATGATTGAAGCATTTAACATGATTGTAGCATGATTCATATTTAAAATGTATCTTATGTCGTAAATATGAATCAAGCATTTGTCAAATCTCAAATCATCCTCAAAATTACATTCAATAAATTCATATATGATAAGCATAGATTTATTGAAAAATCAATAAGATAGAGGATTACATTTCATTTTTATAAATTTCTATTCATGTTATTTGCTTCTTATGAGCATGCCTTTGCTTTAAAAAGATGTCAACATTCAAGATAGAAAGGTAAATTTCGTAAAATAAATTATCAAGCATGATTCCATGATAACATCCTTTTAATATCTTGATATTCATTATCAAGTATGATTTCAAAAAGTATGTTCAAGAGAAATCATTAAGACCAAATGCATGATACACTCATTTATTTTCAAAATATTCATCATGTTTATTTTCATGAGATTCACAAGATTGGTAAAATAAATTCATTAATCTCAATAGGATATAAAATTCATTTCCATTGCATACAATTGATTTCATGTGAGGGTGTTCAAGTCTTTTCGTGAAAACATTGTATCATCATTTAAAGTCAAAACATAAGTTTCGTCATAAAGCCATCAAGACCAAACACATCAAAAATAAAACATCATGATATCACAACTATCATCAAAAGACTATCAAGAAATTCATACATAGATGTACATGCACTATGTCATCTTAATATGTTATGAGAATGTCATATTAATTCGTCATAAAAATGATTAAACCAAAAACATGTTAATCCAAAATGAGAGTTTCAAATCAACATTTACTTCAAAAACTCATGCATGATATAAAATCATCAAAATACACATGCATGGATTAATCCTAAGCATTATCACATATCATATAACTATCATCCATAATGTTGCATACATCATTAAACATTTCAAAATATAACATGCATGAAATTTAGCAATATACTTTTCATGATCAAATTTTTAATTTTTCAAAGATGCTAAAAAGAAAAACATGATATAATTTTTGAAAAATAATTTTTTATTTCCTATTCATACTATCTAAATTAAGCACTCATGAAAAACTTCAAGTAATTTCAAAATAATTCAAGAGAGTTGAGTTACTTACCTTATAGTCGAAGCTCGTCAAAGCCCAATTCGTCGTTTCACCTTTGGAAGTTCTTGATTCATCCATGGGTGCCTTCCTTTTCTTTGGCCTCTTCCTCCATTCAAGTTTATTGTTTATTTTAGATTTTTGTTTAATGAACTTATTAAGAGTTAGTGTTCGAAGTTCAAGTTCATCATTGTCCTCATCACTTGAGTCATCGCTCAAGTGGTATTCATTTGTCCGGAGTTCCAAATCCTTCCTATTCTTTAGAAGGTGGTTCAAGTGTTCATTGTGTTCATCATGTGCATTGCGCACCATTTCATATGTCATCAATGAGCCAATAAGTTCTTCAAGTGGAAATATATTTAAATCTTTTGTTTCTTGTATTGCTGTTACTTTTGATTCCCAAGCTTTAGAAAGTGATCGTAAAACTTTACTAACAAGTTCAAAATTCGAAAAACATTTGCCAAGAGCTTGTAAACCATTGACGACATCCGTAAAACAGGTATACATGTCAACAATGGTTTCGCTCGGCTTCATTCGAAAAAGCTCGAAATCATGCATTAAAATGTTGATTTTCAAATCTTTAACTCTAGAGGTGCCTTCGTGTGTGATTTCAAGAGTGTGCCATATGTCGAAAGCCGTTTCGCACAAAGAAACCCGATTGAACTCATTTTTGTCCAAAGCGCAAAATAAGGCATTCATAGCCTTTGCGTTTAAAGAAAAATACTTCTTCTCCAAATCCGACCATTCGATCATCGGTTTAGAGGGAAGTTGAAAACCGTTTTCAACAATATTCCATAAATCCAAATTCATAGAAATCAAGAAAACTCTCATTCGAGTTTTCCAATAAGTGTAGTCCAATCCGTTAAATAACGGTGGACGAAAAACTGATAAGCCCTCTTGAAAGCCATGAAGAGTCATTTCTCTTGGGTGTAAATCCGAAATGAGAAATACCGGGCTCTGATACCAATTGTTAGGACCGAAGCGGCACTAAGAGGGGGGGGTGAATTAGTGCAACGGTAAAGTATGATAAACTTTTGACGATTTAAACACTTTCAGAAACTTTGTATGATAAAAGCAACGTTTCGTTTGAAACCATTTCGATTGCATTTTAACTTGAAGGCAGTAAGCTATTGAAGGGGTTTGCAGTAAGGTAATAGCAGGAAGTAAATGCAAACCAGAGAAGACGATAGTTTATAGTGGTTCGGTCAATCGTGACCTACATCCACTCCTCCGATTCCTCTTCCGTCGAGGCCACCGACATCCACTAATGATCTTCCTTTACTAGGCGAAGATCAACCTCCTTCCTACACCCCTCTTACAACCTCTTACAAGTGGTTCACCCTTTTGTTAGGATCAAGAGCACTAAGAGGGGGGGGTGAATTAGTGCAGCGGAAATCTTTTAGCGATTAAAAACAAAAGCTGCGTTCGTTCGATAAAAATCAGTTTTGAAGCAAAAGCCGATTCTAAGATAACTTAAGATTAAGTGTAGTTTACGTCTAAACGTAGTTTACGTCTAAACACAATTTACGTTTAAATGCAGTTTGCGTCTAAACGCAGTTTTACGTCTAAACGCAGATTTACGTTTAAACGCAGATTTACGTCTAAACGCAGATTTACGTCCAAACTCAGTTTACGTCTAAAACGTAGTTTTACGTCTAAACACAGATTTACGTCTAAACGCAGATTTACGTCTAAACGCAGATTTATGTCTAAACTCAGATTACGTCTAAAACGTCTAAACACAGTTTAGACAGTTTTACGTCTAAACGCAATTTTACGTCCAGATGCAGTTTCAAAGGGATCTGAACTTCGAAACTCGTTCGTAAAAGCGTAGAAGACAGTTTTGCAGAATCAAGGCGTAAACGTAAACTGCAATGTAAATATCGCACGAAAACACTGGTTTACGTCTGAAAACAGATTTGGAAAGATCAGCACTTAGAAACTTGTTCGTGAAGACGCAGAAGACAGTTTTGTAGAATCAAAACGTAAACGTAAACTGTAATATACGAAAACACCGATTTACGTCTGAATGCAGATTCTGAAAGAACAGCACTTAGAACTTGTTCGTAGAAGCACAGAAAGTAGTAGTTATGAAGGAGGTTTGCAGTAATGATAAAGTGCTCAAAATAAACGCAAACCAGAGATTTAGAGTGGTTCGGTCAGTCTTGTCCTACTCCACTTTTGGCTTCCTCCACCGACGAGGTCACCGATGTCAACTAGAGGCCTTCCTTCAATAGGCGAAGGCCAATTGCCATTTTACAGTTTCTCTCCTTTTGACAGGCTCAGGAGACAACCTTTACAGACCTTTCTCTCCTCACTTTACAACTCAAGAACTTGAAGAACAGAAGGAGGAGACTTAAAGGCTTTACAACACTTTTGAGCTCTTAGAATTATAGAAAAGATCAAGATTTCGGTGTAGGTCTGTGTTTTTTCAGTGCTGAATGGGTGGGGTATTTATAGGCCCCAACCCAATTCAAATTTCGAGCTCAAAACGATCAAATCCCGGAATTCCGGGATCAGGCGGTTGCACCTCTTGACTGGAGAGGTTGCACCGCCTGGCAGAGCTCGAAGACCGAGCTCAGGCGGTGCCACCTCTCTGTCAGGGAGGTTGCACCGCCCAGTCTTGCTCGAAGACTGAGCTCAGGCGGTGCCACCTCTCTGTCAGGGAGGTTGCACCGCCCAGTCTAGCTGGAAGACTGAGCTCAGGCGGTGCCACCTCCCGGCTGGGGAGGTTGCACCGCCTAGTCTCGCTGGGAGGCTTAGCCCAGGCGGTGCCACCTCCTGGCCTAGGCGGTTGCACCTCCTGGTGCAATCAGGGTCTGAATGGTTAGTTCCATTCGGCCCAATTTCAATCTTCCAGGGGCCCAATTGCCCCATGATTAAGCCAATGGGATCACCTCCCATTTTCTAACTTAATCAATGTGCTAACTACGATTAAATCTAAGACAATTTCTGCAGCTTTGCTTCGGTGCGTCAATCGCTTCTTCCGGCGAGTTTCCGATGAACTTCCGTCGATCATCCGATGAACCCTTGGTGATGCTCCTGCGGACTTCCGGCAAACTCCTGGACTTTGTGACGATCCACTTGGCAAGTTCCGACGAGCTTCGCTTGGCAAGTCTTCTGTACTTCTCGGATCTGTTCTCGCAGAACCTCCGACGATAGTCCGAACTTCCGTCGAACTCTCGAACTTCCAATGTGATCATGAACTTGACTCCGGCGCAACTCCTGCTGCTTGTCTAAATTTCATCGTAGATAATCCTGCACACTTAAAACAAAACTTCGATCGAGACAATTAATCCTAAGCAATTAACCAAGTTGTCCGGCATGTCATTGGTCCCTCGACGCTTCATCCGATTCTTCGGCGCATCGTCCTTTCCTGCAGCCTATTGCCCAATCGGCCAGTTGACTCCGCAACTCCGATATCCTTGGCACAATACCCGCTCTTCTTGGTCCGATGCCCGAGTCCACGGCCCGAAGCCTTCTGTCGATACGTCGACCGATCCACCGGCCCGACGTCCAATCTTCTGACATGTTCCTCCGGCACAACATGATGTTCCTGCTTTAATTGTCTCATCCTGATCGAAGCACCCTGCGGCACTCAAAACGCAGATTAAATCATAAACATATATCAAGTAGTTTCATCATCAAAATACGAGATTCAACAATCTCCCCCTTTTTGATGATGACAACCACTTGATGACGGAGTTAAACTTAACTCCCGGAGTTTAAACAAACTCCCCCTATCAATATGCCATCTTGATAGAACCTTGAATTCAAACTGAATTCAAGTCATTGCAATATTCATCATGAATACTTGCAACACGTCAACATGAACATATGCATAAACTTATGCATCACATTTCATGTCATCAACATACTTCTCCCCCTTTGTCATCAACAAAAAGGAGAAGTATCACAATCAAGTGTTTATGATATTGGTTCAACTCATTGCATGAAAAACATGCATAAAACATGCTTAAAACATTCAAGCTATCAAGTTTTAGATATGCAAGTTTTACAGCATGCAAGATAGCACTTTTATAACATGCAAGCTAGCAATGTTGCAACATTTTAGAACTTGCAAGCTAGCAATTTAGAGATGTTCAAGAAGGCAACTCTTGCTTCTTGAAGTATGAAAATTTTGTCCACTTTGCTAGATGCGCAAGTTAGCATGTTTTGCTTCTTGAGATAGGCAAGATAGCACCTTTGTTCTTTTTGTTTCTTAAGATGTTCAAGATAGCAATTTCTTCTCTTTTGAGAAGTGAAAATTTGCTTTCTTCTTGAATTGTGCATGCAAGTTATCTCCTCCTTAGTCATTGTCAAAAGGAAGGGAAAACCCTTTCTGTCAATTTCTAAATCATGACAAAGGTGAGTAATCATTTTTATTTCAAAATTCCATAATTGAGATAAACCTTGAATTCAAATCAAGGCAATTTTAATCAAGGTTCATATCATATGCAATACATTACGTAGAAAGCATAAGTATTGCATGCATCATTTTAGCAACAAATCGTAGCATTTCATCACATGGCAAGATATCATCAAGTAGAATTACGATGCAAGTTCTTGATATCTTAACATGATGAAAATTCAAATATGGCACTTATAGTATCTTAACATGATGAAAATTCATATATTTCTCCCCCTTTATCATCAACAAAAGGAGAAGTAGCTCTAGCTATTTTAAAAGATATGTAAGTTTTTATAACATGAAGCTATATTTTCATCACAACATATAAGCACAAAAGCATAGCAAGATTCTTAGGTTCAATCATGGCAATTCAACACTTGCTTCATGTGCAAGATTGCACTTGCTTTTCTTTGCATGTTCTAACTAGCAAAAGCTTTCTCCCCTTTGTTTTTGTCGAAAAGAAGGGAAAAATCAATGGCCAAAACTTTTTAATTATTATATAGGCCATATTACAAAATCTTGTCATGATATCAAGAAAGTTCAAGAAGGACATGATCCATTCAACAAATCCTTTTAATAGGCCAAAGGAATTATATAACCAAGAATCATGATTAAAATATTTCAATATCATAGATCAAGTCATGATTCGTGATTCATCATAAAGCAAATTAATTTTCAGTTATCATATAAGGCATTTAAAGAATTTTTGAAACATAGAAGAATGATTAATTTAAGCAAGTAATGTTTCAATCAAAATCAAGTCATGAATACCAATACTTTCATATTGTGAGTATCAATTCATGAATACCAAAAGATATTATTTGTGATTTCAATTTTGCAAGATCATGATTATGATTTAGACATAACTTATTCAAATCAAATCGTCAACTTGAAACTCATAATCAAGTCATTAAAATTAATTTTGAAATTCATAAAATATCATGAAATCAAAAGACAAGTTGCATTTCATTTGAAGAACTCCTTTTTGATAAATGTAGGGAGCATAATGAACGATCTTGATTTATAAAGAGCTTCATGTTATAATTATCAAGATCATGATTTTAATAATTATTCTCTTTAGCAAAGAATCACAAAAACACTTTATTTTTGCATAAGAAATCTCATTATATTATGATTTATAAATTCTTTTTCTGCACATGAATCATAGGAGATATGTATGTGAAACAAATCTTTGCAAGCAAAGACACTATCATTCATATTTCAAGATGGAATTTATAAGCAGGAATCATTTCATCAAATCCATTTTAGAAAAATATTTTTCATAAGTGTATGAGAAAATCCGATTTTTAGGATACCAATTGTTAAGTGAATCCGAAAATGAAATTAGTACTTTCATGCATTCGGATAAGATTTTGTTATAGATTTTCAAGTTCAATTATGAAGATAAAACATGCTCATGATCATAAAAATTTATGTATCCAAAACATATAATTTCCAACATGTTATAGTGTAAAATCATCATGGCAATTAAGTGTTTTGAACATTGAATCAAGAATGTCCGAAAAATAATCTTAACACGTTCATGCATTCGAGCACATTTTTGCCATAGTTTTTCAAATATACTCATGAGAATAACACATGCTTATCATCGGCTTAAAATCTCATGCATAAAATTGTTAATCAAAATATTTAATTTCATCATTATGCATTTCTTCAAATCAAACATGATCTTTAATCAAAATCGAGAAATAACAATGGAAATCAACGTAATACACATGATTTCTTATTTTCAATCAAGATCATTTTGTTTGTTTATCATAAAATATGTAATATTATCATTTTCGAAATTACTTAGTATGATCATAATAATTTTTTTTTTTAACATGTAATTTTTAAGAAAATTAATTCTAAACTAAAAGAGAAAAATACATCATGAAAGCATCAAGTAATTTCAAAATAAATTAGGGGGATTTCGATTACCTCATCATTGTAGGCTGTTAAGGCGTAGTTTGCCGCCTCGCTTTTGTTGATTTTTTCTTCGTTTTCGGAGGAGCTCGATTCATCCCAATTTTTGTTCTTTTTCTTGCGTTTAAAGCAAGTAGTTCCATTCTTTTTGCTTTTTAATTTTCGTTTCATTTGTAGTTTAAGTTCACCATCACTTGAGCTTATGCTCGAGTGGTCTTCAAATGTTCTATGTCCCAAATCCTTTTTGTTCTTTGGAAGGTTGTTTTGTTCATCATTGTCCTCATCACATGAGTCATCGCTCAAGTGGCATTCATTTGTCCAGAGTTCCAAATCCTTCCTGTTCTTTGGAAGGTGATTGTGTTCAACATGTTCATCATGTGCATTGTGCACCATTTCATATGTCATCAATGAACCAATTAGTTCTTCAAGTGGTAAGTTGTTTAGGTTTTTAGCTTCTTGAATAGCAGTTACTTTTGAATCCCAAATTTTAGAAAGTGAGCGCAAAACTTTGTTAACGAGTTCAAAATCCGAAAAGCTTTTACCAAGTGATTTTAAACCATTGACGACATCCGTAAAACGGGTGTACATGTCAACAACGGTTTCGCTTGGTTTCATATGAAAAAGCTCGAAATCATGCAGTAAAATATTAACTTTCGAGTCTTTGACTCTACTAGTTCCCTCGTGCGTGATTTCAAGAGTGCGCCAAATATCGAAAGCCGTTTCGCACAAAGAAACCCGATTGAACTCATTTTTGTCCAAAGCGCAAAATAAGGCATTCATAGCCTTTGCGTTTAAAGAAAAATACTTCTTCTCCAAATCCGACCATTCGTTCATCGGTTTGGAGGGAAGTTGAAAATCGTTTTCAACAATATTCCATAAATCCAGATTCAGAGAAATCAAGAAAACTCTCATTCGAGTTTTCCAATAAGTGTAGTCCAATCCGTTAAAGAACGGTGGACGAACAACCGATAAGCCCTCTTGAAGAGCCATTTCTCTCGGGTGTAAATCCGAAATGAGAAATACCCCGCTCTGATACCAATTGTTAGGATCGAGAGCACTAAGAGGGGGGGGTGAATTAGTGCAGCGGAAATCTTTTAGCGATTAAAAACAAAAGCTGCGTTCGTTCGATAAAAATCAGTTTTGAAGCAAAAGCCGATTCTAAGATAACTTAAGATTAAGTGCAGTTTACGTCTAAACGTAGTTTACGTCTAAACACAATTTACGTTTAAAAGCAGTTTGCATCTAAACACAGTTTTACGTCTAAACGCAGATTTACGTTTAAACGTAGATTTACGTCTAAACGCAGATTTACGTCCAAACTCAGTTTACGTCTAAAACGTAGTTTTACGTCTAAACGCAGATTTACGTCTAAACGCAGATTTACGTCTAAACGCAGATTTATGTCTAAACTCAGATTACATCTAAAACGTCAAAACACAGTTTGGACAGTTTTACGTCTAAATGCAATTTTACGTCTAGACGCAGTTTCAAAGGGATCTGAACTTTGAAACTCGTTCGTAAAAGCGCAGAAGACAGTTTTGCCGAATCAAGGCGTAAACGTAAACTGCAATGTAAATATCGCACGATAACACTGGTTTACGTCTGAAAACAGATTTGGAAAGATCAGCACTTAGAAACTTGTTCGTGAAGACGCAGAAGACTGTTTTGCAGAATCAAAACGTAAACATAAACTGTAATGTACGAAAACATCGATTTACGTCTGAATGCAGATTCTGAAAGAACAGCACTTAGAACTTGTTCGTAGAAGCGCAGAAAGCAGTAGTTATGAAGGAGGTTTGCAGTAATGATAAAGTGCTCAAAATAAACGCAAACCAAAGATTTAGAGTGGTTCGGTCAGTCTTGTCCTACTCCACTTTTGGCTTCCTCCACCGACGAGGTCACCGACGTCAACTGGAGGCCTTCCTTCAATAGGTGAAGGCCAACTGCCCTTTTACAGTTTCTCTCCTTTTGACAAGCTCAGGAGACAACCTTTACAGATCTTTCTCTCCTCACTTTACAACTCAAGAACTTGAAGAACAGAAGGAGGAGACTTAAAGGATTTACAACACTTTTGAGCTCTTAGAATCACAGAAAAGATCAAGATTTCGATGTAGGTCTGTGTTTTTTCAGTGCTGAATGGGTGGGGTATTTATAGGCCCCAACCCAATTCAAATTTCGAGCTCAAAATGATCAAATCCCGGAATTCCGGGATCAGGCGGTTGCACCTCTTGACTGGAGAGGTTGCACCGCCTGGTAGAGCTCGAAGACCGAGCTCAGGCGGTGCCACCTCTCTGTCAGGGAGGTTGCACCGCCCAGTCTTGCTCGAAGACTGAGCTCAGGCGGTGCCACCTCTCTGTCAAGGAGGTTGCACCGCCCAGTCTAGCTCGAAGACTGAGCTCAGGCGGTGCCACCTCCCGGCTGGGGAGGTTGCACCGCCCAGTCTCGCTGGGAGGCTTAGCCCAGGCGGTGCCACCTCCTGGCCTAGGCGGTTGCACCTCCTGGGGCAATCAGGGTCCGAATGGTTAGTTCCATTCGGCCCAATTTCAGTCTTTCAGGGGCCCAATTGCCCCATGATTAAGCCAATGGGATCACCTCCCATTTTCCAACTTAATCAACGTGCTAACTACGATTAAATCTAAGACAATTTCTGCAGCTTTGCTTCGGTGCGTCAATCGCTTCTTCCGGCGAGTTTCCGGCGAACTTCCGTCGATCATCCGATGAACCCTCGGTGATGCTCTTGCGGACTTCCGGCAAACTCCTGGACTTTGCGACGATCCACTTGGCAAGTTCCGATGAGCTTCGCTTGGCAAGTCTTCTGGACTTCTCGGATCTGTTCTCGCAGAACCTCTGACGACCGTCCGAACTTCCGTCGAACTCTCGAACTTCCAATGTGATCATGAACTTGACTCCGGCGCAACTCCTACTGCTTGTCTAACTTTCATCGTAGATAATCCTGCACACTTAAAACAAAACTTCGATCGAGACAATTAATCCTAAGCAATTAACCAAGTTGTCCGGCATGTCATTGGTCCCTCGACGCTTCGTCCGATTCTTCGGCGCATCATCCTTTCCTGCAGCCTATTGCCCAATCAGCCAGTTGACTCCGCAACTCTGATATCCTTGGCACAATACCCACTCTTCTTGGCCCGATGCCCGAGTCCACGGCCCGAAGCCTTCTGTCGATACGTCGACCGATCCACCGGCCCGACGTCCAATCTTCTGACATGTTCCTCCGGCACAACATGATGTTCCTACTTTAATTGTCTCATCCTGATCGAAGCACCCTGCGTCACTCAAAACGCAGATTAAATCATAAACATATATCAAGTAGTTTCATCATCAAAATACGAGATTCAACACCTTTTATAAAGATTTCAATGAAAAGAAAGGTGGTGAACATTCAAGCTATTAAAAATAAGACTTTTCCTAAAGTTTTTCTCAACTTATAGTTCTCAAAAGGTTGTGTTCTCTGCCGAGAATTGAGGGGTATTTATAGGCCCCAAGAGGATTCAAATTTGGGCTCCAAAATTTGAATTCTCTTGGGTTTCCGATGCTGGCATTGCCACCGCCCAGTCAAGCGGTGCCACCGCCTAGGTCTCGGGTGCTGGGCGGTGCCACCACCCAGTCTAGGCAGTGCCACCTCCTAGGCCAATTCAGCTCACTGGTTGGGCTCCAAACTTAGCCCAAACTAGTCCGAACTCGGGCCCAATTGGCCCCTACTTGGGTAATAGGATTAACACGTAATCCTAACCCTAATTAATGTGCTAACTACGAATTTAAAGATATTTTCTAAGCTATTACAAAGTCCATAAGTCAAGACTTCTTCCGGTGAGCTTCCGGTGAACTTCTGATGGTCTTCCGAAAAACTCTCGGAAACCATTCTGTGGACTCCCGGCAAGCTCCTAGACTTCACGATTTGATCTTGGCGAGTTCCAACGAGCTTCTTCGGCTAGCTCCGATCTTTCTCGGTGAGCTCCGCGAACTTCCAACGAACCTTCTGGTGAGCTTCCGAAAAACCCTTCGGCAAACTCCCTACTTATTCTTGGCTAGTTCCGGTAGCATTCCCGACGAACCTTCGGACTTCCGTCGAACTCTCGAACTCGCAATGAATCCTTCGTGCTTGACTCCGACACTTTGTTTTGCTTTATGTCTTTCATCGTTATCGTAGTTAATCCTGTACACACAAGCAAAAACTCTACTCTAATCTAGATAATTATTACAATACGAATTGACATTCTGTTGCTCGGCACGTCAATGGTTGGCGCTTCGTCCGATTCTTCAACGCATCATCCTCTCTTGCGGCTTGTTACCCAATCGGCAATTGACCTCCACAATCCCGATATCCTTGGCGTAATTCCACTCTCCTTGGCCTGATGCCCGACGTCCGAAGCCTTCTGCCGTCCAATATCCTGACATGATATCCTCTGGCGCAACGTCAATTCCTCCTGCGTCAACCGTCTAATCCTGATCGAGTAGACCTGCATCACTCAAAATGCAGTATAAATTATAAACACATATCAAGTGGTTTCATCATCAAAATACGAGATTCAATATACAAACCATTGGATTGTCTTTAAGTCTCTTAGTTCATTTAAATCTACATGTTTTCCCTTATTGACACTCCTAAATTCGAAAGAGGAAAACTTTTCAGCATGATATTTTGAATCGAAAAGGGTAAGATCAAAATCTTCTACTAATCTCTTCTTCCCTTTGTCCCTTGAGGATCTTCTAGACCCCAAAACTACTACTATTTAAGAGGATAGTAATGAGCAAGAGTAAATGAATCCAAAACAGAATTTAAGGAGTTCTTAGAGAATACCTTAGTGAGATCTTCAATATAAGGAGAGATTGTTGATCTTTTGCTTCAAAATGAGAAATATTTGGGATGCAATGAGGGGTGAAATGGAGGTGGCGAAGCTTTGAAGGAGTAAAGAGGGGAAGGAAGTGAGTTGGGGTCAGTTCCAACGCCGGCCCTAGCTTGGGTTAAAAAGAGGTAGAGTTGTGGGCAGTTGCACCGCTGGCTGGGGCGGTGCAACCGCTTGTAACACGTGACAGCCAGAGGTGCTACCTCCAGCTGGGGCGGTGCCACTGCCTGCAGGCGATGAGCACTTGTTCTGATCGTAGTGTGATCTGATTTGAATGTTTTTGACTTGAGAAGAATTTTCATTAAGAACAATCAACTTTACTTACGTAATTACGTAAGAATTTTCATTGTAAGATAAGAAATCTTGCATGATCAAGATAGATCTTGTGACGTGCATACTCTAAATGTCATGTACGTGTTTGTGACAGATTGTTCAGGTTGGTAAACCTTGCATGTTTATGACAAACTTAGTAAGTTCATGATATAGTTGGATTTGAAAGTAACAAATGGATGAAATCAATGAGTTTGAAAATCTAGAGGATATGTGAAGTGAGAATCATGGGTTTCCAATTCTGAGAGATCAAATAGGATTGTATCTATATCACATTTATAATTTTAACCTTCTAATCCTCTTCTGTTATTTAGGCTAGAGAGCATTGCGAGTTCTTTTTGGATCTTGGGTTATGAATATCGAGAATCCAAAGAGCAGGATATTATTTCTTACTCCCAGCTTAAGATGTTTTATGTCTTTACAAGAGAGGATGATCTTTAGGTACCCATTTACTTTTGGGTGCCTCAAAAATAGATCTACATTGTTTATCCTGTTGCATAGAATTTATCATGGTTCCTTTAGGAACCCAAATTAATTTGTTTGGACTAATTTTCTTGAATGGACAATAATGCGTTTTGTGTCCAAGTTTGCAACAAAAGTTGCATTTGTCTTGGTGTCGAACATGTAAGATAGGGCCTTTTATGAAGGTGGTTGGATTTTGGTAAGGAGTTCTCGCATATCTGATTCCACTTCTTTTGGGAACGTGACCCTTGTTTGCAAGGATCATGTTCAAGGACTTGCTACCAATCTCGGATTTCTTCAAGGTGTCCTTAAGTAGCAAGTTTTCCTTTTAGAGAGTTTCTAGATCATGGCATTTTATGCATGAACTTAAACTATCATGATATTCAGCTTTTAACTTATCGAAATTACAAGTAAGACTATCATGCTCCTTTTTTAGCAATTTATATTTTCTACTAATAATCTTGCATTCATCAAATAAATCATGGAAGGCATTTAATGATTCATCAAATGATAAATCTGCATCTATTAAGTTCGTTACCTCCTCTCCGATGGCCATTAAGGCGTAATGAGCAACTTGCTCAGTGTTGGACTCCTCTTCTTCGGACGCACTCGAGTCATCCCATGTTGCTTTGAGCGCCTTCTTCTTTGATGTTCTCTTTTTGACTTAGGGACAATCACTCTTGTAGTGTCCCGGCTTTTTGCACTCATAGCAAATAACTTGGTCCTTCTTGGGTTCAAGTTTATTTTTTGTGTCATTCTTAAACTTGTTTCTTTTAATGAATTTTTTAAAATTTCTTGTTAGAAGTGCCAAGTCATCGTCACAGTCCTCATCACTTGAGTTTTCTCTCAAGTGGTCTTCTGAAGTTCTAAGTGTCATATCCTTCCTGTTCTTTGGAAGGATGTCTTCTTACTATTCATGAGCTTTGCAAGTTATCTCGTAGGTCATTAATGACCCGATTAGTTCTTCAAGAGGGAAGTTGTTTAGATCTTTCGCCTCTTGAATAGCAGTGACTTTAGGATCCCAACTCTTAGGAAGGGATCTTAGAATCTTATTTACGAGCTCAAAATCCAAAAAACTTTTTTCGAGTCCTTTTAGACCATTGATGACATCCGTGAAACGGGAAAACATATCGCCAATAGTCTCACTTGGTTTCATCCGAAAAAGTTCGAAAGAATGTAACAAAAGGTTGATTTTTGACTCTTTCACTCTACTTGTGCCTTCGTGAGTCACTTTAAGTGTGTGCCAAATATCAAATGCAGTTTCACAAATCGAAACACGGTTGAACTCGTTTTTATCAAGCGCATAAAATAAGGCATTCATAGCCTTTGCATTAAGAGCGACAGCGTTCTTCTCCAATTCATTCCAATCGATCATTGGAAGAGAAGACTTTGAAAATCCATTTTCGACAAGATTCCAAAGTTCAAAATCCATAGAAATAAGAAAGATCCTCATTCGGGTCTTCCAATAGGTGTAGTCCATCCCATTGAACATGGGTGGATGTGTAATAGAATGGCCCTCTTGGTTTCCGGCGTATGCCATCTCTCTTGGGTTTTAATCCGTTTGAGAGTTAACCCCGCTCTGATACCAATTGTTAGGATCAAGAGCACTAATAGGGGGGGTGAATTAGTGTAGCGGAAATCTTTCTACGATTAATAAAAACTGCGTTCGTATGATAAAAGCGATTTCAGTGTGAAAGCCGATTCCAAGATTACTTTAACTTAAGATCAAGCGAGATGACGTTAAAGTAAATCTATGAAGGCAGTTTGCAGTTATAATGAAAATCAGAATATAAGCGCAAACTGAAATACGACGTTTATACGATAAAAGTGATTTGTGTCTAAACGCCGATTCGGAAAGCACTGAACTTTGAAACACGTTCGTAAAAGCACAGAAGGCAGTAATTTATTGAGGAGGTTTGCAGTAAAGATAAGATGCTCAAAGTAAATGCAAACCGAGATTTAGAGTGGTTCGGTCAATCTTGACCTACTCCACTTTTGGCTTCCTCCACCGACAAGGTCACCGAGGTCAACTAGAGACCTTCTTTCAATAGGCGAAGGCCAACCACCCTTTTATAGTTTCACTCCTTTTGATGGGCTTAGGAGACAACCCTTACAGAATTTTCTCTCCTCTCTTTAAAGCTCAGAACTTGGAAGAAAAGAGGGAGAAGAACTTTTGGCCTTTACAACAATTTTGAACTCTAAAAATCACAGAACAAGATCAGGATTTCGGTGTATATTCTATGTACTTTTAGTGCTGAATGGGTGGGGTATTTATAGGCCCCAACCCAGTTTGAATTTAGAGCTTAAAACTATCAATTCCCGGAATTCCGGGATCTGGCGGTTGCACCTCCTGAATGGAGCGGTTGCACCGCTTGGCAGAGCTCGAAGACTGAGCCTCTAGGTTGTGCTACGTCCTGTCAGGGGCGGTTGCACCTCCTGCTAGAGCTCGAAGACCAAGCTCAGGCAGTGCCACCGCCTGACTGAGGCGGTTGCACCGCTCGGCCAGAGCTCGGAGACCGAGCCTAGGCGGTGCCACCTCTGTCATGGGAGGTTGCACTGCCCAGTCTCACTCGGAGTCTGAGCCCAGGCGTGCCACCTCTTGGCTGGGGCGGTTGCACCGCCCAATCTCGCTTGGAGACTTAGCCCAGGCGCTGCCACCTCCTGGCTTGGGCGGTTCAACTGCCTGGCAGAAATCAGGGTCCGAATGGGTTGATCCATTCGGCCCAATTTGGGTTTTTCAAGGGCCCATTTGCCCCAAGATTAAGTTAATGGGATCACCTCCCATTTCCAACTTAATCCTTGTGCTAACTACGATTTTTCCTAAGATATTTACTGCAACTTGCTCCGGTGCGTCAATCGCTTCTTCCGGCAATCTTCCGGTGAACTTCCGTCGATCATCCGATGAACCTTCGGTGATGCTCCTGCGGACTTCCGGCAAACTCCTGGACTTGCGATGATCCACTTGGCGAGTTCCGACGAGCTTCTTTTGGCAAGCTCATGGACTTCTCAGATTCGTTCCCGCAGAACCTCCGACGACTGTCCGAACTTCCGTCGAACTCTCGAACTCCCAACGTGATCATTGTCTTGACTCCGGCGCAACACCTGCTGCATATCTTACTTTCATCATAGTTAATCCTGCACACTTATCTCAACATATAGATTAGATAATAAATGACAATTGACTTCATCATCAAAATCCGAGATTCAACACATTCATCAAAGGACTCAAGCCAGAGATAAAAGGGGAGGTTAAGGCTTGGCAGCCACGTACCATGACAGCTGCGATTTCTTTCACCCGAATACAAGAAGAACGACTCAACCAAGATGCTTAGAGGATGAAAACCTCTCATAGGCCTATGGCAAATAAACCTCCTTCTACTCCCAGTCATCCTTCGCTGCCAAAAAATTGACAAGAGAAGAACTATGTGATCGATTAGCAAAGGGTCTTTGTTGGCATTGCGACGAGCTATGGAACCACGATCCTTGCTACAAAAGGGGTCGCCTCCTATTGATTGTGTTGGGAAATCATAGGGAGGGGCATCATATGCGCAGCGGAAGAACAAGAAAAACAAAATCCCCGATTCCCAAAAAGATGTTCGTCGTCGTGCGAAGATTGGTGCGCAAAATCCGCAAAACACAAAACTGCGTATAGAGATTGTGTTACCTAGGGAGATCGTATATCCCTGTTTCCTTGCAGATCCTTAGGAGAGGGTGAAGGAGGTCAAGCGTCCTCCTCTCTAGCGGTGATCCACACAGCAGGGTTGCGACGACGCTCCTCAAAACTCCAGGCCTACTCTGAGGTGGAGAGGGAGAGGAGAATAGGAAGGGCAAGCAAAGACTCTAGCCTATGAGGCTGTGAATCCCTCCTATTTATAGAGATCCCGTGTCAAAACCCTAATGGGTCCTTTCCCTAGTGGGTATTGGATCTGCATCCAATAAGACAAGGGCTCCGTCGGATATCTCATATCCGAACCTCTACTCATCGCAATGCCTACCATATGTGTGTGACCCTCTAGGCCCAATATCGAGCTGGCCGTGAGTCATACCTGTCAGAACTCCTTCTAACTAAGTGAATTATTATCTCTGTAATAATTCACTCGACTCATCGACTACGGAAGTACTAGGCCACTACGCCGTAGTCCCCAGACGATACAGGGGAATCCAATCCATTGGACCTGTTTGTCCTCAGTTACCATGTACCTATAGTCCCTCATCCATCTAATATCCCAGAGACCGTATATCGAGCATGGTGCTGTCAGACCCATACGGTTTCTACTCGAGTCTCGCTCTAATCGGATTCTCCCGGAGAACTCTTTCTCTCTCAACCCGAATGACCCTGGCCAGGGATTTGTCTGAGCAAGAACACATGGGATATTCCTCTCATGATACCGAGAGTGGATGATCCTCTATCGACACTCAATAGCCCTCGTAAGGTCGACTACCACTCCCAATGACCAGCTGTACTAGATCTGGGAACAGCCAAACCTATAAGTCTGGTATCAAAGAGTGGAGCACTCATACAGGACATCCTTGGTGTCTCAAGTCTAAGAACCAGATACACCACTAGGACTACGGAATCGTTGTCTGACAATAAGGCATCATCAACCATCCAGCATTCCGTAAGCGGATCAATCAGTGAACTCATTCTCCAATGAGCACCTGTACTGTATCCCTAGTGTCCCTACACGAGCAGCTATGAGACCAGCTGCATCCATCATATGGACGGGTATACAGCACACCAGTCTATCCGGTTATCACGATGTCCCTCTCGAGTAACCTATGACCGGGATTATTTAGGATATGTGTTTAAAGGTGAATCGATCTCATTATCGTGATCTCATCACGATCCGATTCCCATTGCACAAATCCAAGGACATCACAATATATATGCATTTATGCAATAGTTATAAAGTGATATACGCCAAAATATAATAAGCAAAAAGATTCTGTATCAAGTCACACGTGCCATCACTCACGTGATTGGCTTGTTGGGCACTTATGACTAGCAGATTGAACCTCTTGAAGACATGGAGGAGGAGGTCCAAGAGCATGAGGAAGAGGTCATGAATGAGGAACAGTAGTCGGTTGATATTACGATGCATACCCTTGTCGGTTACGCGAACCCGCAAACGATGAAAGTGGGAGGACTTCTGAAGCAACAACCTATCACCATTCTTATTGACACCAGGAGCACTAATAATTTTATGAACATAAAGGTTTCTATTCGGATGACCTTACCTATTGAGAATTGGAGCAGGTTTGATGTTAAGGTCGTCGACGGACGAATTTTGAAGTGTGATCATAGGTGCCCGGGGGTGAAACTTTTGCTGCAGGACTAAGAGGCAATTGCAGATTTCTTCCTTCTCCCTCTTGATGATTATGAGGCCATGCTCAACATTGAATGGCTGACAACATTAGGTGATATTTTTTAAAAGTTTGTGAAACTAATTATGAAACTTTACAGTAAGGGGAAATAGGTGAGACTTCATGGGAAACGTGGGGGCGATGTAATGACGATTTGTACACAACGAATAGAGAAGGTTTTGCACAAAGCATACAATGGCTTTTTGGTACAACTTGAGTAGAAAACTAAGGGAGAGCCAATATAATTTGAAGATCCAAACCTACATCCTTTGCTTGCTGAATTTTCAGAAATATTTGACAAACCATGCAACCTACCTCCAACCCGTCGGCATGATCATTATATGCTGATTCTTTCAGGCAAACCACTAGCAAATACTCAACTATATTAGTATCCACATCTCCAAAAGGTTGAAATAGAAAGGATTGTAAAAGAGATGCCCGAAATAGGAGTTATTCAACCAAGTTGCAACCCCTACTCTTCACCGGTGCTCCTTGTACGAAAGAAGGATGGAACATGACGAATGTGCATTGATTACCGAGCTCTCAACGACATAACCGTCAAGGATAAATACCCTATTCCAGTAGTAGATGAATTGCTTAATGAATTAAAGGGAGCATGAGTCTTCACAAAGCTGGACCTTCGATCTTGGTATCATCAAATACGAGTGTACGAAGAAGACATACCGAAAATCGCCTTTCGAACACACAACAACCACTATGAATTTTTGGTAATGCCCTTTGGTCTCACTAATGCTCCCTCCACCTTCCAGAGCCTTATGAATGATATTATCCAGAATTATCTTCATACATTTGTGCTGGTTTTCTTCGACGATATCCTTATTTACAGCCCTTCTCTTGAAAGTCATTTTTAGCACTTATGATTTGTTTTGATGATTTTACGAGAACATATTCTTTTTGTCAAAAAATCGAAGTGTAGCTTTCTTCAATAGAAGGTGGAAATATCTTGGATATATCATATCAAAGGAAGGTATGGTAGAGGACCCCTCTAAAATTGAAGCAATGTAGAACTGGTTGACCACGAGGAACAAAAAATCGCTACGCGGCTTTCTTGGTTTAACAGGCTACTACCGCAAGTTCATAGAAAACTATGGAAAGATTAGTACACCCCTTAGTTCTTTGAAGAAAAAAGATACTTTTCAATGGTTGGACAAGGCCACCACAGCCTTCGATGAATTTAAAACTATAATGATGACAAAACTATAATGATGACAACGCCTGTACTAGCGTTACCCGACTTCGGCAAGACTTTTGTTATTGAAGCCGATGCCTCCAGAGTCAGAATTGGTGTTATACTAATGTAAGATGGCCGCTCCCTTGCTTATACTAGTAAGGCAATATCTTCTTCCCATCTCAAGATGACTATTTACGACAAGGAGATGCTCGCTATTATGCATGCGGTGACTAAATGGAGACCGTACTTGATCGGGCGACGCTTTCAAATCAAGATCGACCATAAAAATCTAAAATATTTCTTGGAGTAGAAGATATCTTCCCCCGAGCTGAAAAAATGAGTAATAAAGCTTCTTGGATATGATTATGAAATAACTTATAAAAATGGGAAAGAGAATATTGTTACAGATGCACTTTCGTGGCTACCCGAGCAAGCTGAATTTTCGTTCATTTGACTTTCGACCAATGACTTCCTTAAGGATATTAAGAGAGAATGGCAGGAGGATATAGAGACTAGTAAGATCATAAAAAAATTGAAGGAAACACTAAGCTCCGTGGCTCATTATAGTTGGGACTCAAAAGAACTGCGCTATAAGGGACGCATTGTGTTAGTGCCAAATTCTACTTGCATAAAGACCATCCTTCAAGAGATGCATTCCACACCTATGACCGGGCACTCCGGGTTCCTTAGAACCTATAAGAGTATTAAATAAAATTTTTATTGGATAGAGATGAAAAATATTATTGCTAAATTTGTGACACGATATGATGTATGTCAACGACATAAAGGTGAGATAGTGGCAAGTCCCGGAAAGTTTCAACCTCTACCCGTCTCAGACTCATTATGGACTGATATTAATGAACTTCATCGAAGGGCTTTCCTCATCACAATGTAAAGATGCAATTCTTATCGTGGTTGATCGTCTTACAAAGTATGCTCACTTTTGTGCTGTTTGTAATCCCTACACTACTTCTAGTATTGCTCGAATCTTTATGGAGAATATTGTAAAATTGCATGGGATGCCGAGATCTATTGTATGTGATCGTGATAGGGTCTTCATGAGCAGATTTTGGATAAATTTATTCTAGATGCAGGGCACTAAATTGAAAATGAGCATGACATATCACTTACAAACCAACGGCCAGACTAAAGTAGTGAACAAGTGCTTAGAGACAAACCTCAGATGCTTCATGTTAGAACCCTTACAAATTCTAAACTTGGGGTTAATCTCTTTAGGGGATCGACCTCCTTGAAACTCTATAGGGGTTCCTCCTTCTAAGTTGCTACTCAAAGGCTGCAAAAAAGATTCATCTATTGCTTATGAAAAGAGGAGGAATACATAGCTATTTATATGGCTTCTAAACCCTAACTCCTAATAGGACTCCTACTTCTAACCAACTCCTAATAGGACTCCTACTTAAGACTCTTATTCCTTTATAACTCCT
This sequence comes from Musa acuminata AAA Group, assembly GCF_036884655.1. Lineage (NCBI taxonomy): Eukaryota > Viridiplantae > Streptophyta > Magnoliopsida > Zingiberales > Musaceae > Musa > Musa acuminata. Next base: position 30,755,584 of record NC_088349.1, on the reverse strand, counting down.
AATTCTTCTCTAAGAAACAACCTCCTAACCCTAGCCGGCCTCTTTACCTCTTTAATAGGGGTCGGCTTAGGTAGGTTTTACATGAATGTCCCTCCCAATTAGGACTCTCCTAGCTAGAGTCTTAACAGACCCGCTCTCTTCAAATCAGCCATGTCCTCGAGACTGACAATTCATGAATTTTGGGAATTTGATCTTCAAGTCGTCATAGTTCTCCCAAGTAGCATCTTCTGTTGGTAGATTTGCCTACTATATTATCACTTCAGTTGTGGGTCATCATTGTCGAGTCATGATCCGTCGATCAATAATGGCACTAGGTCTGGAGTTCTCCTTGGGTAGTCTTATTTGGTGGGTGGCTTTGGGCTGTATCCAAGCATCTATTTACAAATTTCGTCTGGCTATTGGTTTGTGGGTGATATGTCATACTCCTTTTCAATTTAATACCCTGCATATGGAATAACTTTTTCCAAAATCTACTCGTGAAGATGCAAGCAGAATTTGTCACAAGCACAATGCATCCCTTATAGTGTAATTCTTTTGAGTCCCAATTGTAATGAGCCATGGTGCTTCCTCCAATTTTTTTATGATCTTACTGGTTTCCAAATCTTCCCGCCATTCCATCTTAATATCCTCAAGGAAGTTACTAGTCGGAAGTGAACGGCTGAAAATTCAGCTTGCTTGGATAGCTGCGAAAGCGCATCTACAACAATATTCTCTTTCTCCTTTTTGTAAGTTATTTCATAATCAAATCCAAGAAGTTTTGTTACCCATATTTGCTGCTCAAGGGATGATATCTTTCGCTCCAAAAAGTACTTGAGGCTTTTATAGTCAGTTTTAATTTGAAATCGTTGACCAATTAAGTAGGGTCTCCATCTCGTTGCTGCGTGCACAATGGCAAGCATCTCCTTATCATATGTTGACTTATTTTGATGGGAGAGAGATAATGCCTTGCTAGTATATGTGAGTAGTCGACCATCTTGCATGAGAATGACTCTAATTCCGACTCTAAATGTGTTGGCCTCAATAATGAAGGGTTAGTTGAAATCTGGTAGTGCTAGCACCGGCGTTGTCGTCATGGCTGCCTTAAGTTTGTCGAAGGCAGTAGAGGCCCTGTCCGACCATTAGAAGACATATTTTTTCAGTAAGGATCTTTCCATAGTTTTCCATGAACTTACGGTAGTAGCCTATTAAACCCAAAAAGCCATGTAGCAATTTTATGTTCCTCGGGGTCGACTAATTCTGCATTGCTTCTATTTTGGAGGGGTCCACCATCACACCTTCCTCTGATATGATATGCCCAAGATATTCCATCTTTTGTTGAAGAAAGCAAAAATTCATAGTGGCCATTGTGTGTTCGAAAGGCGATTTTTGGTATGCCTTTTTCACACACTCGTATTTGATGATACCCGGATTGAAGGTCCAGCTTTATGAAGATTTATGCTCCCTTTCATCTAGCAATTCATCTGCTACTGGAATAGGGTATTTATCCTTGATGGTTATGCTATTAAGAGCTCGATAATCAACGTATATTTGCCATGTTGCATCCTTCTTATGTACAAGTAGCACCGGTGAAGAGTAGAGGCTGCAACTTGGCCGAATAACTCCTATTTCAAGCATCTCTTTTACAATCCTTTATATTTCATCCTTCTGGAGATGTAGATACTGATATGGCAGAGTATTTGTTGGACGTTTGCCTAAAAGAATTATTATATAATGATCATACCGATGGGTAAGAGGTAGGTTGTACGGTTCATCAAATATATCTGAAAATTCAGCAAGTAAAGGAAGTAGGTTTGGATCTTCAAATTCTATTGGCTCTCCCTTAGTTTGCTGCTCAAGATATACCAAAAAGCCACTACATGCTTTATGCAAAATCTTCTCCATTTGTTGTGTGCAAATCATTGTTACGTTGCCCCTATGTTTTCCGTGCAGTATCACCTGTTTCTCCTTACTGTAAAATTTCATAATTAGTTGCATAAAATTCTAAGAAATATCACCTAATGTCATCAACCATTTAATTCGGAGCATGGCCTCATGATCATCAAGAGGGAGGAGGAAGAAATATGTAATTATCTCTTGTTCCTACAACAACAGCTTCACTCGTGGGCGCTTACGATCATACTTCAAAATCCATCTGTCGGCGACCTTAACATCAAACCTGTAACACCCCTGATTAGTCTGATTAGTCCCACATCGAAAGTGGGTAGGATTAAGATTGACTTATAAGGGTCTGATGAGTGTACTACTATCAACTTCAGCTTAAGCATTTTGGTTAGTGGTTTAGACCAAACGAAGTTGATAGGCTAATTAGCTCATCAGGCCCGGGTCATGACATTTGGTATTAGAGTCGACCTAGCATTAGGGTAGGGTGAGGGGCTCGAGTAGGAAAAGGCTACCCGTGGATGGAGTCAGAGAACTCATCACAGCGTGGAGCCACCATTTGAGTGTGTATGATTAGCTTATAAGGGCCTGATGAGTGTACTACGTTAACTCCCTCTTAAGCATTTTGGTCCGCGGTTGAAGGACCAAAATGGAGTTATTGGTCAGTTAGCTCATCAGACTTGGGTCGTGACATTTAAATGTAACATCCCATTAGTCCCACATCGGAAGTGGGCAATGTGTATGATTAGCTTATAAGGGCCTGATGATTGTACTATGTTAACTCCCGCTTAAGCATTTTGGTCCACGGTTGAAGGACCAAAATGAAGTTATTGGCCAGTTAGCTCATCAGACTCGGGTCGTGACATTTGGTATCAGAGCCGACCTAGCATTTGGGCATGGTGAGGGGGCTCGAGTAGGAAAGGGCTACCCGTAGACAAAGTCAGAGGACTCGTCACGGCGTGGAGCCACCACTGGGCTACGCCTCACATGATGTTGGCCTTTGAGTGGGGGTGATTGTAACACCCCTGATTAGTCCCACATCGAAAGTGGGCAGGATTAAGATTGACTTATAAGGGTCTGATGAGTGTACTACTATCAACTTCAGCTTAAGTATTTTGGTCAATTCTCGATAGGTAAGGCCATTTGGACAGCAACCTTACTCTTTAGAAAGTTATTAGTTCTTCCCGTGTCGATAAGACCAGTGATCGATTGTTGTTTGAGAAGGCCTCCAACTTTCATCGTTTGCATGTTTGAGTAGCCGGCTAGTGCATGTACTATAACTTCGGTCGGTTGTGGCTCTTCTTCTGCATCTTTTTCTTCATGTTCAAGGCTCTCTTCTGGATATTCAATGACCTCTTCTTCTACTGGTTCAATCATAAAAAGTCTCCCTTTACTACAGCTATGCCCACGGGTCCACGGCTCGTCGTAATGCCAACAAAACCCCTTCGCATATCACTCCCGAAGCTCTTCTCTTGTCAACCTTTTTGGTGCAGGGACTCGATCGATAGTAGGTGGGGCTGAATGCTTCAGTATTGCTAGTTGAGGAGTGACCCTAGTCCTCCGGGCTTCATGGATCAATCGCTCCTCTTGAAATCATGCGAAAAAGATGGCTGCCCTAAGCGTGTACGGTTGTCGTGCTTTAACTTCTTCCCGGATCTCCGGCTTCAAGCCCTCAATGAAGCCCCAATAGCTATTTTTGGGACCAATCATGAGTTTGATTAGATAATCTTTTAAACCTAGTTTGGTACTCTTGAATGGTGGAGGTTTCTCGGATCTCTGCTAGTTGTCTGTCCATCAATGTTCTCGTAATCGGTTGGTCCGAAGCGGATCAGTAGTCTTTCTTTGAATTGTCGCCATGAAAGGACTCCATAAGTGTGTTCAAACTAGTCAAACCACTTCATGGCATCTCCTTCAAGATGTATAGCAATAATTTTCACCATAGATGCGTCTGCAATTTTGTGGTACCGAAAATATCGCTCCACGCATGAGATCCAACCAATCGGGTCTCCTTCTTCCCATCTAGGGAAGTATACTTTCATGCATTGATAGTTGGGGTTAGTCATAGAACTTCTCCTCTCTTGGAAGTCATATCTTTGGGCTTGGTGCGATTGGTTAGAGCTCTCTCCTTGATGTGATTTCTTCTGGCTTAGTAGTCGGCCCAAAGTGAGTTCGATAAAGAGAGTCCGAATCTTATTCTCTATTCGAGCCTCGAAGGCTTCGAATTTAGCTTTGATTATCTCCTCATATGCCATAGTATATGCCTTCAAATATGTAATATTAAGATCTCTTTTTTGTTGTTGGGTTAAAGGTATGTATAGGTTGAGAGAAGTGATAGTCGAAAGGGTTGGTGGATTGGTGGATGTAAGCTACGGTTTAGGCTTATTTTGTGGCTGTTTTGGGTATAGTTTGAGGGTATGATTTGGTGGAGTTTTTAGGTTGTGGATGAAAGTTTTGGATCTGTTGTAGATGGCAGCAAAGGTTTGATCGAAATAAGTGGAAGTTGCTATAAATATGTGCTGTCTTGTAAGAGCAGAATTATCGTCGAAGAAATAGTGGTTTCTCGACAAAATTTTCACCAAAAACTTGAGAGATTTGAAGAGGAAATTGACAGAAATATCTCAAATTATATGATAGCAAGGATATCCAATTTAATCAAGAAAGTTTTGGCAGTAACAACAAGAAAATTAGTGCAAATTGTAATAGCAGAATTCTCATCGAAAAATTTCAATGGTTTACGACGAAAATTTGCAGCAACACAAAATTGTTTTTAGAAATGAATTGCTCAATAGATCAATCTTAGATGGAAGCCAAGATGATCTATGAAGTGTACAAGAAATTTCATTTAAAAAAGATTGCAAATACATGGGTTAAGGCAATAATATACGGTTGAAATTTTTCGTAGCATAGATTTTCAAGTGTAGCAGATTGGATGTAAAAGATCAGTACTTTATATTGAGAAATTTTTGACGAAACTAAAGAAAATCCATTGTTAGGAAGTGTCAAAGCTATCATAAAAATTTTGTAGAGATTTCGATAGAGAAAACATAGTATCAAGATCAAACAAACAGTTCTATGCGACTGAAATTTTATAGTGTAGATTTTTAAGTATAGCAGATTAGACGTAAAAGATCAATAGTTTATATTGAGAATTTTTTGACAAAACCAAAGGAAAATCTGCTGTTAGGAAGTATCAAAGATGTCATAAAAATTTCATAGAGATTTGGATAGAAAAAACATAGTAATAAGATCAAATAATCTGTGCTATACGGCTGAAATTTTGCAATGTATCTTTCGTCGTAGAGATGAAAATTTTATGACGAAAAGTTTATGCAACAATTTTGGAATGTTTTTTTTAGATTTTTGAAAAAGGATAACTAAATCGTAGCAGTATTAAGGTAGGAAACCAAAACCTGTTGCAATTCACGGGGAGATCAAAGGATGATCCGCGGTGGTGGAGATGACGGCGGAATTTGGCGACGATCTTTTAAGCAATTGTGGGAATTGCTTTGGGCAGCTGTGGAGGGTTAATGGATGGCTGTGGAAGGGCAGTGAGATGCCAAGAATGCTGCTATGATAACTAGGTGTTAGAACCCTTACAGATTCTAAACTTGGGGTTGATCTCTTTAAGGGATTGGCCTCCTTGGAACTTTATAGGGGTTCCTCCCTCCAAATTGCTGCTCAAAGGCTGCAGAAAAGATTCATTTATTGCTTATGAAACGAGGAGGAATACATAGCTATCTATAGGGCTTCTAAACCTTGACTCCTAATAGGACTCCTACTCAAGACTCCTACTTGTAACCAACTCCAAATAGGACTCATACTCAAGACTCCTATTCCTTTACAACTCCTAATTCTTCTATAAGAAACAACCTCCTAACCCTAGCCGGCCTCTTCACCTCTTTAATAGGGGTCTTCTTAGGTAGGTTTTACATGAATGTCCCTCCCAATTAGGACTCTCCTAGCTAGAGTCCTAACACTTCACTAGTGACCAGCCAAAAGGGTGGACAAAGTGGCTTCTCTAGGCCGAGTGGTGGTATAATACAACTTATCATTCATCCACATAATATACTCCCTATGAGGCTATGTATGGCCGACCTCCCCCTGTGATCCCAAAATATGTGTTGGGCACCTCTAAAGTAGAACAAGTAGATAGGGAACTACAAAACATAGACAAAATACTGAAGTTGCTAAAAGATAATCTCTTTGTAGCTCAAGCAAGGATGAAACAACAATATGATCAACACAAAGTCAAAAGAGAATTTTTAGTAGGAGATTCGGTCTTCCTACGATCCAGCCATATATGCAAATGTCAATCCAAACTAGAGTATCTATGAAGCTTTCACCTCGATTCCATGGACCCTACCAAATTTTGGAGCACATAGGAGTGGTAGCATATAGATTGGACTTACCCGTTAGCACCCGAATTCATCCAATCTTCTATGTGTCGTATTTAAAGCTCAAGTTGGGACAAAATGAGATAGCCCAAAGCCATCTACCAAATATGACTACCCAAGGAGAACTTCAAACCCAATCGAGTACTATTATTGATCGACGGATCGTGACTCGATGACGACGACCTACTTCTTGTTGAATCTCGTATTTTGATGATGAAACTACTTGATATATGTTTATGATTTAATCTATGTTTTGAGTGACGTGGGATGCTTCGATCAGGATGAGACAATTAAAGCAGGAAAATCATGTTGGGCCGGAGGAACATGTCAGAAGATTGGACGTCGGGCCGGTGGATCGGTCGACGTATCGACAGAAGGCTTTGGGCCGTGGACTCGGGCATCGGGCCAAGAAGAGTGGGTATTGTGCCAAGGATATCGGAGTTGCGGAGTCAACTAGCCGATTGGGCAATAGGCTGCAGGAAAGGATGATGCGTCGAAGAATCGGACAAAGCGTCGAGGGACCAATGACATGCCGGACAACTTGGTTAATTGCTTAGGATTAATTGTCTCGATCGAAGTTTTGTTTTAAGTGTGCAGGATTAACTACGATGGAAGAAAGACATGCAACAGGAGTTACGCCGGAGTCAAGACAATGATCACGTTGGGAGTTCGAGAGTTCGACGGAAGTTCGGACTGTCGTCGAAGGTTCTGAGGGAACAAATCCAAGAAGTCCATGAGCTTGCCAAAGAAGCTCGTCGGAACTCGCCAAGTTGATCATCGCAAGTCCAGGAGTTTGCCAGAAGTCCGCAGGAGCATCACCGAGGGTTCATCGAATGATCGACGGAAGTTCGCCGGAAGCTCGCTAGAAGAAGCGATTGACGCACCGGAGCAAGTTACAGTAAATGTCTTAGGAAAAATCGTAGTTAGCACAATGATTAAGTTGGAAATGGGAGGTAATCCCATTAACTTAATCTTGGGGCAATTGGGCCCCAGAAAGACCCAAATTGGGCCGAATGGATCAACCTATTCGGACCCAGATTGTTGTGGGAGGTGCAACCGCCTAAGCCAGGAGGTAGCACCACCTGGGCTAAGTCTCCCAGCCCGATTGGGCAGTGCAACCGCCCCAGCCAGGAGGTAGCACCGCTTGGGATCAGTCTCCGAGCGAGACTGGGCGGTGCAACCTCCCCTGACAGGGGGTAGCACCGCCTGAGCTCGGTCTTCGAGCTCTGGCAGGCGGTGCAACCGCCCCAGTCAGGAGGTGCAACCGCCTGAGCTCAGTCTTTGAGCTCTGGCAGAGAGGTGCAACCGCCCCTGATAGGAGGTGGCGCTGCCCAGAGGCTCAGCCTTCGAGCTCTGCCAGGTGGTGCAACTGCTCCAGTCAGGAGGTGCAACCGCCTGATCCCGGAATTCCGGGAATTGACAACTTTGAGCTCCAAATTTGAACTGGGTTGGGGCCTATAAATACCCCACCCATTCAACACTGAAAGAGCAACTTACACTCGAAATCTTGATCTTTTTCTATGATTATTAGAGCTCAAAATTGTTGTAAAGGCCAAAAGTTCTCCTCCCTTTGTTCTTCAAAGTTTTGAGTTGTAAAGAGAGGAGAGAAAATTTCTATAAGGGTTGTCTCCTAAGCCCGTCAAAAGGAGTGAAACTGTAAAAGGGTGGTTGGCCTTCGCCTATTGAAGGAAGGCCTCTAGTTGACGTCGTTGACCTCGTCGGTGGAGGAAGCCAAAAGTGGAGTAGGTCAAGATTGACCGAACCACTCTAAATCTTGGTTTGCATTTACTTTAAGCATATTATCTTTACTGCAAACCTCCTCTGAAGCTTACTGCCTTTTGTGCTTTTACGATCGGGTTTCAATCCTTTCACTTTTCGAATCAACGTTTAGACGTAAATCTGCTTTTTCGTACGATCATCATATTTCAGTTTGCGTTTACGTTTTGATCTTTACCATAACTGCAAACTGCCTTTATACTCTTGCTTAAACTCATCTTGCCTAATCAAGTGATTTACGAATCAGCGTTTACACGTAAATCAGTTTCTTCGTACGAACGTCGGATTTTAGTTTGCGCCTATATTCTGGTTTTCATCATAGCTGCAAACTGCCTGCGTAGATTGACTTTAATCTTGCTTAGAATCGACTTTCACACAGAAATTGTTTTTATCGTTCGAACGCAGTTTCGTTTTAATCGAAGAAAGTTTTCCGCTGCACTAATTCACCCCCCCATTTTAGTGCTCTCGATCCTAACAATTGGTATCAGAGCGGGGTATTTCTCATTTCGGATTTACACCCGAGAGAAATGGCTCTTCATGGCTTTCAAGAGGGCTTTTCAGTCTTTCGTCCACCGTTGTTTAACGGATTGGACTACACTTATTGGAAAACTCGAATGAGAGTTTTCTTGATCTCTTTGAATTTGGATTTATGAAATATCATTGAAAACGGTTTTCAACTTCTCTCTAAACCGATGAACGAATGGTCGGATTTGGAGAAGAAGTATTTTTTTTTAAACGCAAAGGCTATGAATGCCTTATTTTGCGCTTTGGACAAAAATTAGTTCAATCGGATTTCTACGTGCGAAATGGCTTTTGACATTTGGCGAACATTTGAAATCACGCATGAGGGAACTAGTAGAGTCAAAGACTCGAAAGTTAACTTTTTATTGCATGATTTTAAGCTTTTTCAAATGCAACCAAGTGAGACTATAGGCGACATGTACACCCGTTTCACGGATGTCGTCAATAGTTTAAGAGCTCTTGGAAAATGTTTTTTGGATTTTGAACTCGTAAACAAGATTTTACATTCTCTTTCTAAGAAGTGGGATTCAAAAGTAACTGCAATACAAGAAGCTAAAAACCTAAACAACTTACCACTTGAAGAATTAATTGGTTCGTTGATGACATATGAAATGGTGCATAATGCACGTGATGAACATGATAAACAAAATCACCTTCCAAAGAACAGGAAGGATTTGGAACTCCGGACAAATGAATACCACTTGAGCGATGACTCAAGTGATGAGGACAATGATGAACTTGAACTTCGAACACTAAATCTTAATAAGTTTATTGAACAAAAATCTAAAATAAATAATAAACTTGAACGAAGGAAGAGGCCAAAGAAGAAGAACACAAAGTGGGATGAATCGAGCTCCTCCGAAGACGAGGAGAAAATCAAGAAAGGCGAGTTGGCAAACTATGCCTTAATCGCTTTCAATGATGAGGTAATCGAAATCCCCCTAATTTATTTTGAAATTACTTGATGCTTTCATGATGTATTTTCTATTTTAGTTTAGAATTAATTTTCTTAAAAATTACATGTTTAAAAAAAAAAAATTATGATCATGCTAAGTAATTTCGAAAATGATAATATTACATATTTTTTGATAAACAAATAAAATGATCTTGATTAAAAATATGAAATCATGGTTAAGAAGTAATAATGTGTATTACGTTGATTTCCATTGTTATTTCTCGATTTTGATTAAAAATCATGTTTGATTTGAAGAAATGCATAATGATATTTTGATTAACAATTTTATGCATGAGATTTTAAGCTGATGATAAGCATGTGTTATTTTCATGAGTATATTTGAAAAACTATGGCAAAAATCTTGTCCAAATGCATGAAAGTGTTAATTTCATTTTCGGATCACTTAACAATTGGTATCCTAACAATCGGACTTTCTCATACACTTATTATATGAAAAGTATTTTTCTGAAATGGATTTGATGAAATGATTCCTGCTTATAAATTCCATCTTGAAATATGAATGATAGTGTTTTTGCTTGCAAAGATTTGTTTCACATACATATCTCCTATGATTCATGTGTAGAAAAAGAATTTATAAATCATAATACAATGAGATTTCTTATGTAAAAATAAAGTGCTTTTGTGATTCTTTGCTAAAGAAAAGAATGATTTTGATAATTATAACATGAAGCTCTTTATAAATCAAGATCGTTCATTATGCTCCCTACATTTACCAAAAAGGAGTTCTTTAAATGAAATATAACTTGTCTTTTGATTTCTCATAATTCAATGAAGTGTCATATTGATATCTTGATACTTGGAATATTTTAAAATGTGATCTTGATAAGAATGTTTCAAGTTGCTCTTTGTACTATATCTTTTCAAATGAATCATCATCTTTGATATCATATAACAAGATTTCTTTGCCTTGTATGTCTTGTGTGATGATTGTACATCAATTTGCTTTATTAAAAATTATATGAATCTTGATCGTAAACTTGTTAAGAAGAATTTTAATGAACCATGAATCATATCTTTGGTATTCACGAATTGATCCTCATTGATATCCTTCATTGATATGATAAATTATCATCTCATGATATATCGCGTAATTATATCATGCTTTGCGATTGTATCATGTGATCTTTGCTAAATTTTCACATTGATATTCTTCATGACATGATTTCTTTGCATTGTTGTCTTGTATGCTTCATGTGATAATATGAATACATGAAACACTTATGATATGATTTTTATGCAATTCCTTGTATGCATGAAATGTTTATCTCATCACCTAATAATTCTTCTTGATATTCCTTATGTGATGAGAAGAATACATGAAATATTCATTAATTTGTTTTGATGTATACAAATAAGAAGTTTCGATCATGTATGGTAGGATGTAATTTGACAAATTTGGTACCATCATGTTGCAAAATAAATGATGATTAGGAATCATGCATTAATGATGATTGTATATTTTATGATTTGGCAAGATGCATGCAATGATGAAATATTCATGAATTTGAAATGATGCATGCAATACTTATGACAATGATGTACATGATGTATTGCATATGATATGTATCATGAATGCTTTAAATGATGAATGTTTGGTATCATGATCAACATGTTGATAAATGCTTAAAAATTTTAATGTTTGAGTATCATGTATAATATACCCATTAATGATGATTGATTTATTTTTCGGTATCATGCATGAAAAATAAGGCTTTTGAAATTGTGTATGTTTTAATTTGATTATATAATGATGCACAAATAAAATTGATTCTTACCTTTGTCATAATCTGAAAATTGAAAAAAGGGTCTTCCCTTCTTTTTGACAATGACAAAGGGGGAGCAAGAATTTCTAGTGTGGACATCATAAAAAGAGGCAAACTAGCTAGCTTACACAATTCAAGATGAAAGCAAAAATTACACTCCTCTAAAGAGAAGATGCAAATGTAACACTTGCCAAATTGTTTGCTTGCCTCATGTAAAACATTATCTCTTGCTAGTTTGGCATTTTGCTAGCTTGCACTTTGCAAAGAAAGCAAAAATGACACTTCTCAAAAGAGAAAAAGAGCTTGTTATCTTGAACATCACAAGCTTGCCAAACAAAAATTGCAAAAGTGCTATCTTGCCTATCTCAAGAAGCAAAACTTGCAACTTGCACATTGCAATAGGAAGCAAGAATCATAAGCTTACACAAGAAAGCTATCTTGTATTTGCTAGCTTGTATGTAGTAAAACTTGCATATCGTAAAATTTGCTAGCTTTTAGTATAAAGAGAAGCAAATAGTTGCAATCTCAAGAAAATTAAACATGCTAAACTTACACCTTGCAATGGAAGCAAAATTCCAAGCTCAAACATTGCAAAGGAAGCAAAAATTTGCTAGCTTGCAACTTGCATATTTCAAGAAGCAAGAGTTGCCTTCTTGAACATCTCTAAATTGCTAGCTTGCATGTTCTAAAAGTGCTATCTTGTATGCTGTAAAACCTGCATATCTAAAACTTGATAGCATGAATGTTCTAAACATGATGTAACACATTGCTAAATTTTCTGGTTTCAAAACTGCATGATGATAAAACTTGATATTATGTTTTTCATGCAATGAGTTGAACCAAAATCACAAACACTTGATTGTGGTACTTCTCCTTTTTGTTGATAACAAAGGGGGAGAAGTATGTTGATGACATGACATGTTATGCATAAGTTTATGCATAAGTTCATGATGACGTATTGCAAGTATTCATGATGAATATTGCAATGACTTGAATTCAGTTTGAATTCAAGATTCTATCAATATGGAATATTGATAGGGGGAGTTTGTTTAAACTCCGGGAGTTAAGGTTAACTCCGTCATCAAGTAGTTATCATCATCAAAAAGGGGGAGATTGTTGAATCTCATATTTTGACGATGAAACTACTTAATATATATTTATGATTTAATCTGTGTTTTGAGTGACGCAGGATGCTTCAATCAGGATGAGACAATTAAAGTAGGAAAATCATGTTGTGCCAGAGGAACATGTCAGAATATTGGACGTCGGGCCGGTGGATCGGTCGACGAATCGATAGAAGGCTTCGGGCATCGGGCCAAGAAGAGCGGGTATTGTGCTAAGGATATCGGAGTTGCAGAGTCAACTGGCCGATTGGGCAATAGGCTGCAGGAAAGGATGATGCGCCGAAGAATCGGACATAGCGTCGAGGGACCAATGACATGCCGGACAACTTGGTTAATTGCTTAGGATTAATTGTCTCGATCGAAGTTTAGTTTTAAGTGTGCAGGATTAACTACGATGGAAGAAAGACATGCAACAGGAGTTGCGCCGGAGTAAAGACAATGATCACGTTGGGAGTTCGAGAGTTCGACGGAAGTTCGGACTGTCGTCGGAGGTTCTAAGGGAACAAATCCGAGAAGTCCATGAGCTTGCCAAAGAAGCTCGTCGGAACTCGCCAAGTTGATCGTCACAAGTCCAGGAGTTTGCCGGAAGTCCGCAGGAGCATCACCGAGGGTTCATCGGATGATCGACGGAAGTTCGCCGGAAGCTCACTGGAAGAAGCAATTGACGCACCGGAGCAAGTTACAGTAAATGTCTTAGGAAAAATCGTAGTTAGCACAATGATTAAGTTGGAAATGGGAGGTAATCCCATTAACTTAATCTTGGGTCAATTGGGCCCCTGAATGACCCAAATTGGGCCGAATGGATGAAACCGTTCGGACCCTGATTATTGTGGGAGGTGCAACCGCCCAAGCCAGGAGGTAGCACCGCCTGGGCTAAGTCTCCCAACGAGACTGGGCGGTGCAACCGCCCCAGCCAAGAGGTAGCACCGCTTGGGCTCAGTCTCCGAGCGAGACTGGGTGGTGCAACCTCCCTTGACAGGAGGTAGCACCGCCTGAGCTCGGTCTTCGAGCTATGGCAGGCGGTGCAACCACCCCAGTCAGGAGGTGCAACCGCCTGAGCTCAGTCTTCGAGCTCTAGCAGAGAGGTGCAACCGCCCCTGACAAGAGGTGGCACCGCCCAGAGGCTTAGTCTTCGAGCTCTGCCAGGTGGTGCAACTGCTCCAGTCAAGAGGTGCAACCGCCTGATCCCGAAATTCCGGGAGTTGACAGCTTTGAGCTCCAAATTTGAACTAGGTTGGGGCCTATAAATACCCCACCCATTCAACACTGAAAGAGCAACTTACACTCGAAATCTTGATCTTTTTCTATGATTCTTAGAGCTCAAAATTGTTGTAACGGCCAAAAGTTCTCCTCCCTCTGTTCTTCAAAGTTTTGAGTTGTAAAGAGAGGAGAGAAAATTTCTGTAAGGGTTGTCTCCTAAGCCCGTCAAAAGGAGTGAAACTGTAAAAGGGTGGTTGGCCTTCGCCTATTGAAGGAATGCCTCTCTAGTTGACGTCGGTGACCTCGTCGGTGGAGGAAGCCAAAAGTGGAGTAGGTCAAGATTGACCGAACCACTCTAAATCTCGGTTTGCATTTACTTTGAGCAAACCTCCTCTAAAGCTTACTGCCTTCTGCGCTTTTACGATTGGGTTTCAATCCTTTCACTTTCTGAATCAGCGTTTAGACGTAAATCTGCTTTTTCATACGATCATCATATTTCAGTTTACGTTTACGTTTTGATCTTTACCATAACTACAAACTGCCTTTATACTCTTGCTTAAACTGCATCTTGCCTAATCAAGTGATTTACGAATCAGCGTTTACACGTAAATCAGTTTCTTCGTACGAACGTCGGATTTCAGTTTGCGCCTATATTCTGGTTTTCATCATAGCTGCAAACTGCCTGCATAGATTGACTTTAATCTTGCTTAGAATCGACTTTCACACAGAAATTGTTTTTATCGTTCGAACGCATTTTCGTTTTAATCGAAGAAAGTTTTCCGCTGCACTAATTCACCCCCCCCTCTAAGTGCTCTCGATCCTAACACTTCTGAAGTGCTAATACTGTAGGCGAATGTACCAGCATTAGATGCCACTTAGGAGAGCTATGACGACTTGAAGATTAAATTCCTAGAATTCATGGATCGTCAACCTCGAGGACAAGGCTATTTTTAAGAGGACGAGTCTCTTAGGACTCTAGCTAGGAGAGTTCTAATTGAGTTTCATTGAAATTGACATTCATGTAAAACCTATCTACCCGACCCCTATTAAAGAGGTGAAGAGGCCAACTATGGTTAGGACTAGTTTAGAGGTTGCTTCTTAGAGAAGTATTAGGAGTTGGTTAGAAGTAGGAGTCTTGAGTAGGAGTCCTATTAGGAGTTGGGGTTTAGAAGCCCTATAAAAAGTCATGTATTCATCCTCTTTTCTCGAGGAATAGATGAATTTTTTAGCAGCATTTGAGCAACAACCTAGGGAAAGGAACATCTATAGAGTTCCAAAGAGGTCGATCCTCTAAAGAGATCAACCCTAAGCTTAGAATCCGGAAGGGTTCTATCAGTTATATATTGAAGACTTGAAACCATGTTTTGGTATCATGCATATCCAAGTAATATTGATTTGAAAATTTATTGATTTAGTATCATGCCCAATGTGATAATGATGATGACTTGGCATTTCTTACAAGAAAACTTTATGGGTTAAGATTTATTTTTTATTCAAATCATGATATTGATTTCTCGATATTTAATACATGAGATTTTTCTATGAATCAAGATCTTATTTTTAAACTTTCATGTTTCTTTTTATTATTTACAAAAAGGAAGATTTGTCAAAATAAATCATGTTCTTTAGTATTCATGACTTAATCCTTCATGATCTTTGATATTATATCTTTCATGACATGATTTCTTTGTATTTATGGCTTATATGCCTTGTAATGATTGAAATATTTTACACTATTATATCCTGCCCTTTCCTTATGACAATGACATAGGGGGAGAAAAACTTGATAGCTTGCGCATCGTAAAGAAAAACAAAATTGTTGCTAGTGTGCACATATCAAAAGAGAACCAAAATTTGCTAACTTACACAATTCAAGAAAAAGCAAAATTGCTAGCTTGTATGTTCAAAAATGATATAAAACTTGCTAAATTTACTAGCTTGAACATTGCAAAGGAAGCAAAAATTGCTAGCTTGCATATCTCAAAAGAAAAGAAAAAGTGATATCTTGCCTATCTTTA
Source organism: Musa acuminata AAA Group (assembly GCF_036884655.1). Taxonomy (NCBI): domain Eukaryota; kingdom Viridiplantae; phylum Streptophyta; class Magnoliopsida; order Zingiberales; family Musaceae; genus Musa; species Musa acuminata. The sequence goes on along the minus strand of NC_088349.1, from coordinate 30,739,933 downwards.
TATTTGCCCATCTCAAGAAGCAAAGAATTACTAAACTTGCACATCTCTAAAACTTGCTAGCTTGCATGTTGAAACTTACTATCTTACTAGCTTGCATATCTAAAAATTTGCTAGTTGTACTTCTCATTTTTGTTGATGACAAAGGGGGAGAAGGTATGATGATAATTATGTATATTATGCGTAAAATGATAAATTGAAATTATGTATGATGATCATGCATGTAATGATGATTTTAAAAATATGTATTATGTTTTGGAATGATGCATGCAATACTCATGATTTTATTATGATGATGTATATAATGTATTGCATATGATGTGATTAAAATAGTTTCAACTTGGATTAGAAGGTCATCATTTATTTGAATGATGCCTTGTTTCAATATGGCATATTGATAGGGGGAGTTTAGTTTAAACTTCGTCGTCAATTGGTTATTATCATCAAAAAGCGAGAGATTGTTAAATCTCAGATTTTGATAATGAAATCAATTGATGAGTTTGTGATCTAATCTGTGTTTTAAGAAACACGGGACTAGCTTCGATCAAGAAGAGGTAAATTGATTAAAGTAGGAGGAATAAGATATTGGGCCGGAGTGAACATGCCAGAAGATTGGATGTTGGGCCGGAGGATTGGTCGACATATTTGCATAAGGCTTGGGCCGTGAATTTGGGCATTGAGCCGAAGGATTAGACATTATGCCAAGGAGATCGAAAGTTGCGGGAGTCAACATGCCGATTGGGCAATATGCCGAAGGAGAGGACGATGCACCGAAGGATCAGATGAGCGCTAGAGGAAACAATGACATGCCAGACAAAAGATTTATGCTTTATAATCATTTGTCAAAGATCGAAGTAATTTAGGGGGCTAATTGAGTTAGCTTTTGGTGTAATAATGCTAACTCAATAAGGGGCCAATTGGGCCTTAATTGGGATTGATTTGGGCTCCTTGGGAGGCCCATTCAGTGACTCAATAGTTGGGTCAAGTGGTGGAACTATCTGAGTTGGAAAACTCGAAAAACCTGGTCTCCGAGGCTGTCAGGTGGTGGTACTACCCAGTGTCAGGCTATAGGCGGTGGTATCGCCTAGTGCAGGTAGTGGTATTGCCCGTACTTGGAAGACCAGGAAATTTAAATTTTTGGCTTTATTTTTTAAACCATTTGGGGCCTATAAATACCCCACTTGGGCAGCATGAAAGGAGTAAGAATTCTTGAGGAAAAAAACTGAGTAAACTCTAACAAAACTTTGAGTTCCCTCCTCTTAGTGCTTAGAGTTAGTCCTAAGGGAGGTGTATGAGGGAATACTTGTAAAAGAGTGACTTGTAAGGGTTATCTCCTAAACCCATAAAAAGAAAAAAGTGCTGTAAAGATGTGGTTGGTATTTGTTTATTGAAGAAAGACTTTTAGTGGATGCTGGTGACCTCAACGGAGGAGTAATCGGAAGTAGATTGAGGTCACTATGACCAAACCACTATAAATTCTGGTGTGTTCTTTCCTTACTGCTTATTCTCTTTGTTGCATTCTACTTTACTTCATTGCAAACTATCCAATCTCCTCTTCTCTATTCACTTGCAAACTTATGCAAGTCAAATAAATGATTTTCATCGAACTCGATTTTTATCATACGAAGATTTTCAAACCAACGTAATTTTTCTGTTGCACTAATTCACCCCCCACTCGTAGTGCCGCTCTTGATTCTAACACATTTCTTATAGTTCATACATAAAAATTGAATGTAAACTATTTTCTATCTGAAAATCAAATCACTCATTAGGAAATAAATTAATTAACAATTTAATTGGTTAGTAGAATTCCTAACTTATCTACATGATTAAGGAAACAAAATTTAATCATTTCCTTAACTATAATACACAAACATAGAAGTTAATAATAAAGCAATACATTATTTATAGTAATTAATTTATGTTAAGGGAGAAATTATCAATGATCATATGTTACTATGCCCAATATACGGTCTTTGAGATGTTAGATGAATGAGGGACTATAGATATATGGTAATTGAGGATAGACAGGTCCAATGGATTAGATCTCCTATACTATTTAAGGACTATGACATAGTGGCCTAATACGCCCATAGTCAATGAGTCAAGTGAATTATTAAGATAATAATTTAGTATATTAGAAGGAGTTCTAAGTTGGAAGGAGTTTTGACAGGATTGACTCACGACCAACTTAGTATCAGGCCTAGAGGTGCGGATATGACGGATGTCACGCTGAGTAGAGGTGCGGATATGAGATATCCATAGAGCCCCTACTTTGGATCCTATGGATGAGATCTAATAAGATTAAGTAATTAAATAGATATCTAATATCCAATAAAGATAGGATCCATTAAGGGTTAAGCTGCATGCACCTATAGAAATAGGAGAAACCTCATGATTCATGGTTTATAGTCTAGAACTTCTTATGGTTGTTAGGATCAAGAGCACTAAGAGGGGGGGGTGAATTAGTGCAGTGGAAAACTTTCGACGATTAAAAAGGTGTTCGTACGATAAAAGCGATTTCGGTAGAAAAGTCGATTCGTAAATCTCTTTAACTTGTAATCAAGCGAGATGTAGTTAAAGGAAATCTATGAAGGCAGTTTGCAGTTATGATGAAAGTTAAAATGTAAGCGCAAACTGAAATATGATGTTCATACGATAAAACTGATTTACGTCTAAACGCTGATTCAGAAAATATTAAACTTTAAAACACGATCGTAAATGTGCAGAAGGCAGTAAGCTATTGAGGAGGTTTGTAGTAAGGATAAGATGCTCAAAGTAAATGCAAACCGAGATTTAGAGTGGTTCGGTCAATCTTGACCTACATCCACTTTTGGCTTCCTCCACCGACGAGGTCACTGACGTCTACTAGAGGCCTTCCTTCAATAGGCGAAGGCCAACCACCCTTTTACAGTTTCACTCCTTTTGACAGGCTTAGTGTTGAATCTCGTATTTTGATGATGAAACCACTTGATATGTGTTTATGTTTTAATCTGCGTTTTGAGTGACGTAGGATGCTTCGATCAGGATGAGACAATTAAAGCAGGAAAAATCATGTTGTGCCGGAGGAACATGTCAGAAGATTGGACGTCGGGCCGGTGGATCGGTCGACGTATCGACAGAAGGCTTCGGGCCGTGGACTCGAGCATCGGGCCAAGAAGAGCGGTCATTGTGCTAAGGATATCGGAGTTGCGGAGTCAACTGACCGATTGGGCAATAGGCCGTAGGAGAGGATGATGCGCCGAAGAATCGGACGAAGCGTCGAGGGACCAATGACATGCCGGACAACTTGGTTAATTGCTTAGGATTAATTGTCTCGATCGAAGTTTTGTTATAAGTGTGAGGATTAACTACGATGAAAGTAAGATATGTAGCAGGAGTTACGCCGGAGTCAAGACAATGATCACGTTGGGAGTTCGAGAGTTCGATGGAAGTTCGGACAGTCATCGAAAGTTCTACGGGAACAAATCCGAGAAGCTCGTCGGAACTCGCCAAGTGGATCGTCGCAAGTCCAGGAGTTTGCCGGAAGTCCGCAGGAGCATCACCGAGGGTTCATCGGATGATCAACGGAAGTTCGCCGGAAGCTCGCCGGAAGAAGCGATTGATGCACCGGAGCAAGTTGCAGTAAATATCTTAGGAAATATCGTTGTTAGCACAATGATTAAGTTGGAAATAGGAGGTGATCCCATTAACTGAATCTTGGGGCAATTGGGCCCTTGAAAAACCTAAATTGGGCTGACTGGATCAACCTATTCGGACCCTGATTTCTATCAGGCGGTTGAACTGCCCCAGCCAGGCGGTGGCACCGCCTGGGCTCAGTCTCCGAGCGAGACTGGGCGGTGCAACCGCCCCTAACAGGAGGTGGCACCGACTGAGCTCGGTCTTCGAGCTCTAGCAGGAGGTGCAACTGCCTCAGTCAAGCGGTGGAACCGCTTGAGCTCGGTCTTTGAGCTCTGGCAGGAGGTGCAATTGCCCTTGATAGGAGGTGGCACCGTCCAGAGGCTCAGTCTTCGAGCTCTGCCAGGCGGTGCAACCGCCCCAGTCAGGCGGTGCAACCGCTAGATCTCAGAATTCCGGGAATTGACAGTTTTGAGCTCTAAATTCAAACTGGGTTGGGGCCTATAAATACCCCACCCTTTTAGTGCTGATAGTGCACCCAGAAACCACCGAAATTCTAATTTTACATTGTGATTTTATGAGCTTAAAAGTGTTGTATGAGTTGAAAGTTCTTCTTCCTTTTTTCTTCCAAGTCCTAATCTATTTAGAGAGGAAAGGAAATTCTGTAAGGGTTGTCTCCTAAGCCCATCAAAAGGAGTAAAATTGTAAAAGGGTGGTTGGCCTTCACCTATTGAAGGAAGGCCTCTAGTTGATGTCGGTAACCTCGTTGGTGGAGGAAGCCAAAAGTGGAGTAGGTCAAGATTGACCGAACCACTCTAAATCTCGGTTTGCATTTTCTTTGAGCATCTTATCTTTACTGCAAACCTCCTCAAAAGCTTACTGCTTTCTGTGCATATACGATTGGTTTTCAAGCTTTGCACTTTCTGAATCGGCGTTTAGACGTAAATCAGTTTTATCGTACGATCATCATATTTCAGTTTGCGTTTACGTTTTGATTTCTATCATAACTGCAAACTGCCTTTATATCTTTGCTTTAACTACATCTCTCTTAATCAAGTGATTTACGAATCAACATTTAGACGTAAATCAGTTTTTTCATATGAATATCATATTTTAGTTTGCGCCTACTATCTGATCTGAACCATAACTTCAAACTGCATTTATATCTTTGCTGCATCTCGCTTATTCAAAAGTTAAAGTGATTTACGAATCAACTTTCTTACTGAAATCACTTTTATCGAACGAACGCAGTTTTTTTTTTTAATCGTAGAAGGTTTTTCGCTGCACTAATTCACCCCCCCCCCCTCTCTTAGTGCTCTTGATCCGAACACTTAGGAGACAACCCTTACAGAATTTTCTCTCCTCTCTTTAAAGATTAGAACTTGGAAGAAAAGAGGGAGAAGAACTTTTGACCTTTATAACAATTTTGAGCTCTAAAAATCATAAAATAAGATCAGGATTTCGGTGTGTTGTTGGTGCTCTTTCATTGCTGAAAGGGTGGGGTATTTATAGGCCCCAACCTAGTTTGAATTTCGAGATCAAAACTATCAATTCCCGAAATTCCGGGATCTGGCAGTTGCACCTCGTGACTGAGGCGGTTACACCGCTTGGCAGAGCTTGAAGACTGAGCCTCTGGACGGTGCTACCTCCTTTCAGGGGCGGTTGCACCTCCTGCCAAAGCTCGATGACCGAGCTCAGGCGGTGCCACCGCTTGACTTAGGCGGTTGCACCTCCTGCCAGAGCTCGAAGACCGAGCTCAGGCGGTGCCACCTCCTGTTAGGGGTGGTTGTACCGCCCAGTCTCGCTCGGAGTCTGAGCCCAGGTGGTGCCACCGCCTAGCTGGGGCGGTTCAACCGCCTAGCAGAAATCAGGGTCCAAATGGGTTGATCCATTCAGCCCAATTTGGGTTTTTTAAGGGCCCAATTGCCCCAAGGTTAAGTTAATGGGATCACCTCCCATTTCCAACTTAATCATTGTGCTAACTACGATATTTCCTAAGACATTTACTGCAACTTGCTCCGGTGCGTCAATCGCTTCTTCCGGCAAACTTCCGTCGATCATCCGATGAACTCTCGGTGATGCTCTTGCGGACTTCCGGCAAACTCCTGGACTTACAACGATCCACTTAGCGAGTTCTGACGAGCTTCTTTGGCAAGCTCATGGACTTCTCAGATTTGTTCCCGCAGAACCTCCGACGACTGTCCGAACTTCCGTTGAACTCTCGAACTCCCAACGTGATCATTGTCTTGATTCCGGCGTAACTCCTACTGCATATCTTACTTTCATCGTAGTTAATCCTGCACACTTATCTCAACATATAGATTAGATAACAAATGACAATTGACTTCATCATCAAAATCCGAGATTCAACAATCTCCCCCTTTTTTATGATGACAATCAATTGATAATGGAGTTAACCTTAACTCCCCCTGTCTATATGCCATACTTGAGATAGGTCATTCTTGAATTCAAAACATTTGAATTCAAGAGACATATTGATAAGTTAAAATCATTTAAACTTATCATTACTCTCATCATGATTCCTATCATGATGTTTCTCTCTGAAGATGATGTCAAGGCTTGACATTCATTTTCAAATTTTACATTACAAGTTTGAATGATGGTAATAGTAGCAATTCATCATATTGTAAGATGTCAACATGTAAAACTACGAAGTAAGATTTTGATATCATTACATGATGCACACATTTCAAATGTTTTAGCAATTATTGCATTTCATCACATGGTAAGATATCAATACGTAAAATTACGAACAAGGCATAGCATAGCATTAATACTCATATATTTCTCCCCCTTTGTCATCAACAAAAAGTGTGGCAATTGTGATACCAGGAGAATAATATAAGCAAATTTTGAGCATAAGTGTGATAATTGTTCATGCCTTTACTAGGTTCATGTTATTTTCCAATAGTGAGTGATAGGAAATCAATTATACAAGCATATAAAGGAAAGCATGATATGTAGATCGCTTTGAGTACTTCTTCCTTTTTATTTGTTATAATCTTTTTGCATGAAGGAGGAAGGCTATTTGTGAGTTTACTTTGAGTGAAGTTAAAATCGATGAGAGATTAAATCATGCTTCATTTTTACAAGGATCAAGATATGTATGTGAAACAAATCTTTGCAAGTAAAAACACTATCATCCATATTTCAAGATGGAATTTATAAGCAGGAATCATTTCATCAAATCCATTTCAGAAAAATATTTTTCATATAATAAGTGTATGAGAAAATCCAATTGTTAGGATACCAATTGTTAAGCGAATCCAAAAATGAAATTAACACTTTCATGTAGTCGGACAAGACTATGCTATAGATTTTCAAATACAATCATGAAGACAAAACATGCTTATTGTTATAGAAATTTTTGTATTCAACACATAATTTTCAATATGTAATTTAGGCATGTAATGACAATCAAGTGATTTGATCATTCAATATAGTCCAAAAAATAATTTTAACTAGTTTATGTATTCTGACACATCAACATTCCTAATTCTCTTCTTATGAAATCAAATTGTTCTTCACTTAGAGGTTTTGTAAAAATATCAGTTAGTTGATATTTAGTATCAATGAACTCTATGATTACATCATGATTAGTAACATGATCTCATATAAAGTGATGTCTAATATCAATATGTTTTGTTCTTGAGTGTTGTATAGGATTCTTTGTTAAGCATATTGCACTTGTGTTATCACATTTAATGGGAATATTTTTAAGATGAACTTTATAATCTTCTAAGGTGTTTTTCATCCATACAACTTGTGCACAGCATGCACTTGCTGTAATATATTCAGCTTCGGTTGTTGATAGTGCAACCGAGTTTTGTGATAAGACCCTAAAGTCTTATCGTGGAAGAAAGAGGAGAAATGGGAATGATAATGATCGCTTCGAGGGGATCGGCCTCCTTGATCGCTTCGAGGGGATCGGCCCTCCTTGATCACTTCGAGGGGATCGGCCCTCCTTAATCACTTCGAGGGGATCGGCCTCTTGGGGTTTGTCCAAAGACATAATAGTATTTTTCATAGATTACCGAAAAGAAGTAGTTACATCCCTATTTATAGAGTTCCACCCAGGGTCCATCAGGACTTGAACTCTAATAATAAATAAATATTAAAGAAACCTCTACTTGACTCTAACTGAACCAAACCGACTCAATAAACAACTGGACTAAACAGACTCAATAAACATTATTCAAAAGCTTAGAAAAAGGGTCCTAACAGTTCCTCCCTCTTCAAATCAGCCTTGTCCTCAAGGCTGAGCAGCATCAATCTCTGGGAGCTTCTCTTTCAGTACTTTAGCCATAGACTATCTGTAACGCATCACAACCCGTTGATCAAGTAAGTATGATCTCCACTTTTTAATAGTGTAAGCAACAAGTCGGTCTTTCAATATAGCAATCGTTGCATGGAACTTCTGGCCCTGTATAATTAATTTTATCTTTGAACCTTTGCTATCACAAGTGAAAATCCGTCCATCAACGATCTTTACTTCGAATCTGTCATAGTCTTCAATGTGGTGGGCCAATCGGTCAACAGTCTCACTGTCCATAAAATTGTTAGTGCTACCAGTATCAATCAAAACTATAACAGGCTGATGTTCTAGAGTTTCGCCAACTTCCATAGTTTGTGAGTTAGAGTAGTCGGCTAATGCATGCATTGTATATATGGTAGGTCCAACATCTTCATTAGAATTTATACCTTCATAATCGGAGTCCACATTCTTAGTTTTCGGTTCCTCTGCAATTGGTTCAATCATCAGAAGTTGCCCTTGTTTACATCGGTGCTCCATACTCCATTTTTCATCATAATACAAACCCCTTGCTGATCTTTCCTTGCTAATTTTTTTCTTATGTAGATTTGCAAATGAGATCGCAGCTATCATAGTACGGGGTTGACAAGCCTTAACTTCACACCGGATCTCTGGAATAAGCCCTTCAATAAATGTATCCAGAAGTTGTCGGTTTGACCAATCTCTAGCTTGATTTGATAATCTTTCAAACCTACTCTGATATTCTAATACTGTAGAAGTTTGATGAATTTTGGCAAGTTGGCAATCAACATTCTCATATTCGGATGGGCCAAAGCGAACAAGAAGCCCTCTTTTGAACTGCTCCCATGAAGGAACTCCGTGGAAAGTTTCATACCAATCGTACCACTGGAGTGCATCTCCCTCGAGCTGGATTGAGGCCACTTCTACCTTGGATTCTTCTGAGGTTCTGTGAAAACGAAAAAAATTTTCTACTTTAGAGATCCAATTGGTCGAATCTCCATCTTTCCATCTTGGAAATTCCATCTTCATGTATGAGTAACTTGTGTCACAATGTTGGGGCCATTTTCCTGTATTTTCAGATCTGTGCAATGTAGAACTTGAGCCCCCATTTTGTTGAAATTTGCTGAGGCTCTTCAGTAGGCTCTTTTTGAAATCATTAAGACTGCAAATCTGTATTCTCAACTCATGTTTTTGGTGTCGGGTCAAGGGCATCAACACTATCGATGCGAAGTTACCGAGGAGGTGGATGCCAAGGGTAGTGCTACGGTCGCTGCGTTAGAGGAAGAGTAGCTACTCTGTGTTTGTAGAGTAGTTACATCCCTATTTATAGAGTTCCACCCATGGTCCATCAGGACTTGAACTCTAATAATAAATAAATATTAAATAAATCTCTACTTGACTCTAACTGAACCAAACCGACTCAATAAACAACTGGACTAAACAGACTCAATAAACATTATTCAAAAGCTCAGAAAAAGGGTCCTAACATTTTGTTTCTTAGACGACCAGGAAACAAGGGCATGTCCTAAAAATTGACATGTTCCTGATGTGCTTTTTCTATCTAGTCTACAGCCAGCAAAGTCCGCATCAGCATAAGCAATTAACTCAAGATTCTCTAAATTTGGGTACCATAATCCTAGATTTATGGTACCATTAAGATATCTAAGTATTCTTTTAACTGCTTTGAGATAAGATATCTTAGGGTTTGATTGAAATCTAGCATAAAGTCCTACACTGAACATGATATCTGGTCTAGTTGCAGTGAGGTAAAGTAAACTTCCTATCATGCCCCTATAAGTTTTTTGAACGAAGCTTTCTCCACTTTCATCAATTTCTAACTTAGTGGAGGTGCTCATAGGAGTGTTAATAGCTTTTGAGCTATTCATATTAAACCTTTTTAGCAAATTCATAGCATATTTAGTTTGACTAATAAAGATGTCATTGCTTAGTTGTTTGATTTATAAGCCTAAGAAGAATGTTAATTCTCCCATTAAACTCATTTCGAATTCAAGACTCATAGTTTTACCAAAAGATTCACAAAGAGATTCATTCGTAGAACCAAAGATAATATTGTCAACATAAATCTGAACAATGAGAAAATTATTTTCAAAATTCTTGATGAATAATGTAGTATCAACCTTGCCTTTTGTGAAATTATTTTCAATAAGAAAAGAACTAAGTCTCTCATACCAAGCCCTCGGAGCTTGTTTTAAACTATAGAGAGCTTTAGTTAATCTAAACACATGATTATGGAGGCTATTGTTTTCAAATCCAGGAGGTTGTTCAACATAGACTTCTTCGGAAATAAAGCCATTAAGAAAAGCGCTTTTAACATCCATTTGAAATAACTTAAAATTATTACTACTAGCGTAGGCAAGGAGCATCCTTATGGCTTCTAATCGAGCCACAGGAGTGAAGGTTTCTTCGTAATCGATACATTCTTCTTGGTTGAAACCTTTGGCCACTAATCTAGCTTTGTTTCTAACCACGATACCATATTCATCTTGCTTGTTTCTAAAAACCCAGTTAGTACCAATAACTAAATGGTCAGTTGGCCTAGGAACAAGCTTCCACACCTCATTTCTCTCAAATTGATTTAATTCAACTTGCATTGCGATAATCCATGAATCATCTTTTATGGCTTCATCAACACATTTGGGTTCAATTTGGGAGAGAAAAGCGATCTTGGCATCAAAATTTTTAAGAGAAGAACGTGTTTGAACCCCCTTTGATGTGTCTCCGAAGATTAGTTCCTTAGGATGAGCATCTACATACTTTCAATCCTTGGGTAAGGATGTTTCGGAAGTGGATGCATCCAAGTTACTAGTTGGAGACGGGGTTTCATTTAAATTCAAGGAATCAAAATTAACATCATCATCAAAATCGTTTTTCCTGATTTCGAAAATCTCATTGAAAACAACATGAATGGATTCTTCAATAATTAAAGTTCTTTTATTGAAGATACGAAAAGCTTTAGAAACCGAAGAATAACCAAGAAAGATTCCTTCATCGGATTTAGCATCAAATTTGCCTAAGTTATCTTTTTCATTCAAGATAAAACACTTACACCCAAAGACTTTAAAATATGAAACATTGGGTTTTTTGTTGTTCCATAACTCATAGGGAGTTTTGGTGAGTAAGGGTCTTACAAGAACTCTATTCAAAATATAGCATGCAGTGTTTATGGCTTCGGCCCAAAAATATTTGGGTAGGCTATGTTCATTCAACATGGTTCTTGTCATTTCTTGTAAATTTTGATTTTTTCTTTCTACTACTCTATTTTGTTGAGGATTTCTAGGAGTAGAGAAATTATGGTTGTATCCATTGAGTTCACAAAATTCTTGGAAATCATGGTTTTGAAATTCACCACCGTGATCACTTCTAATTGATGAAATCATAGAACCCTTTTCATTTTGAACAAGTTTACAAAACTTGGTAAAATATCTAAAGCATTTATTTTTCTGTTTTAAGAAGTAAGTCCATGTGTATCTACTATAGTCATCCACAATGACGAAGGCGTAATTGCTACCTCCTAGGCTTGATGTAGAGATTGGTCTGAACAAGTCCATATGGATCAATTGTAAGGGCCTAGAGATGCTTATTTGATTCTTAGATTTGAAACTACCCTTAATTTGTTTACCTAATTGGCAAGCATCACATACATTATCTTTGATGAACTTGATATGAGGAATTCCTCTTACAAGTTCTTTAGATGACATTTGAGTGATTAGTTTCATGCTAGCATGACCTAATCTTCTATGCCATATCCAAGCATCCTCATTCAAAACCGAAAAATACATTTCATTGCACAAATCATTGATGTCAATAGTGTATACATTATTTTATTTTAATACAATCATAGATGTGTTTTTGTGTGGCTTTTCAATGATGCAAGCATTAGATTCGAATCTGACAATATATCCTTTATCACATAATTGACTAATGCTCAAGAGGTTATGTTTTAAACCATCAACTAACAAAACATCTTCAATAAAGAAGTTTGATTTGTTACCTATGGTTCCTTTGCCAATGATTTTACCCTTGTTGTTGTCTCCGAAGGTGACATAGCCTTCGTCTATGCTAGTGAGCTTAGAGAATTGAGATGGATCTCCGGTCATATGCCTTGAGCATCCACTATCAAGGTACCATCTCTTGCTCCTAGCTTGCGATGGTATAGGTTTCTACAAGAAAGGATGATCTTTAGGTACCCATTTGCTTTTGGGTGCCTCAAAAATAGATCTACATTGTTTATCATGTTGCATAGAATTTATCATATTTCCTTTAGGAACCCAAATTAATTTGTTCAGACTAATTTTCTTGAATGGACAATAATGTGTTTTGTGTCTAAGTTTGCAACAAAAGTTGCATTTGCTTTGGTGTCGAATATATAAGATGGGGCCTTTTATGAAGGTGGTTGGATTTTGGTGAGGACTTCTCACAAATCCTATTCCACTTCTTTTGGGAACGTGACCCTTGTTTGTAAGGATCATGTTCAAAGACTTGCTACCAACCTCGAATTTCTTCAAGGTGTCTTTAAGTAGCAAGTTTTCCTTTTGGAGAGTTTCTAGATCATGACATTTTATGCATGAACCTAAACTATCATGATATTCAGTTTTTAACTTATCAAAATTACAAGTAAGACTATCATGCTCCTTTTTTAGCAATTTGTATTTTCTACTAATAATCTTGCATTCATCAAATAAGTCATGGAAGGCATTTAATAATTAATCAAATGATAAATCTGCATCTATTAAATTTGTTACCTCCTCCCCGATGGCCATTAAGGTGTAATGAGCAACTTGCTCGGTGTTGGACTCCTCTACTTCGGACGCGATCGAGTCATCCCACGTTGCTTTAAGTGCCTTCTTCTTTGATGTTCTATTTTTGACTTGGGGACAATCACTCTTATAGTGTCCCAGCTTTTTGCACTCATAGCAAATAACTTGGTCCTTCTTGGGTTCAAATTTATTTTTTGTTTCATTCTTAAACTTATTTCTTTTAATGAATTTTTTAAAATTTCTTGTTAGAAGTGCCAAGTCATCGTCACAGTCCTCATCACTTGAGTTTTCTCTCAAGTGGTCTTCTGAAGTTCTAAGTGCCATATCCTTCCTATTCTTTGGAAGGATGTCTTCTTGCTCTTCATGAGCTTTGCAAGTCATCTCGTAGGTCATTAATGACCCGACTAGTTCTTCAAGAGGGAAGTTATTTAGATCTTTCGCCTCTTGAATAGTAGTGACTTTAGGATCCCAACTCTTAGGAAGGAATCTTAGAATCTTATTTACGAGCTCAAAATCTGAAAAACTTTTTCCGAGTCCTTTTAGACCGTTAATGATATCCGTGAAACGGGTAAACATGTCGCTAATAGTCTCACTCGGTTTCATCCAGAAAAGTTCGAAAGAATATATCAAAAGATTGATTTTTGACTCTTTCACTCTACTTGTGCCTTCGTGAGTCACTTCGAGTGTGTGCCAAATATCAAATGCGGTTTCACAAACCAAAACATGGTTAAACTCGTTTTTATCAAGCGCACAAAATAAGACATTCATAGCCTTTGCATTAAGAGCGAAAGCCTTCTTCTCCAATTCATTCCAATCGATAATTGGAAGAGAAGACTTCGAAAATCCATTTTTGACAAGATTCCAAAGTTCAAAATCCACAGAAATAAGAAAGATCCTCATTCGGGTCTTCCAATAGGTGTAGTCCGTCCCATTGAACATGGGTGGACGTGTAATAGAATGGCCCTCTTGGTTTCCGGCGTATGCCATCTCTCTTGGGTTTTAATCCGTTTGAGAGTTAACCCCACTCTGATACCAATTGTTAGGATCAAGAGCACTAAGAGAGGGGGGGGGTGAATTAGTGCAGCGGAAAACTTTGGACGATTAAAAAGGTGTTCGTATGATAAAAGCGATTTCGGTAGAAAAGCCGATTCGTAAATCTCTTTAACTTATAATCAAGCGAGATGTAGTTAAAGGAAATCTATGAAGGCAGTTTGCAGTTATGATGAAAGTTAAAATGTAAGCGTAAACTGAAATATGATGTTCGTATGTTAAAACTGATTTACATCTAAACGCCGATTCAGAAAATATTAAACTTTAAAACACGATCATAAATGTGCAAAAGGCAGTAAGCTATTGAGGAGGTTTCTAGTAAGGATAAGATGCTCAAAGTAAATGCAAACCGAGATATAGAGTGGTTCGGTTAATCTTGACCTACATCCACTTTTGGCTTCCTCCACCGACGAGGTCACCGACGTCTACTAAAGGCCTTCCTTCAATAGGCGAAGGCCAACCGCCCTTTTACAGTTTCACTCCTTTTGAAGGGCTTAGGAGACAACCCTTATAGAATTTTCTCTCCTCTCTTTAAAGATCAAAACTTGGAAGAAAAGAGGGAGAAGAACTTTTGGCCTTTACAACAATTTTGAGCCCTAAAAATCACAGAATAAGATCAGAATTTCGGTGTGTTTTTGGTGCTCTTTCAGTGCTGAAAGAGTGGGGTATTTATAGGCCCCAACCCAGTTTGAATTTCGAGCTCAAAACTGTCAATTCCCGAAATTCCGGGATCTGGTGGTTGCACCTCCTGACTGAGGCGGTTGCACTGCCTGGCAGAGCTCGAAGACTGAGCCTCTGGGCGGTGCCACCTCTTGTTAGGGGTGGTTGCACCTCCTGCCAGAGCTCGAAGACCAAGCTCAGGCGGTGCCACCGCTTGACTGAGGCGGTTGCACCTCCTGCCAGAGCTCGAAGACCGAGCTCAAGTGGTGCCACCTCCTATCAGGGGCGGTTGCACCGCCCAGTCTCGCTTGGAGACTGAGCCCAGGCGGTGCCACCGCCTGGCTGGGGCGGTTCAACCGCTTGGCTGAAATCAGGGTTCGAATGGGTTGATCCATTCAGCCCAATTTGGGTTTTTCAAGGGCCCAATTGCCCCAAGATTAAGTTAATGGGATCACCTCCCATTTCCAACTTAATCATTGTGCTAACTACGATATTTCCTAAGACATTTACTGCAACTTGCTCCGATGCGTCAATCGCTTCTTCCGGTGAGCTTCCGGCGAACTTCCGTCGATCATCCGATGAACCCTCGGTGATGCTCCTACGGACTTCCGGCAAACTCATGGACTTGCGACGATCCACTTGGCGAGTTCCGATGAGCTTCTTTGGCAAGCTCATGGACTTCTTGGATTTGTTCCCGCAGAACCTCTGACGACTGTCCGAACTTCCGTTGAACTCTCGAACTCCCAACGTGATCATTGTCTTGATTCCGGCGTAACTCCTACTACATATCTTACTTTCATCGTAGTTAATCCTGCACACTTATCTCAACATATAGATTAGATAACAAATGACAATTGACTTCATCATCAAAATCCGAGATTCAACAATGGTCGCCCCTCCTATTCTCCTTAGCCTCCTATCCTCCTCTTAGCTTCGATAACCTTGTGGTGCATGTGGAGAGGGAGATCTCACGGCGATTTGAGGAGTGTTGTCACTACGTCTACCATGTGGATCATCGCTAGAGAGGAGTATGTGAGTTCTCCTACATCCTCTCTATTGGATCTAGAAATTTTAGGGATATATGATCTCCCTATGTCACTTCTCACATGATACATACGGTTTTTGGTTTTGTGATTTTCTCACACACCAATCATTGTACAATGACCAAGTACTTGACTTTGGAAAATCTAGTTTTGTTTTTGTTTTTCACTTCGTATAAGATACCAATCTATAATTTCCAAGATGGAAATTCATTTGATGAAACTGATATCGAAAATGTGCTTGACTTAGAATATGAGTAAGTATAATAAGTAATTAAATCAGAAAGCAATAGCAACGAAGAGCATAAAAGGAAATTCACACCGAATTTATAATAGTTTATGTTGGAAAATCTACGGTGACATCACATGCGCAGCGGAAGAATAGAAAATAAAATCCTAGAATATTTCGTAGAAAATAAGGTTTTATCATCGTGGAAAGATTGGTGTGCAAACACCTATGAAACCCAAAAACTACGCATACAAGAGAGATTGTGTTACCTAAGAAGATCATATATCCCTGTATTCTTGCATATCTATACGAGAGGATGAAGGAGGCCAACTGTCCTCCTCTCTAGTGGTGATTCACATGGCAGGGGCTGCGAAGACACTCAAATTGCTGCCCAAATCTCCTCTTCACTTGCACCATACAATCAAGAAGGGGCTGCCCCTTCTTGTTGCCCACAAACCCCAACTAGGGGTTACTGGTTGAGTTGGATAAGGAGAGAGAAGAATAGGAGGTGGCCGCCAAAAGAACCCAACTCATAGTTTTTTGGTTCCCTCCTATTTATAGAGCCCCCTATTAAATTAACTATAATGGATCCTACCATATTTGGTATTGAATCTCCATCCAACTATCCAAGCCTCTTAGATTAGTGGGTCTCTACCTAATAATCTCTCATTTGCTCTTATTGGGTCTCATCTATAGGATCCAATAATTTATGAACTTATTAGATATCCAATAAGATAGGTGCTCTAGCAGATATCTCATATCCAAACCTCTACTTGTGGCACCACCTACAATATATGTGTGACTCTCTAGGCCCAATATCAAGCTAGCCGTGAGTCATACCTGTCAGAACTCCTTATAGCTCAATGAATTATTATCTCTATAATAATTCACTCAACTAATCGACTACAAACAAATCAACCCACTACGCCGTAGTCCCTAGATGATGCAAGGGAATCCAATCTATTGGATTTGTCTGTCCTCAATTATCGTATATCTATAGTTTGTTATCTATCTAATATCCCAAAGACTATATACTAGGTATGGTGCTATTAGGCCCAAATGGTTTCTTCTTGAGTCTCACTCTAATAAGATTCTCCTGGAAAACTCTTTCTTTCTGAATCTAAATGACCCTTGCTAGGGATTTGTCTGAGCAAGAATACATGAAATATTTCTCTTAGGACAACGAGAGCAAATAATTATCTATCGATACTCAATAGCCCTTGTAAGGTTGGCTACCACTCTTGATGATCGATTATGCTATATCTAAAACTTTCAGGCATATAGGACATCCTTAGTGTGTTAAGTCTAAGGACTAGATACATCACTGGGATGACGGAATCCTTGTCTAATAATAAGGCATTATCAACTATCCAGCATTTCTTGAGCATTTTAATAAGTAAACTCATTCTCCAATGAGCACCTATATTATATCCTTAGTTTCCCCACATGAATAACTATGAGACTAGCTATTTATATCATATAGATAGGTATACGATGCACTAGTCTATCCGGTTATCTTGATGCCCCTCTTAAGTAATCTATGACCAAGATTATTTGGGGCTTGTGTTTAAAGGTGAATCGATCCAATTCCCATTAAGTAGGTCCATGGAAATCATATTTACTAGTAATATATGCCCTACAAGCCAACCACGTGAGTGATGGCATGTGTGACATGATATACATTTTTTTTCTTATTATATTATTTAGAATTTTATCACTTTATATTGCATATTACATGAATATATTGTGATGTCCATGGATCTATACAATGGGAATCGGATCGTGATGAGATCACGATAAAAAGATCGATTCGCCTTTAAACACAGACGATAAATAATCTTGGTCATAGGTTACTCGAGAGGAAAATCAAGATAACCAGATAGATTGGTGTACTATATACCCATACATATGATGGAGGCGATTGGTCTCATATTTGCTCATGTGGGGACACTAGGGATACAGTGCAGGTGCTCATTGGAGAATGAGTTCACTGATTGATCCACTCATAGAATGTTGGATGGTTGATGATGCCTTATTGACAAATAGTGATTCCGTAGTTCTAGTATTATATTTGATCCTTAAACTTGAAACACTAAGGATGTCCTATATGAGTACTCCATGTTGAATCTCGGATTTTGATGATGAAGTCAATTGTCATTTGTTATCTAATCTATATGTTGAAATAAGTGTGCAGGATTAACTACGATGAAAATAAGATATGCAACAGGAGTTGTGCCGGAGTCAAGATAATGATCACGTTGGGAGTTCGAGAGTTCGACGGAAGTTCGGACAGTCGTCGGAGGTTATGCGGGAACAAATCCGAGAAGTCCATGAGCTTGCCAAAGAAGCTCGTCGGAACTCGCCAAGTGGATCGTCGCAAGTCCAGGAGTTTTCCGGAAGTCCGCAGGAGCATCACCAAGGGTTCATCGGATGATCGATGGAAGTTCGCTAGAAGCTCGCCGGAAGAAGCGATTGATGCACCGGAGCAAGTTGCAGTAAATATCTTAGGAACAATCATAGTTAGCACAATGATTAAGTTGAAAATGGGAGGTGATCCCATTAACTTAATCTTGGGGCAATTGGGCCCTTGAAAAACCCAAATTGGGCCGAATGGATCAACCTATTCGGACCCTGATTTCTGCCAAGCGGTTGAACCGCCCAAGCCAGGAGGTGGCACCGCCTGGGCTAAGTCTCCAAGCGAGACTGGGCGGTGCAAACGCCCCAACCAGGAGGTAGCACCGCCTGGGCTCAGTCTCCGAGCGAGACTGGGCGGTGCAACCTCCCTTGACAGAGGTGGCGCCGCTTGGGCTCGGTCTCTGAGCTCTGGCTGAGCGGTGCAACCACCTCAGTCAGGAGGTGGCATCGCTTGAGCTCGGTCTTTGAGTTCTGGCAAGAGGTGCAACCGCCCCTGACAAGCGGTGGCACTGCCGAGAGGCTCAGTCTTCGAGCTCTGCTAGGCGGTGCAACCGCTCCAGTCAGGAGGTACAACCGCCAGATATTGGAATTCCGGGAATTGACAGTTTTGAGCTACAAATTCAAACTGGGTTGGGGCCTATAAATACCCCACCCATTCAGCACTGAAAGGGCACTGAATATACACCGAAATCCTGATCTTGTTCTGTGATTTTTAGAGCTCAAAATTGTTGTAAAGGCCAAAAGTTCTTCTCCCTCTTTTCTTCCAAGTTCTGAGCTTTAAAGAGAGGAGAGAAAATTCTGTAAGGGTTGTCTCCTAAGCCCGTCAAAATGAGTGAAACTGTAAAAGGGTGGTTGTGTTAGGACTCTAGCTTGGAGAGTCCTAATTGAGAGGGGCATTCATGTAAAACTATTAGAACTCTAGCTAGGAGAGTCCTAATTGAGAGGGGCATCCATGTAAAACTGTTAGGACTCTAGCTAGGAGAGTCCTAATTGAGAGGGGCATTCATGTAGGAGGTGTTTTTTTAGAGAAGAATTAGGAGTTGTAAGGGAATAGGAGTCTTGACTAGGAGTCCTATTAGGAGTTGGTTAGAAGTAAGAGTCTTAAGTAGGAGTCCTATTAGGAGTTAGGGTTTAGAAGCCCTATAAATAGCCATGTATTCCTTCTCTTTTGATAAGCAATAGATGAATCTTTTCTGCAGCCTTTGAGCAGCAACTTGGAGGGAGGAACCCCTATATAGTTCCAAGGAGGCCGATCCTCTAAAGAGATCATCCCCAAGTTTAGAATCTGCAAGGGTTCTATCACCTGGTATCAGAGCAGCATTCTTGGCGTCTCGCTGCCCTTCCACAGCCATCCATCAACCCTCTACAACCATCTAAAGCAATTCCCACAATTGCTTAAAAGATCGTCACCGAATTCCGCCATCATCTCCACCACCGCGGATCATCCTTTGATCTCCCCGTGAATTGCAACAGGTTCTGGTTTCCTACCTTACTGATGCTGCAATTTAGTTATCCTTATTCGAAAATCCAAAAAAAAAAAAAAAAAAAAATTGTTCCTATATTGCTGCATAAACTTTTCGTCACAAAGTTTTCATCTCTACGACGAAAGATACATTGCAGAATTCCAGCCGCATAGCACCATCTGTTTGATCTTGCTACTATGCTTTTTCTATCCAAATTTCTACAAAATTTTTATGACATCTTTGACACTTCCTAACAGTGGATTTCCCTTTCGTTTCATCAAAAAATTCTCAATATAAACTACTGATCTTTTATGTCCAATCTGCTGCACTTGAATTGCAGAATTCAAGCCGCATAGCACCAACTTTTTGATCTTGCTACTATACTTTTTCTATCCAAATTTCTACGAAATTTTTATGACATCTTTGAAACTTCCTAACAGTGGATTTCCCTTTGGTTTCATCGAAAAATTCTCAATATAAACTACTGATCTTTTATGTCCAATCTGCTGCACTTGAAAATCTATGCTACAGAAAATTTCAGCTGCATATCGTTGCCTTAACCCATCTATTTGCAATCTTTTTTGAATGAAATTTCTTATACACTTCATAGATCATCTTGGCTTCCATCTAAGATTGATCTATTAAGAAATTCATCTATAAAAATGATTTTATGTTGCTGCAAATTTTCATCGTAACCCGCTGAAATTTTTTGACGATAATTCTGCAATTGCAAATTGCACCAATTTCCTTGCTGTTATACTACCGAAATTTTCTTGATTAAATTAGATATCCTTTCTGTCATATAAACTGTGATTTTGGTATCAATTCCCTCCTTAATTTTCTCAAGTTGTTGGTGGAAATTACGTCGAGAGACCGTTGTTTCTTCGACGACAATTCTACTCTTACAAGACAGCACATACTTGCTGCAACTTCCACGGATTTCTGTCAAACCATTGCTACCATCTACCACAGATCCAAAACTTTCATCCACAACCCTAAAACTCTGCCAAACCACACCCTCAAACTGCACCCAAAACAGCCACAAAACAAGCCTAAACTGCAGCCTACATCCACCAATCCACCAACCCTTTCAACCATCACTTCTCTCAACCTATACATGCCTTTAACCCAACAACAAAAGAGAGATCTTAACATCATAGATTTGGGGGCATATACTATGGCATCTAAGGAGGCAATCAATGCTAAATTCGAAGCCTTGGAGGCACGAATGGAGGATAAGATTCGGATGCTCTTTACCGAACTCAGATTGGGCCGACCACTAAGCCCGAAGAAATCATATCAAGGAGAGAGCTTTGCCCAATCACACCAAGCCCAAAGAGATGACTTCCAAGGGAGGGGAGCCTATATGACTGACCCCAACTATCCATGCATGAGAGTGGACTTCCCTAGATGGGAAGAAGGAGACCCGATTAGTTGGATCTCACGCGCGGAGCGATATTTTCGGTACCACAAAATCACAGATGCATCTATGGTAAAAATTATAGCTATACATCTTGAAGGGGATGCTATATAATGGTTTGACTGGTTTGAACATACTTATGGAGTCCTTTCATGGCGATAATTCAAAGAAGGACTGCTGATCCGCTTCAGACCAACCGATTACGAGAATATTGATTAACAACTGGCAAAGATCCGACAAACCTCCACCATTCAGGAGTACCAAACCAAGTTTGAAAGGTTATCTAATCAAAATCATGATTGGTCTCAAAAACAGCTATTGAGGACATTCATTGAGGGCTTGAAGCCGGAGATCCGAGGAGAAGTTAAAGCGCGACAACCGTACACGCTTATGGCAGCTATCTCTTTCGCACGACATCAAGAGGAGCAATTGAACCATGAAGCTCGGAGGACTAGGGTCGCTCCTCAACCAGTAATATTGAAGCCCTTAGCCCCCCCTACCATCGACCAAGTCCCTGCACCAAAGAGGTTAACAGGAGAAGAGCTTCGGGAGCGATATGCGAAGGGGTTATGTTGGCATTGTGACGAACCGTGGAGCCGTGAGCATCGCTGTAGTAAAGGAGGACTTCTTATGATTGAATCGATAGAAGAAGAGGTCATTGAACATCCAAAAGAGAGCCTTGAACATGAAGAAGAAGATGCGGAAGAAGGGCCACAACCGACTGACGTTACAGTACACGCACTAGCCAGCTACTCAAACCCGCAAACGATGAAAGTTGGAGGCCTTCTCAAACAACAACCGATCACTGTTCTCATCGACACGGGCAGTACTACTAACTTCCTATATAGTAAGCTTGTTGTTCGGATAGCATTACCTATCGAGAATCGCTACAGGTTTGATGTTAAGGTCATCAACGGATGGATTTTGAATTGTGATCGTAGGCGCCCGCAGAAGAAACTATTGCAGAAGGACCAAGAGATAATTGCAGATTTCTTCCTTCTCCCTCTTAACAATTATGAGGCCATGCTCAGAATTAAATGGTTGACGACATTAGGTAATATTTTTTGGAATTTTATGAAACTAATTATGAAATTTTACAGTAAGGAGAAACAGGTGACATTGCACGGGAAACGTGGGGGCGACATAACAACGATTTGCACAAAACAAATGGAGAATGTTTTGCATAAAGCATGCAGTGGCTTTTTGGTACAACTTGAGCAGCAAACTAAGGGAGAGCTAATAGAATTTGAAGATCCAAATCTACTTCCTTTGCTTGCTGAATTTTCAAATATATTTGATGAACCGTGCAACCTACCTCTTACCCGTCGGCATGATCATTATATAACGATTCTTCCAGACAAATCTTCAGTAAATACTTGGCCATATCAGTATCTACATCTCCAAAAGGATGAAATAGAAAGGATTATAAAAGAGATGCTTGAAACAGGAGTTATTCGGCCAAGTTGCAACCTCTACTCTTCACCGGTGCTACTTGTACACAAGAAGGACGGAACATGGCGAATATGCGTTGATTACCGAGCTCTCAATGGTATAACCATCAAGGATAAATATCCTATTCCAGTACTAGATGAATTGATATATGAAAGGGAGCACAAATCTTCACAAAGATGGACCTTTGATCCGGGTATTATCAAATACGAGTGTACGAAGAAGTCATACCGAAAATCGCCTTTCGAACACACAACGGCCACTAGAAATTTTTACTTTCTTCAACAAAAGTTGGGATATCTTGGGCATATCATATCAGAGGAAGGTGTGACGGTGGACCCCTTCAAAATTGGAGCAATGCAAAACTAGCTGACCCCGAGAAAAATAAAATTGCTATATGGCTTTCTAGGTTTAACAGGCTACTACCGCAAGTTCGTGAAAAACTATGGAAAGATCAGTGCACCACTTACTTCCTTACTGAAAAAAGATGTCCTCCAATGGTTGGACAGAGCCTCCATGGCCTTCGACAAACTTAAGGCAGTCATGACGACAACGCCGGTGCTAACACTACCAGATTTCAACCGACCCTTCATTATTGAGGCCGACACATCTGGAGTCAGAATTAGAGCCATTCTCATGCAAGATGGTCAAACACTCGCATACAGTAGCAAGGCATTATCTCCCTCCTATCAAAATACGTCAACATATGATAAGGAGATGCTCGCCATTGTGCGCACAGCAACGCGGTGGAGACCCTACTTGATTGGTCGACGATTTCAAATTAAAACCGACCATAAAAGCCTCATGTACTTTTTGGAGCAAAAGATATCATCCCCTGAGCAGCAAAAATGGGTAACAAAACTTCTTGGATTTGATTATAAAATAACTTACAAAATGTGGAAAGAGAATATTGTTGCAGATGCGCTTTCGCAACTACTTGAGCAAGCTGAATTTTCGGTCGTTTTACTTCCAACCAACGACTTCCTTGAGGATATTAAGATGGAATGGCAGGAAGATTCGGAGACCAGTAAGATACAAAAAAAATTAGAGGAAGCACCAAGCTCCGTGGCTCATTACAATCGGGACTCAAAAGAATTATGCTATAAGGGACGCATTGTGCTTATGATAAATTCTACTTGCATCTTCACAAGTAGATTTTGGACCAAGTTATTCTATATGCAGGGTACTAAATTGAAAAGGAGTATGGCATATCACCCACAAATCGACGGCGAGACAGTTGTAAATAGGTGCTTGGAGACAGCCCAAAGCCACCCACCAAATATGACTACCCAAAGAGAACTCCAGACCCAGCGAAGTGTCATTATTGATCGACGGATCGTGACTCAACAACGACGACCCACTAATGAAATTCTAATACAGTGGGCGAACCTACCAATAGAAGATGCCACTTGGGAGAACTATGACGACTTGAAAATCAAATTCCCATAATTCATGAATCATTAGCCTCGAGGACAAGGTTGATTTGAAGAGGGCGGGTCTGTTAGGACTCTAGCTTGGAGAGTCCTAATTGAGAGGGGCATTCATGTAAAATTGTTAGGACTCTAGCTAGGAGAGTCCTAATTGAGAGGGACATCCATGTAAAACTATTAGGACTCTAGCTAGGAGAGTCCTAATTGAGAGGGGCATTCATGTAGGAGGTGTTTTCTTAGAGAAGAATTAGGAGTTGTAAGGGAATAGGAGTCTTGACTAGGAGTCCTATTAGGAGTTGGTTAGAAGTAAGAGTCTTAAGTAGGAGTCCTATTAGGAGTTAGGGTTTAGAAGCCCTATAAATAGCCATGTATTCCTTCTCTTTTGATAAGCAATAGATGAATCTTTTCTGCAGCCTTTGAGCAGCAACTTGGAGGGAGGAACCCCTATAGAGTTCCAAGGAGGCCGATCCCCTAAAGAGATCAACCCCAAGTTTAGAATCTGCAAGGGTTCTATCAGGTTGGCCTTCACCTATTGAAGGAAGGCCTCAAGTTGACATCGGTGACCTCGTCGATGGAGGAAGCCAAAAGTGGAGTAGGTCAAGATTGACCGAACCACTCTAAATCTCGGTTTGTATTTACTTTGAGCATATTATCTTTACTGCAAACCTCCTCTAAAGCTTACTTCTTTCTGCACATATACAATCGGGTTTCAAGCTTTGCACTTTCCGAATCGACGTTTTAGACGTAAAATAGTTGCATCGTACTATCATCATATTTCTGTTTGCGTTTACGTTTTGATTTCTATCATAACTGCAAACTGCCTTTATATCCTTGCTTAAACTGCATCTCGCTTAATCAAGTGATTTACAAATCAGCATTTAGACGTAAATCAATTTTTTCGTACGAATATCATATTTCAGTTTGCACCTACTATCTGATTGGAATCATAACTGCAAACTGCATTTAAATCTTTGATGAATCTCGCTTAAACAAAAGTTAAAGTGATTTACCAATCGGCTTTCTTACCAAAATCACTTTAACGAACGAACATCATTTTTATTTTTCGAGAAGGTTTTCCGCTGCACTAATTCACCCCCCCCCCTCTTAGTGCTCTTGATCCTAACAATTGGTATCAGAGCGGGGTTAACTCTCAAACGGATTAAACCCAAGAGAGATGGCATACGCCGGAAACCAAGAGGGCCATTCTATTACACGTCCACCAATGTTCATTTTGAATCTCGGATTTTGATAATGAAGTCAATTGTCATTTGTTATCTAATCTATATGTTGAGATAAGTGTGCAGGATTAACTACAATGAAAGTAAGATATGCAGCAGGAGTTGCGCCGGAGTCAAGACAATGATCACGTTGGGAGTTCGAGAGTTCGACGAAAGTTCGGACAGTCGTCGGAGGTTCTGCGGGAATGAATCCGAGAAGTCCATGAGCTTGCCAAAAGAAGCTCGTCGGAATTCACGAAGTAGATCGTCGCAAGTCCAGGAGTTTGCCGGAAGTCCACAGAAGAATCATCGAAGGTTCATCGGATGATCGACGGAAGTTCGCCGGAAGAAGCGATTGATGTACTGGAGCAAGCTGTAGTAAATATCTTAGGAAAAATCGTAGTTAGCATAAGGATTAAGTTGCAAATGGGAGGTGATCTCATTAACTTAATCTTGGGACAATTGGGCCCCTGAAAAACCCAAATTGGGCCGAATGGATCAACCTATTCGGACCCTAATTTCTGCCAAGCGGTTGAACCGCCCAAGCCAGGAGTTGGCACCGCTTGGGCTAAGTCGCCGAGCGAGACTGGGCAGTGCAACCACCCTAGCCAGGCGGTGGCACCGCTTGGGCTCAGTCTTCGAGCGAGATTGGGCGGTGCAACCTCCCTTGATAGAGGTGGCACCGCTTGGGCTCGGTCTCCGAGCTTTGGTCGAGCGGTGCAATCACCTCAGTCAGGCGGTGGCACCGCTTGAGCTCAGTCTTCGAGCTCTGGCAAGAGGTGCAACCGCCCCTGACAGGCGGTGGCACTGCCCAGAGGCTCAGTCTTCGAGCTCCACTAGGCGGTGCAACAGCCTCAGTCAAGCGGTGCAATCGCTAGATCTCGGAATTCTGAGAATTGACAGTTTTGAGCTCCAAATTCAAACTGGGTTGGGGCCTATAAATACCCCACCCATTCAGCACTGAAAGCACACAGATATACACCGAAATTCTGATCTTGTTCTGTGATTTTTAGAGTTCAAAATTGTTGTAAAGGCTAAAAGTTCTTCTCCCTCTTTTCTTCCAAATTCTGAGCTTTAAAGAGAGGAGAGAAAATTCTGTAAGGGTTGTCTCCTAAGCCCGTCAAAAGGAGTGAAACTATAAAAGGGTGGTTGGCCTTCGCCTATTGAAGGAAGGCCTCTAGTTGACGTCGGTGACCTCGTCGGTGGAGGAAGCCAAAAGTGGTGTAGGTCAAGATTGACTGAACCACTCTAAATCTCGGTTTGCATTTTCTTTGAGCATCTTATCTGTATTGCAAACCTCCTCAATAGCTTACTGCCTTCTGTGCTTTTACGAACGTGTTTCAAAGTCCAGTGCTATCCGAATCGGCGTTTAGACACAAATCGCTTTGATCATACGAACGTCGTATTTCAGTTTGCGCTTATATTCTAATTTCCATTATAACTGCAAACTGCCTTCATAGATTTACTTTAACTTCATCTCGCTTGATCTTAAGTTAAAGTAATCTTAGAATCGGCTTTCACACCGAAATCGCTTTTATCGTACAAACGTAGTTTTTATTAATCGCAGAAAGATTTCCGCTACGCTAATTCACCCCCCCCTCTTAGTGCTCTTGATCCTAACAGTTCAATGGAACGGACTACACCTATTGGAAGACCCGAATGAGAATCTTTCTTATTTCTATGGATTTTGAACTTTGGCATCTTGTCGAAAATGGATTTTCGAAGTCTTCTCCTCCAATGATCGATTGGAATGAATTAGAGAAGAAGGCTTTCGCTCTTAATGCAAAGGCTCTGAATGCCTTATTTTGTGCGCTTGATAAAAACGAGTTCAACTGTATTTTGGTTTGTGAAACCGCATTTGATATTTGGCACACACTCGAAGTGACTCACGAAGGCACAAGTAGAGTGAAAGAGTAAAAAATCATTCTTTTGTTACATTCTTTCAAACTTTTCCGGATGAAACCGAGTGAGACTATTGGCGATATGTTTACCCGTTTCACGGATGTCGTCAACGGTCTAAAGGACTCGAAAAAAGTTTTTCGGATTTTGAGCTCGTAAATAAGATTCTAAGATCCCTTCCTAAGAGTTGGGATCCTAAAGTCACTGCTATTCAAGAGGCGAAAGATCTAAACAACTTCCCTCTTGAAGAACTAATCGGGTCATTAATGACCTACGAGATGACTTGCAAAGCTCATGAAGAGCAAGAAGACATCCTTCCAAAGATCAGGAAGGATATGACACTTAGAACTTCAGAAGACCACTTGAGAGAAAACTCAAGTGATGAGGATTGTGACGATGACTTGACACTTCTAACAAGAAATTTTAAAAAATTTATTAAAAGAAACAAGTTTAAGAATGACACAAAAAATAAACTTGAACCCAAGAAGGACCAAGTTATTTGCTATGAGTGCAAAAAGCTGGGACACTACAAGAGTGATTGTCCCCAAGTCAAAAAGAGAACATCAAAGAAGAAGGCGCTCAAAGCAACATGGGATGACTCGAGTGCGTCCAAAGAAGGGGAGTCCAACACTAAGCAAGTTGCTCATTACGCCTTAATGGCTATCGGAGAGGAGGTAACGAATTTAATAGATGCAGGTTTATCATTTAATGAATTATTAAATGCCTTCCATGACTTATTTGATGAATGTAAGATTATTAGTAGAAAATACAAATTGCTAAAAAAGGAGTATGATAGTCTTACTTGTAATTTCGATAAGTTAAAAGCTGAATATCATGATAGTTTAGGTTCATGCATAAAATGCCATGATCTAGAAACTCTCCAAAAGGAAAACTTGCTACTTAAGGACACCTTGAAGAAATTCGAGGTTGGTAGCAAGTCCTTGAACATAATCCTTGCAAACAAGGGTCACGTTCCCAAAAGAAGTGGAATCGGATTTGTGAGAAGTCCTCACCAAAATCCAACCATCTTCATAAAGGGCCCCATCTTACATGTTCAATACCAAGACGAGTGCAACTTTTGTTGCAAACTTGGACACAAAACACATTATTGTCCATTCAAGAAAATTAGTTCAAACAAATTAATTTGGGTTCCTAAATGAACCATGATAAATTCTATGCAATATGATAAACAATGTAGATATATTTTTGAGGCACCCAAAAGCAAATGGGTACCTAAAGATCATCCTTTCTTGTAAAGACATAAAACATCTTAAGCTGGGAGCAAGAAATAATATCCTGCTCTTTGGATTCTCGATATTCATGACCCGAGATCCAAAAAGAACTCGCGTTGCTCTCTAGCCTAAATAACAGAAGAGGATTAGAAGGTTAAAATTACAAATGTGATATAGATACAATCCTATTTGATCTCTCAGAATTGGAAACCCATGATTCTCACTTCACATATCCTCTAGATTTTCAAACTCATTGATTTCATCCGTTCGTTACTTTCAAATCCAACTATATCATGAAATTACTAAGTTTGTCATAAACTTACAAGGCTTACCAACTTGAATAATCTGTCACAAACATGTACACGACATTTAGAGTATGCACGTCACAAGATCTATCTTGATCATGCAAAATTTCTTATCTTACAATGAAAATTCTTACGTAATTACGTAAGTAAAGTTGATTGCTCTGAATGAAAATTCTTCTCAAGTCAAAAATATTCAAATCAGATCACACTACGGTCAGAACAAGTGCTCACCGCCTCAGGCGGTGGCACCGCCCCAGCTGGAGGTAGCACCTCCGGCTGTCACGTGTTGCAAGCGGTTGCACCGCCCTAGCCAGCGGTGCAACCGCCTGTAATTCTGCCTCTTTTTAACGCGAGCTAGAGCCGGCGGTAGAACCGACCCCAACTCACTCCCTTCCCCTCTTTACTCTTCCAAAGCTTCACCACCTCCATTTCACCCCTCATAGCATCCCAAATACTCCTCATTTTGAAGCAAAAGATCAACAATCTCTCCATCTATTGAAGATCTCACTAAGGTATTCTCTAAGAACCCCTTAAATTCTGTTTTTGATTCATTTACTCTTGCTCATTACTATCCTCTTAAATAGCAAGAGTTATGGGGTCTAGAAGATCCTCAAGAGACAAAGGGAATAGGAGATTAGTGGAAGATTTTGATCTTACCCTTTTCGATTCAAAATATCATGCTGAAAAGTTTTCCTCTTTGGAACTTAGGAGTGTCAATAAGGGAAAACATGTAGATTTAAATGAACTAAGAGACTTAGAGACAATCCAATGGTTTGCAAACTTAGATCTACTCCCTATTTTACAAATTAGTGAACCCATCTATCCAAGACTTGTTAGATTGTTTTACAACAATATACAAGTAGATGACGAAGAAAGAATGTCTACCTATCTCCTAGGACAACACATCACCATTACGGATAAATTCATTTGCAACATGATATGTATTCCCATAAAAAATAGAGGACTTTACTTTAGAG
The DNA here is from genome assembly GCF_036884655.1 of Musa acuminata AAA Group. Classification (NCBI taxonomy): domain Eukaryota; kingdom Viridiplantae; phylum Streptophyta; class Magnoliopsida; order Zingiberales; family Musaceae; genus Musa; species Musa acuminata. Next base: position 30,710,460 of record NC_088349.1, on the reverse strand, counting down.
GATCATGGGATGATGAAACTGTTGGGACAACGTATGTTGAAGCCTTAGGAATAATTTTTGCCAATCCCAACTTAGCATTTGTTCCTAAAAATTGTGAACATCTACTGCCGCTAAACACTAAGGTACTTCATCATATCCTAACTAGTATTATTCTCCCTAAATAATACCATCATGATGAAGTAAGCCAATTAGAATTAGGAACTATGTATTGGATCATGAAAGGACATGACATTTATCTTGGTTATCTTATCCAGCAAAACATGTTAGAACTATCTAAGAAAGACATGATGCTTCCATATGGTGGTATAATCACTAGAATACTGAAAGCCTATGATATTCCAATACCACCGGAAGAAGAAGTAATAAAAGTAGATAGGTTTAGCATAATAAACAAAAATCTACTTCACCGATTAAGATGCATTTATAGAAATGGTAACTGGGTTAGAATGCCTAGAAGAACTGATCCCCCTCAACCTGAACCAGAACCGGAAACACCAGTCTTTAGGGGTACTCAATCTCCTCCGATCTGTCCCTTTGAGGAAACACATTCATTTGAGCAAGCTACTGCATCATCTGTCGAAGATATTGGGATTCGGATGGACCGATTTGAACAAAGACAAGAACGGCTTGAACATCAACAAGATCAAATCCTATCTGAACTGCAGTAAATTCATCGACAATTTGACTCTTTATTTAGGCACTTTAATTTTCCACCCCCTGAATGAGCTTATATGTGAACACAATCACCTATTATTATTGTAAACTCTTTATGTGACTCATCACAATGCCCTGTGCCTTGATCTTTGATATGGATACCTGATGTATTTGTTTGTGAGCAGAGTTACGAACATCACTCATTGTTTAATCTCGTTACTCACTGTCAAATTTTATATTAAAATTAATTTTTTTGGTTTCCATGATAAATATGATTTGAGAAAATGATATAACAATGCAGTTGATGCGTCATATTGCCATAATATTAAACATCAACTAGCTAATATTTCTACAAAACTTCTAAGTGAAGAATAATTTGATTTCATAAGAAGAGAATTAGGAATGTTGATGTGTCCGAATACATAAACTAGTTAAAATTATCTTTCGGACTTTATTGAATTATCAAATCACTTGATTGCCATTACATGCCTAAATAACATGTTGGAAATTATGTGCATGTTTTGCCTTCGAAAATCAATAGCATAGTCTTGTCCGAATGCATGAAAGTGTAAATTTCATTTTCGGATTCGCTTAACAATTGGTATCCTAACAATCGGATTTTCTCATACACTTATGAAAAATATTTTTCTGAAATGGATTTGATGAAATGATTCCTGCTTATAAATTCCATCTTGAAATATGGATGATAGTGTTTTTACTTGCAAAGACTTGTTTCACATACATATCTTGATCCTTGTAAAAATGAAGCATGATTTAATCTCTCATCGATTTTAACTTCACTCAAAGTAAAATCACAAATAGCCTTCCTCCTTCATGCAAAAAAATTATAACAAATAAAAAGGAAGAAGTATTCAAAGCAATCTATGTATCATACTTTCCTTTATATGCTTGGAAAATAACATGTAAAGGCATGAACAACTATAACACTTATGCTCAAAATTCGCTTATGAGTATTAATGTCATGCTTGCATCACCAAGAGATATATGAATTGATGCTATGATTGCTATAATTTGCATTATGCCTTGTTTGTATCATGTAATGATATCAAAATCTTACTTCGCAGTTTTATATGTTGATATCTTACAATATGATGAATTGCTACTATTACCATCATTCAAACCTGTTATGTAAAATTTGAAAATGAATGTCAAGCCTTGACATCATCTTTAGAGAGAAACATCATGATGGGAGTATTGATAAGTTTAAATGATTTTAACTTATTAATATGTCTCTTGAATTCAAAGGTTTTGAATTCAAGAATGACTTATCTCAAGTATGGCATATAGACAGGGGGAGTTAAGGTTAACTCCATTATCAATTGATTGTCATCATCAAAAAGGGGGAGATTGTTGAATCTCGGATTTTGATGATGAAGTCAATTGTCATTTGTTATCTAATCTATATGTTAAGATAAGTGTGCAGGATTAACTACGATGAAAATAAGATATGCAACAGGAGTTGCGCCGGAGTCAAGACAATGATCACGTTGGGAGTTCGAGAGTTTGACGGAAGTTCGGACAGTCGTCGGAGGTTCTGCGAGAACAAATCCAAGAAGTCCATGAGCTTGCCAAAGAAGCTCGTTGGAACTCGCTAAGTGGATCATCGCAAGTCCAGGAGTTTTCCGGATGTCCGCAGGAGCATCACCGAGGGTTCATCGGATGATCGACGGAAGTTCGCCGGAAGCTCGCTGGAAGAAGCGATTGACGCACCGGAGCAAGTTGCAGTTAATATCTTAGGAAAAATCGTAGTTAGCACAATGATTAAGTTGGAAATGGGAGGTGATCCCATTAACTTAATCTTGGGGCAATTGGGCCCCTGAAAAACCCATATTGGGCCGAATGGATCAACCCATTCGGACCCTGATTTCTGCCAGGCGGTTGAACCACCCAAGCCAGGAGGTGGCACCGCCTGGGCTAAGTCTCCGAGCGAGACTGGGCTGTGCAACCGCCTCAGCCAGGAGGTGGCACCGCTTGGGCTCAGTCTCCGAGCGAGACTGGGCGGTGCAACCTCCCCTGACAGAGGTGGCATCGCTTGGGCTCGGTCTCCGAGCTCTGACTGAGCGGTGCAACCGCCTCAGTCAAGAGGTGGCACCACCTAAGATCGGTCTTCGAGCTCTAGCAAGAGGTGCAACTGCCCCTGACAAGAGGTGGCACCACCCAGAGGCTCAGTCTTCGAGCTCTGCTAGGCGGTGCAACCGCTCCAGTCAGGAGGTGCAACCGCCAGATCCCGGAATTCTGGGAATTGACATTATTGAGCTCCAAATTCAAACTGGGTTGGGGCCTATAAATACCCCACCCATTCAGCACTAAAAGGGGACCGAATATACACCGAAATCCTGATCTTGTTCTATGATTTTTAGAGATCAAAATTGTTGTAAAGGCCAAAAGTTCTTCTCCCTCTTTTCTTCCAAGTTCTAAGCTTTAAAGAGAGGAGAGAAAATTCTGTAAGGGTTGTCTCCTAAGCCCGTCAAAAGGAGTGAAACTGTAAAAGGGTGGTTGGCCTTTGCCTATTGAAGGAAGGCCTCTAGTTGACGTCGGTGACCTTGTCGGTGGAGGAAGCCAAAAGTGGAGTAGGTCAAGATTGACCGAACCACTCTAAATCTCGGTTTGCATTTACTTTGAGCATATTATCTTTACTACAAACCTCCTCTAAAGCTTACTGCTTTCTGCACATATACGATCGGGTTTCAAGCTTTGCACTTTCCGAATCGATGTTTTAGACGTAAAACAGTTTCATCGTACGATCATCATATTTCTGTTTGTGTTTACGTTTTGATTTCTATCATAACTATAAACTGCCTTTATATCCTTGCTTAAACTGCATCTCGCTTAATCAAGTGATTTACGAATCAGTATTTAGACGTAAATCAGTTTTTTCGTACGAATATCATATTTCAGTTTGCGCCTACTATCTGATTAGAATCATAACTGCAAACTGCATTTAAATCTTTGCTGCATCTCGCTTAAACAAAAGTTAAAGTGATTTACGAATCGGCTTTCTTACCAAAATCACGTTTAACGAACGAACGCAGTTTTTATTTTTCGTAGAAGGTTTTCCACTACACTAATTCACCCCCCCCCCCCCCCCCCCTCTTAGTGCTCTTGATCCTAACATCACATTGGCTGCAACTGTTCAGGTTTGTTTTCTTTAACCTTTCATCTAATTCTTTTTTTTTTTTTGGGTTTTGGCTAATGCAAAAGTTGTAAGGTGTCATGCATGTATGAAAGGGACTAGGTGTCATCTTTAGGGTAAACATAAGTGGCACCATTAAGTTAGCTAGTGACACATGTCCACTATTTTTTTTTTAACTTAAATCTGAATCTTTCATAAATTATATCAAACTTCTAATATTTACTCTTAGGTCTCTAGCCATAAACTTTTAATCTAATATCATTTAATATAAAATAATTATTAAATAATCCTTATTTTTACAAACAAATATTTTACTAAATTTTTAAAAATGGGGGATGTTACAAATACAAGTCATTTCATAAGTCATTAAAGACCCAATAAGTTCTTCAAGAAGAAAATTATTCAAGTCTTTTGTCTCTTATATTGTCGTCACTTTTAGATCCTAACTTTTTGGAAGGGTTCTTAGTATTTTGTTAACAAGTTGAAAATTAGAAAATTTTTTATTTAGTGCTTTCAAACCATTGACGACATCCGTAAAATGGGTGTACATGTCTCCAATGGTTTCACTTGGTTTCATTCAAAATAATTCAAAACTATGCATCGAAAGATTAATTTTAGAATCTTTAACTCTACTAGTACCTTCGTATGTGATTTCAAGTGTGTGTCAAATGTCATGCATAGTTTCACAAATAGAAACCCGATTAAATTTATTTTTATTTATAGTACAAAACAAAGCCTTCATCGGTTTAGCATTTAAAGAAAAAGTCTTCTTTTCCAAATCATTCCATTTGTTCATTGGTTTGGAAGACTTTTAAAAATCGCTTTAAACAATATTCTATAAATCAAAATTCATAAAAAGCAAGAAAACTCTCATTTGAGTTTTCCAATATGTGTAGTCCATCCCATTGAACATAGGATGATGAATGATAGAGTGACCCTCTTGAAAGTCGAAAAAAACTCATTTCTCTTGGGTGTTAAATCAAATAGAGAAAAACATAGCTCTGATACTAACTATTAGGATTAAGTTGACACTAAGAGGAGAGAGTGAATTAGTTCTTATGATAAAAATATTAGTTTTAACTAAGTAATTAACTAAAAAAGTAATAGCAATGATAATGAAAAGTAGAATAGAAATTGCATACCAAGTTTATAGTGGCCTATATCCACTCTCGATCCCTCTTCACTCAAGGCCATTGGCTTCCACTACTAATCTTCTTTCTTATAGGCAAAGATCAACTACCCATACACTGTTTGTCCTTTTTACAAGTTCAAGAGAGAACTTTTACACCCTTCTTTTTTAAGTGTTCCCTCACACGCCTCCCTTAAGACTATCACTAAGTACTTAGAAGAGCAACTTTATACTTAAAAGAATTTTTAACCTTCGAATCATAGAATTTTTGCTCTATTTTAATATGTCTTCCAAGCAGAAATTTGTGTGGTATTTATAAACTCCAAATAGCTTCAAAACTTGTAGCCAAAATTCAAATCCCTAGGTTTTTGGGGTACTAGCGGTACCACCGCCAATACTCTCTAACATTAGACGGTACCACTGCCCAGTCTAGTGATACCACTGCTTGACACTAGGCAGTACCACCACCCAATCTGGTGGTACCACCGCCTAACACAGTCTCGAAGACTGTGTCTTGGAGACTAAGCCGTTGGCAATTCCATCGCCTGGACTAGCTATGCCACCGCTTGACCCAACTTTTGGGTCATTGAATGTGCCTTCCACTTAGCCCAAAGCAACCCTAATTCGGGCCCAGTTATCCCCTAATTGAGTTGGCCAAATTATATTATAAACCAACCTAATTAGAACTAAAATTACTTCGATTTAGATAATTATTACAAAGCACTAATCACATGTTACCTGACATGTCATTAGTTCATTCGGTGCTTCATCCGACACTTCAGCGCATTGTCCTCTCATTTGATATATTGCCCAATCGGCATGTTATATTCCCACAACATCCGATCTCCTTGGCTCAATGTCCGATCTTCTTGGCTCGATGCCCGAACTCATAGCACGAAGCCTTCTACCGACACATCAACCAATCCTTCGGCTCGTTGTTCAATCTTTTGACATATTCCACTTCGGCCCAACATTGATTCTTCCTGCTTTAATCAAATTGTCTCTCCATGATTAATGCTAGTCCTACATTACTCAAAATGCAGATTAGATCACAAACTCAACAATTCATTTCATCATCAAAATATGAGATTCGATAAAGGGCAAACCAGGTAAAGCAAAGGTTGCTAAGAAAGACCCAACAAAGGATAAAGACCAATGCTTCCACTACAATAAAGATGGGCACAGAAAGAGGAACTACAAAGAGTATCTTGCAGAGAGGGCAAAATAGAAGCTTGGAGAAGCTTTAGGTACATTCATGATCAGTCTCCATTTGTTAGACACTTATAATAACACATGAGTATTGGATACCAGTAGTGCTTATCACATTTGCAATTCATTACAAGTTCTAGCAAGACCTAGGAGATTGGCGAGAGATGAGATGGACTTTAAGATAGTAAATGGAGCAAAAGTTGTTGCGGTAGCTATTAGCAAGGTCACCCTACATTTGCCTAGTGGAGCTATTATTGCATTGGATGCATGTTATTTTGTTCTTTCTATTATCCAAAATATTATTTCAATTTCATGTTTGACAGTTAGTGGATACAAATTAGTTTTTGAGAATAATGATTGTTCAATAATGTTAGATGATGAGATCATCATGAGAGAAACATTGCATAATAGTTTATTTATATTAGACATGGCTCCACATATCATGAATATAAGTGTGTCCAAGAGAAAACAAGATAAGGTGAATAGTACATACCTGTGACATTGTAAGCTAGGTCATATCCATGAGGGAACGATTCAAAAATTACTAAAAGATGAATGTCTAGATTCATTCGAATATGAGTAATATGCAACTTCCGAGCCTTACCTTCGTGGAAAACTAACCAACTCTCTTTTTAGTGGAACTAGAAAGAGAGCCACTAAGCTGTTAGAACTCATACATAGTAATGTATATGGACCCATATCAACTAATGTCATAGGTGGTTACTCATACTTTATTACTTTTACTGATGATTTCTTAAGGTATAAACAAGTGTACTCGATGAAGTACAAGTCCAAGGCCTTTGAGAAATTTAGAGAGTATAAGAATGAAGTGGACAACTAGACTGTAATGAGTATCAAGACTTTTTGATCAGATCGAGGAGGTGCATACTTGAGTAAAGAGTTTACCTAGTTCTTTAAAGACCATGGGATTCTATCCCAATGGACACCTCCTTATATACCTCCGCTCAATGGTGTATCTGAAAGGAGGAATCGTATACTTTTAGATATGGAATAGTCCATGATAAGCTTCGCCGACCTACCCATCTTATTCTTGTGATATGCCCTAAAGACCGTAGCTTACCTTTTGAACAGAGTTCCAACTAAGTCAATAGTATCTATACCATATGAGATATGGAAATGGAAGAAGCCTGATCTTAAGGTTGTTAAGATTGGGGGTTGTCCTACCCACGTTAAAAGATACAACCTCGATAAGTTGGAATTGAGGACGAAGCGGTGCAAGTTCATGAGATACCCCTAGGAAACATATAGGTACTATTTCTATCATCCCGAGGACCAAAAGGTCTTTGTAGCTAAGAGAGCGGTGTTCCTTGAGAATAAACACATTCTTGGCATAGATAGTGGGAGTGTCATAGAGTCGAGTGAGGTTAGAGAACCTAGCTTAAGAACCATGCCACAGCCCGAGTTTGTTCAAGTACCTAGCATATATGTTCCAACTTTACATAGGTCCGATAGAGTGATACCATCCTCTTGAGAGATATATGGGACATATTAGAGGAAATGATGTTGAGAATATTGATCTTTAGACCTATAAGGACTCTATGTACTCTAGCATGGTTTGATACCTAGTTGATGCACCCAAGGGTATTGTATCTATCGATTGCAAGTCGATCTTCAAGAAAAAGATTAGAGTAGATGGAAAAGTAGAGACCTATAAAGCAAGGCTAGTGGCTAAGAGGTATCGTCAAAAATAAGGTGTTAACTATGACGAAACCTTTTCTCCCATAGCCATGTTAAAATCCATTTGAATACTATTGGTTATTGTAGCACACTATGATTATAAGATCTAACAGATGGACGTGAAAATAACATTCCTCAATGGTAACCTCAAGGAGGTGTATATGATACAGTGTGAGAGATTCGTGTCCAAGGACTTCCTAGATAAGGTATATAGGTTACTTAGGTCTATTTATGGACTAAAGTGCCAATCATAGGTGCCCAGCAAGCCAATCACGTGAGTGATGGCACATGTGACTTGATACAGAATCTTTTTGCTTATTATATTTTGGCGTATATCACTTTATAACTATTGCATAAATACATACATATATTGTGATGTCCTTAGATTTGTGCAATGGGAATCGGATCGTGATGAGATCATGATAATGAGATCGATTCACCTTTAAACACATATCCTAAATAATCCCGGTCATAGGTTACTCGAAAGGGACATCGTGATAACCAGATAGACTGGTGTGCTGTATACCCATCCATATGATGGATACAGTTGGTCTCATAGCTGCTCGTGTAGGGACACTAGGGATATAGTACAGGTGCTCATTGGAGAATGAGTTCACTGATTGATCCGCTTACGGAATGCTGGATGGTTGATGATGCCTTATTGTCAGACAGTGATTCCGTAGTCCTAGTGGTGTATCTGGTCCTTAGACTTGAGACACCAAGGATATCATGTATGAGTGCTCCACTCTTTGATACCAGACTTGTAGGTTTGGCTGTCCCAAATCTAGTACAGCTGGTCATTGGGAGTGGTAGTCAACCTTACGAGGGCTATTGAGTGTCGATAGAGGATCATCCACTCTCGGCGTCATGAGAGGAATATCCCATGTGTTCTTGCTCAGACAAATCCCTGGCTAGGGTCATTCGGGTTGAGAGAGAAAGAGTTCTCCGGGAGAATCTGATTAGAGCGAGACTCGAGTAGAAACCGTATGGGTCTGACAGCACCATGCTCGATATACGGTCTCTGGGATATTAGATGGATGAGGGATTATAGGTACACGGTAACTAAGGACAGACAGGTCCAATAGATTGGATTCCCCTGTATCGTCTGGGGACTACGGCGTAGTGGCCTAGTACTTCCGTAGTCGCTGAGTCAAGTGAATTATTACAGAGATAATAATTCACTGAGTTAGAAGGAGTTCTGACAGGTATGACTCACGGCCAGCTCGATATTGGGCCTAGAGGGTCACACACATATGGTAGGGATTGCGATAAGTAGAGGTTCGGTTATGAGATATCCGACGGAGCCCTTGTCTTATTGGATGCAGATCCAATACCCACTAGGGGAGGACCTATTAGGGTTTGACAGGGGACCTCTATAAATAGGAGGGATTCAGAGCCTCATAGGCTAGAGCCTTTGCTTGCCTTTCCTATTTTCCTCTTCCTCTCCACCTCAGATCAGGCCTGGAGTTTTGAGGAGCGTCGTCGCAACCCTGCTGTGTGGATCACTGCTAGAGAGGAGGACGCTTGACCTCCTTCACCCTCTCCTAAGGATCTGCAAGGAAACAGGGATATACGATCTCCCTAGGTAACACAATCTACTCTATACGCAGTTTTATGTTTCTTGGAATTTTTCGCACCAATCTTCGCACGACGACGAACATCTTTTTGGGAATCAGGGATTTTGTTTTCTTGTTCTTCCGCTACGCATGTGATGTCGCCCCCAAGATTTTCCAACAGTGGTATCAGAGCCAGGTTGTTCGTGCGAATGATTGGTTTTGAACTGCGTGTGTTGTGTTTAGGAAGAATTTTGACGTCAAAATCATTGACGCAAAAGCGAGAAAGGGCAGCAACAGTTGCTACCCTCGATCTGCATGCGTGAAGCGCAGCCAAAGGCGGGCAGCACAGGGGCTACGTTTGCAGCAGCCGACCGACGGCCTGCTTGCAGCAGGCTTGCTGCCGGCGGGACTGGCAGCCCAAGGGCAGAGGCGCCGCAGGGCAGCGGCGCGAGCCGCCGCAAGGAAGCAGAGCCTGCCGCCGCAAGGCAGCGGCGCTTGTCGCCGCAGTGTCACGGACTTAGCTGGTTTTGCCTAAGTCGTGCGGCACCCTGGCGTATCCGTCCGCAAAGGTCAGTCTCCCCGAAGCCTCCTATTGTCCCTTAGGACCACCAAAAGAGAGAACGGGTTAGAGAGAACGCCTCAATCGGGATCCACAAGCAAACATCTCCGAAAAACACTTCATAGACAATGCAAATTACAAACAGACTTTTACAAGCTCTGAACAGTGGCACAACAAAGGGTAAAATGGTCCATTACAGATCGAAAATCTCTCGCACGTGTCCACATGACACAACCTTTATTTACAAGCCTAAAGAGGCCACCAACCAAACTAAAATAGGACTATTAAGCCTTCGATCGCCCCTTTACATGTTGTACAAGGCATGGATATGCCAAAAGACACGGACATACATAAGCATTACATCAAACACCTTGTTTAGAAGTTTGTCCGTGACATTCTCCCCCACTTATTCCTTCGACGTCCTCGTTAAAGCCTTTGTCGACACTGCAACTCCTCGCCTTTGCTGAGTCTTCAATCTTCTGCTCCAGTTACAATGCGCCTCTTGGCTCCCAACTGCTCTCCGCTACTATTTTTGAGTAGTCGAACCTTTGATCCGCCATGCTGCTGCAACTCACCAATGGCTCTGACTCTGGTGTGGGGTTGGCTGAGTTGTGTTGATCATTGTTGATTCCTGCGGATCCCCCAGATGAAGGAAAAGACCATCCTTACTGCGCCAGTCTCTCAAATTCCTCATGCTGCTTGAACTGGGTGGATGCTTGTTGGAGCTTTAACGAGCATCATCTCGCAAACTTCTGAAGTTTTGGGTCCTTCCTCCACAAAATTTGCTCATTGACTCTTCTTTCACTTAGTTGTCACATCCAAGTAGGTTCGCATCACTTCCACTTTCGATTGGCATTTCGTTGGGAAATGAAGCGGACAATCTACTCTCAGTAGCACTGATCACCGTTGGTGAGGATTTGACAACTATTGTCTTCCATTATCTTCGAAGGGTCTTTGAACATATGCAGAGCTCCTCTGTTGAATAGATAAGAGAATTGGGGTACTCGGTTTCGCCCATTCTCTTAAGAGTTGAGAAGGCAAAGGTTACTTGACTTCGCCCGCCTCCTCAAGGTTGTACTTCATGCATCGAGCTGGTTACTGGCCTTCGCTTGCTCTTTGCTCACACTTCTGAAGCACTTGAAGTGTTTGCACTCCTTGCATTGAGTTAGCTACTGTGATTCACATTCTCAATGCCATTGAACTTCTGGAATGCAGGAAGTTTTCACCCCAACTTGGAGTAATTCTCTGATAGATGAGGTCGCCTCTGGGATTGTACCATCTTCTCCATCAACCCTGCCGCCTACTCCACTGAGTAGCAAAGGTACAGCACCACGTACTGCCTGCTTCGTTCCTTGGTCGTGCACTCTTGCATGACCCGAAGTCCTTCACTAACGGCTATCTTGATGAGAAACTTGTTGACACCGGTCTTACGAAGTTTCTTGGCCTCTGCCCTTCAGCCTTGTCTCGGTACTTGGTGATTGCCTCTGCATGCTCCACCTCCTCGGCCCCTTTCACGACCAAGCGCTCTCTCTCCGTGAGAGCAAGGGATCAATGACTTTCACGGAAGTCCCGCCTCTACGGTACCATGGCGCTGCCATGCCCATGGCCCTACTATCCATCTCCTCGCATCTGCATCCCTTTTCTTCATGATCAGTAGATATGTCTCTGTGGCACTCCTCTGAGTCCACCTCCATTCTGACTGATGCTTGATTTTGGGTAGCCAAGTCCCTCTGGACTCGTCGTCGCTTCCTCGCCCCTTTCGACCCCCCCTGCTTCAACACCTCTGTGTTCTCCAAGCAATCTATTTGGTCGATGGAGAGACAGACTGCAACTCCCATGCATGGCCTCTACCATCATGTTGTAGGGTTTGCACCAATTCTGTTCTCCTTAGCTTCCTTGGTAGCAACGTTCGCTTACTCGGCCTTATCCTCTGACTTGCGGGGCTCCCTTAAGCGAATATAAGCTCTGGAGCAGTCCAACTCTCCAGCTGCTTCGATCATACCTCTACATGATCAAGTCCCTCCCATAGAACTCACTGGTACTTGCATTCAAACTTTTCCCTTGGTGGAACCCAGCCCCCATATGCTGATGACCAAGGTTTTCATCCGATGCAAAATTCGATGCACGCTCGGAAGACCCGCCTCCGCAGTACCATGGCCTTCACTCCTTGAATCCATAGCCCTTCTTGCCGTCGTGTTGTTCACCGAAGTGGAGCTTCCAGTAGCTCCCGATTATACCTCCATATGATCTAGTCCCTCCCGGGACTCAGTCGTGTGTATTGCATTGCCACGAACTATTCCACCACGATCCGCTGCACCATGTCGCCTCCTGGTGACATCTCCATTGCACTCTGATCCTTGTGGAATAAACTCGAATTGTGAACCCTCCATGTGTGGCCTCTGCCAATACATCGCAGGGTCTCCTCCACCTTCGATTTTGTTCGCTCCTTTGGCAATCGACCTTCATCCACCCACTCTTGGGTCACACCTAGATGATGCTAGTCATAGGTGCCCAGCAAGCCAATCACGTGAGTGATGGCACGTGTGACTTGATACAGAATCTTTTTGCTTATTATATTTTGGCGTATATCACTTTATAACTATTGCATAAATGCATATATATTGTGATGTCCTTGGATTTGTGCAATGGGAATCGGATCGTGATGAGATCACGATAATGAGATCGATTCACCTTTAAACACATATCCTAAATAATCCCGGTCATAGGTTACTCGAGAGGGACATCGTGATAACCGGATAGACTGGTGTGCTGTATACCCGTCCATATGATGGATGCAGCTGGTCTCATAGCTGCTCGTGTAGGGACACTAGGGATACAGTACAGGTGCTCATTGGAGAATGAGTTCACTGATTGATCCGCTTACGGAATGCTGGATGGTTGATGATGCCTTATTGTCAGACAACAATTCCGTAGTCCTAGTGGTGTATCTGGTTCTTAGACTTGAGACACCAAGGATGTCCTGTATGAGTGCTCCACTCTTTGATACCAGACTTATAGGTTTGGCTGTTCCCAGATCTAGTACAGCTGGTCATTGGGAGTGGTAGTCGACCTTACGAGGGCTATTGAGTGTCGATAGAGGATCATCCACTCTCGGTATCATGAGAGGAATATCCCATGTGTTCTTGCTCAGACAAATCCTTGGCCAGGGTCATTCGGGTTGAGAGAGAAAGAGTTCTCCGGGAGAATCCGATTAGAGCGAGACTCGAGAAGAAACCGTATGGGTCTGACAGCACCATGCTCGATATACGGTCTCTGGGATATTAGATGGATGAGGGACTATAGGTACATGGTAACTGAGGACAGACAGGTCCAATGGATTGGATTCCCCTGTATCGTCTGGGGACTACGGCGTAGTGGCCTAGTACTTCCGTAGTCGATGAGTCAAGTGAATTATTACAGAGATAATAATTCACTTAGTTAGAAGGAGTTCTGACAGGTATGACTCACGGCCAGCTCGATATTGGGCCTAGAGGGTCACACACATATGGTAGGCATTGCGATGAGTAGAGGTTCGGATATGAGATATCCGACGAAGCCCTTGTCTTATTGGATGCAGATCCAATACCCACTAGGGAAAGGACCCATTAGGGTTTTGACACGGGATCTCTATAAATAGGAGGGATTCACAGCCTCATAGGCTAGAGTCTTTGCTTGCCCTTCCTATTCTCCTCTCCCTCTCCACCTCAGAGTAGGCCTGGAGTTTTGAGGAGCGTCGTCGCAACCCTGCTGTGTGGATCACCGCTAGAGAGGAGGACGCTTGACCTCCTTCACCCTCTCCTAAGGATCTGCAAGGAAACAGGGATATACGATCTCCCTAGGTAACACAATCTCTATACGCAGTTTTGTGATTTTGCGGATTTTGCGCACCAATCTTCGCACGACGATGAACATCTTTTTGGGAATCGGGGATTTTTGTTTTCTTATTCTTCCGCTGCGCATATGATGTCGCCCCCCATGATTTCCCAACAGTGGTATCAGAGCCAGGTTGTTCGTGCGAATGATTGGTTTTTGAACTGCGTGTGTTGTGTTTAGGAAGAATATTGACGTCAAAATCGTTGACGCAAAAGCGAGGAAGGGCAACAACAGTTGCTGCCCTCGATCTGCATGCCTGCAGCCACCTGCAGCGGCAGCCGCAGCCGCAGCCACCTGCAGCGGCAGCCGCAGCCGCAGCCAGGCAGCACAGCGCCGGCGCATGCGCAAGCGCTGTGCCTGCAGCAGCCGGCCGGCGGCCTGCTTGCAGCAGGCTTGCTGCCGGCGGGGCTGGCAACCCACGGGCAGAGGCGCCGCAGGGCAGCGGCGCCTACCGCCGAAAGGAAGCGGCGCCTGCCGCCGCAGGGCAGCGACGCGCGACGCATGCCGCCGCAGGGCAGCGACGCGCGACGCCTGCCGCCGCTGCTCCCGCGGGCGAAACCCCCCCCACAGGGGCGGCCGCCCGGCGGGACAGCACCGCCTGCGGAGGCAGCGGCGCCCGAAGAGGGCGCCCACCCGCAGCGGCATCGCCGCCAGCGGGCGTGCCGCCTGCAGGCGAGGGCAGTGCCCTCGCCCCGCCGCACAGGCCGCCGCCGGCAGGGTGGCGGCGGCGGCAGCAGCGAAAAGGGGAAAGGGTATTAGGGTTTTCTGCGCAAAAGACAGTTTTGCCCCTCGAAATTTGAGAAATTCCAATTTCTGTCTTTTGTCCAAATTACGAAAATACCCTTAGGAATTGAGACGGGATCTCTATAAATAGGAGGGATTCACAGCCTCATAGGCTAGAGTCTTTGCTTGCCCTTCCTATTCTCCTCTCCCTCTCCACCTCAAAGTAGGCCTGGAGTTTTGAGGAGCGTCATCGCAACCCTGCTGTGTGGATCACCGCTAGAGAGGAGGACGCTTGACCTCCTTCACCCTCTCCTAAGGATCTGCAAGGAAACAGGGATATACGATCTCCCTAGGTAACACAATCTCTATACGCAGTTTTGTGTTTTTGCGGATTTTGCGCACGAATCTTCGCACGACGATGAACATCTTTTTGGGAATCGGGGATTTTTGTTTTCTTGTTCTTCCGCTGCGCATATGATGTCGCCCCCCATGATTTCCTAACAGATGAAGCACCGCTCTAGGACAGTCCGTCGCCTAGAAGCTCCCGAAGTCCACCGACGTCCCTGTAATTTATGCACCATTGTCTGGATCCTGGGCCTCTACCCCTACCAGCACAATCTCCGCTGCGCACCACTTCCTTCATAGCAACTCGAATGGCAACACCGTGGCATATTCTTCAAGAGTACCCGCCTCTGCATCCTCTTGCCCCGTGCTAAGGCCTTCTGAACCCAACTTTGCCTCCGCAAATTGAGTCACCTTAGTTCCTCCATCAAATGCTTCTCCGAGATAAGGTGCATGTGCCCCGAAGCTCCCTTCATCTTTGGCACCATGCCAGATGAGTCCGCTCCGTCAGAATGAAGGACCCATAGAACAACATGATCCTACTCTTGCCTCTGCAAGAGTTCATGTCCTTGACCTCTGTCTAAGGAAAGCACTGTGCCTCTGCTCCACGTTCCAACTTCTATGCTGGCTCCCTTCATGCACCTTGAGTACTTCGCCAAGTTACACCCAAGTTGTTCCTCTCCTCGTTCTCACATTGAGTTGATGATGGCCCTCGTGCCCACCATTCCACGGGTCAGCCCTCCCTTGAGTCCGATCTCCACATCGACTCCAAGTGTGCCTTCATTTAAGTTGCTTTGGGTCGCTCCCCCACTTGATCTCGCAATGCATCCACCAATGCATTCTCTCAAGCGAGATCATGCGACGACTCCTCGCCGCTTGCTCAGTCCATCGAGCTTCGTGGAGTTGTTGTTTGTTGAGGTACTCCTCCTCAACATGTGAGGTCCATCCCACATGATTCTCCCTCTGGAGAGCCGAGAGTTATCCCTCCTGGATAACTATCCCGTTGGAGCAACATCTCTCTTCGTTTCGGAGACCACCATCCCCTTGGACTACTCAGATCTGCTGAACAAACTGTGCATTGTTCTGCCTCCTGCAAACGCACTTGCTAGATTGCGACTCCCCGTCAATACAGTCCCCACTGCACCCCTCAAGGCCTAGCAACATGCTGAACTCGTTGCACACTTCAGCCTCCTACGGACGTATCCTTCGCATGCCGAAGAGAAAGTTTCAATGCTCCATGGCGCCGAGTTTCGGCGCCTTGGGATGGCCACGAACATTCCATCGTCCGCATACAAGCCCATGCATGAGTACCAAATTCTTCGAGTTAGCAATTCCCCTCACCTCTGTGAGCTTTGTATAACTCTTTTGGTCGTTGAGCAACTCATTCCACCTTGGATGGTCTCATCTTTTACCAAGCGCCTCGCTTGCCTTGAGCACCATTAAGTATGGTTGTCAACGTTGAGCCGTAGCTCAAACTCAGCCATCCCAACCTTTGTGTGCTCCACATTCTTCCAAGCTTGCCTGTTTTCGTGGTGCCTCTTGCGCAAAGGGTTGGCCATTCCTCTGAATGCCAATGTCAGATGCCCGCTCCTCTAAGCGACTTCTTTTCCCTATATCTCCATGCCCGTTTTCCCCCAAACGGTCGCGCGTGTGCTGACTGCCCTCAACGCAGCCTCGCTAGGTCCCCCACGTTTGTATGCTAAGTGTTCCTATGAGTGCTTGTCCTGCTCTGATACCATGTGTCACGGACTTAGCTGGTTTTGCCTAAGTCGTGCGGCACCCTGGCGTGTCCGTCCGCAAAGGTCAGCCTCCCCGAAGCCTCCCATTGTCCCTTAGGACCACCAAAAGAGAGAACGGGTTAGAGAGAACACCTCAATCGGGATCCACAAGCAAACATCTCCGAAAAACACTTCATAGACAATGCAAATTACAAACAGACTTTTACAAGCTCTAAACAGTGGCACAACAAAGGGTAAAATGGTCCATTATAGATCGAAAATCTCTCGCACGTGTCCACATGACACAACCTTTATTTACAAGCCTAAAGAGGCCACCAACCCAACTAAAATGAGACTATTAAGCCTTCGGCCGCCCCTTTACATGTTGTACAAGGCATGGATATGCCAAAAGACACGGACATACATAAGCATTACATCAAACACCTTGTTTAGAAGTTTGTCTGTGACAGCAGGGCAGCGGCGCCTGCCGCCGCTGCTCCCGCGGGCGAAACCCCCCCACAGGGGCGGCCGCCTGGCGGGACAGCACCGCCTGCGGGCGTTGCCCCGCTGGCAGAACCGCCTGCGGGCGTTGCCCCGCCGGCAGAATCGCCCGCGGAGACGGCGTCGCCCGCAGGGGAGCCCACCTGCAGCGGCAGCGCCGCCAGCGGGCGTGCCACTTGCAGGCGAGGGCAGCGCCCTCGCCCCGCCGCACAGGCCGCCGCCAGCAGGGTGGCGGCGGCGGTGGCAGCAGCAAAGGATAGTAGGGCATTAGGGTTTTCTGGGAAAAAGATAGTTTTACCCCTCGGAATTTGAGAAATTCCAGGTTCTGTCTTTTGTCCAAATTACAAAAATACCCCTATAAATTCAACCATTCCCTACATATCCCTGATTTCAGAAAATATTAATTAATTAAAAGGTTTAGTTGATTATTATTTTTTATTATTATCTAGTAGTCCTACATGATGATGATTATTTATACATATGATGTATGATGTATGGACGGATGATCATGAGCCATGTGATGTGTGTACTTGTGATAATTATTATTGAGGTTTGCGAGCCTCCATTATATTTCTCGTTTATTGTCGGGCCTGCGTGCCTATGATTAAGTTGTAATTACATGAGGAGGCGCAGCGGGAGCGTGGATGCAATAGCGGGACCCACGAGACGGACGATCGCGATGCATGAAGATGCATCAAGATGTCGACAGAACCGACGAGGACGAGATAGACGATCACAGGGCATGGAGATGCACCGTTGCATACATAGATCTTGATGTGAGTGATTAGGCCTACTGGCTCGGGCCTAATCACATTAGGTTGTGGTCCATGATCATCTGGTGTGATTGCTTATACACATACTAGATATATATATATATATTTGCATGCGATATAGATATATATTAAATATGTATATGTGTGACATGTCATATTAGGAGACCAAATCATAGAAACATCTCTCGATAATATTAAGTCGGTAAACGTGAGGCAATTAGATTGACCCACGTGGCCTTCCATCGTTATGAGTAGGAACCGATTCCCGGTGTAGGTTGAGTTGGTCGAGTCCCTCGAGACTCACCTATATCGCGATTCGTTATCTTGCTTACGACATAGAGATGTCACCGGTGACCTGAGGGCATGGTATACTTGGTCGAGTCCCTCGAGGGTATATCATCAAATCAAACTCATCTTGTAACGAAGGTGTTGACTTAACCGAGCATCATCGTTGGTCGAGTCCCTCGAGGCTATGGTGATTCGGAGGCCGAATAGGACGGGAATCACAAGGAGTTGTGATCGGCAAGAGTTGCCTACCTTTTAGGCTTAGTGTGATTCGTCGAGTCCCTCGAGGTTACACTAAGACGCTGATTGGATCCTGATCCCCACTAGAAGTCTGTTGGAGACTTCCGTTTCACGTGCTGAGGGTGTCGCGTGACTCGTTAGTAAAATAGTGGGAGCATATTAAGATAGAAGTCCATATCTTGATAGTTTATTTCTTGCAAAATCTGCATGTTATTCATTTCTGCTGCATCTTTATTTTCAAAAAATGTCGCTTTCAAATCCCTTACGTGGCATACTTGATGTCAACCGCCTCACTGGTCCAAATTATACGGATTGGCTCCGTAACTTGAGAATTGTTCTCACAATGGAGGAAATCATATACGTCCTTGATACAGTGATGCCTACGCCCGAAGAAGGGACAAGCGAGGATGAGATCGCTCGCTACGTGAAGTACATTGATGACTCCACTCTTGCTCAGTGCTATATGTTGGGCTCTATGACTCCTGAGTTACAGAGACAACATGAAAAGATGGATGCCAGATCCTTTCTCCTACTTGTCCGTAAATTGTTTGAGGAAGAGGGAAGGACTCAACGATATGAGATATCCAAGAGCTTTTTCCGCGCTAGGATGACTGAGGGGACACCGGTTCAGAACCATATCCTAAAGATGATTGAGTGGATAGAGAAACTCACAGGTCTAGGAATGGTCCTAGAGGATAACTTGTGTGTGGACATTGTGCTTCAGTCCCTACCAGATTCCTTTTCATAGTTCATAATGGATTTTAATATGAACAAGCTTGAGGTGACTCTCCCAGAGCTCCTCAATATGTTGAGGGAGGCAGAGAGTACTATTAAGAATGAGAAGCCAGTTCTCTACACTGGTGAGACCAAAAAGAAAAGGAAAGCAGAAAGGTCCCTTAAGAAGGGAAAGGGCAAGGGCAAACCACGTAAAGCAAAGGTTGCTAAGAAAGACCCAGTAAAGGACAAAGACCAATGCTTCCACTGTGGTAAAGATGGGCACTGGAAGAGGAACTGTAAAGAGTACCTTGCAGAAAGGGCGAAACAAAAGCTTGATGAAGCTTCAGGTACATTCATGATCAGTCTCCATTTGTCAGACTCTTATGATAACACATGGGTATTAGATACCGGTAGTGCTTATCATATATGCAATTCGTTGCCGGTTCTAGCAAGACCTAGGAGACTAGAGAGAGGCGAGATGGACCTCAAGATGGGTAATGGAGCAAAAGTTGCTGTATTAGCTGTTGGTGAGGTCTCCCTACATCTGCCTAGTGGAGCTTTTATTGCATTAGATGCATGTTATTTTGTTCATTCTATTATCAAAAACATTATCTCCATTTCATGTTTAACAGTTAGTGGATATAAATTTGTTTTTGAGAACAATGGTTGTTCGATATTATTAGATGATAAGATCATCACGAAAGGAACATTGCATAATGGTTTATTTATGTTAGACACTACTCCACATATCATGAATGTAAATGTGTCTAAGAGGAAACGAGATGAGGTGAATAGTGTATACCTATGGCATTGTAGGCTAGGTCATATCCATGAGGGAATAATTCAAAAGTTGCTAAATGATGGGTATCTAGATCCATTCGACTATGTGTCATATGCAACTTGTGAGCCTTGCATTCGTGGAAAACTGATCAACTCTCCATTTAGTGTAACTGGAGAGAGAGCCATTGAGTTGTTGGAACTCATACATAGTGATGAATGTGGACCCATATCAACTCATGCCATTGGAGGTTACTCATACTTCATTACATTTACTAATGATTTCTCAAGGTATGGATATGTGTACTTAATGAAGTACAAGTCCGAGGCTTTTGAGAAATTCAGAGAGTATAAGAATAAGGTGGAGAACCAGACTGGAAAGAGTATCAAAACTCTTCGATCAGATCGAGGAGGTGAGTACTTAAGTACAGAGTTTACTCAGTTCCTCAAGGACCATGGGATATTATCCCAATGGACACCTCCTTATACACCTCAGCTCAATGGTGTCTCTGAAAGGAGAAATTGTACGTTATTAGATATGGTACGGTCCATGATGAGTTTCGTTGACCTACCCATCTTATTCTAGGGATATGCCCTAGAGACCGTAGCTTACCTTCTGAACAGAGTTCCAACTAAGTCGGTAGTGTCTACACCATATGAGATATGGAAAGGGAAGAAGCCTGATCTTAAGGTTGTTAAGATTTGGGGCTGCCCTACCCACGTTAAAAGACATAACCCCGATAAGTTAGAATCAAGGACAGAGCGATGCAAATTTGTGGGATACCCCAAGGAAACTTGTGGGTATTATTTCTATCATCTCGAGGACCAAAAGGTCTTTGTAGCTAAGAGAGTAGTGTTCCTTGAGAAGGAACACATTCTTGGCGGAGACAGACGGAGAATGATAGAGTTGAGCGAGGTTGGAGAACCAAGCTCAAGCACCACTCTACAGCCCGAGTCTGTTCAGGTACCTAATACACAAGTTTCAACTTTACGCAGGTCTGATAGAGTATCCCATCCTCCTAAAGGATATGTGGAACATATTAGAGGAGAGGATGTTGAGGATATTGATCCTCAGACCTACGAGGAGGCTATTATGAGTATAGACTCCGGGAAGTGGCAAGAAGCCATGAATTCTGAGATGGATTCTATGTACTCTAATAAGGTTTGGAACCTAGTTAATGCGCCCGAAGGTATTGTACCCATTGGTTGCAAGTAGATCTTTAAGAAAAAGATCGGAGTAGATGGAAAGGTAGAGACCTATAAAGTAAGGCTAGTGGCTAAGGGGTATCGTCAAAAGCAAGGTGTTGATTACGACGAAACCTTCTCACTCGTAGCAATGCTAAAATCCATCAGAATTCTATTGGCTATTGCAACACACTATGATTATGAGATCTGACAGATGGATGTGAAAACCGTATTCCTTAATGGGAACCTCGAGGAGGAGGTGTATATTATGCAACCTGAGGGATTCGTGTCCAAGAACTGCCCAGATAAGGAGTGTAGGTTGCTTAGATCCATTTATGGACTAAAGCAAGCTTCCCGAAGTTGGAACATAAGATTTGATGAGGCAATCAGATCTTATGACTTCATTAAGAACGAAGATGAGCCTTGTGTATACTGAAAGGTAAGTGGGAGCACTATCACCTTTTTGGTGTTATATGTGGATAACATCCTGATCATTGGGAATGACGTAGGAATGCTATCCACGGTAAAGGCTTGGTTATCTAGACACTTCTCCATGAAGGACTTAGGGGAAGCATCCTATATCTTGGGGATTAGAATCTATAGAGATAGATCCAAGAGGATGCTTGGCTTGTCCCAGTCCAGGTACATAGAAACCATTGTCAAAATGTTTGGCATTGAAAATTCTAAGAAAGGGCGAACATGGATATGATACCTTATGCCTCAGCAATAGGGTCTATCATGTATGCCATGCTATGTACTAGGCCTGATATAGCGCATGCTCTGAGTGTCACGAGCAGGTATCAGGCGGATCCAAGCTTGGAGCACTGGAAAGCAGTAAAGTGTATCCTTATGTACTTGAGAAGGACTAAGGATCTTTTACTAGTATATGGAGGTAATAGCCTTAAGGTTGAAGGCTACACTGACTCAAGTTTTTAGTCTGATGTCGATGATAGCAAGTCGAATTCAGGGTATGTGTACACCTTGAATGGAGGAGCAGTGTGCTGGAAGAGTTCCAAGCAAGATACCACTGCTGACTCGACCACAGAGGTGGAGTACATTGCTGCATTAGATGTAGCAAAGGAGGGAGTCTAGGTGAAGAAGTTCATCACAGATTTGGGAGTCGTGCTGGGTAACGAGGAGCCGATCTCCTTATAATGCGATAATAATAGGGCGATTACTCAAATAAGGGAACCCAGGTCTCATCAGAAGTGTTCTGAGGAGGTTCCATCTTATCAGAGAGATTGTAACCCGAGGAAATATAGCAATGGAAAGAGTTCCATCCGAAGATAGCATTGCAGATCCACTGACAAAGCCGTTGTCTCAGATTGTCTTTGAGCGTCATAGGGGTCTGATGGGGATCAGACACAAAGGTGATTGGCTTTACGTCAAGTGGGAGATTGCTAGTCATAGGTGCCCAGCAAGCCAATCACGTGAGTGATGGCACATGTGACTTGATACAGAATCTTTTTGCTTATTATATTTTGGCATATATCACTTTATAACTATTGCATAAATGCATACATATATTGTGATGTCCTTGGATTTGTGCAATGGGAATCGGATCGTGATGAGATCACGATAATGAGATCGATTCACCTTTAAACACATATCCTAAATAATCCCGGTCATAGGTTACTCGAAAGGGACATCGTGATAACCGGATAGACTGGTGTGCTGTATACCCGTCCATATGATGGATGCAGCTGGTCTCATAGCTGCTCGTGTAGGGACACTAGAGATACAGTACAGGTGCTCATTAGAGAATGAGTTCACTGATTGATCCGCTTACGGAATGCTGGATGGTTGATGATGCCTTATTGTCAGACAGCGATTCCGTAGTCCTAGTGGTGTATCTGGTCCTTAGACTTGAGACACCAAGGATGTCCTGTATGAGTGCTCCACTCTTTGATACCAGACTTATAGGTTTGGCTGTCCCAGATCTAGTACAGCTGGTCATTGGGAGTGGTAGTCGACCTTACGAGGGCTATTGAGTGTCGATAGAGGATCATCCACTCTCGGCGTCATGAGAGGAATATCCCATGTGTTCTTGCTCAGACAAATCCTTGGCCAGGGTCATTCGGGTTGAGAGAGAAAGAGTTCTCCGAGAGAATCCGATTAGAGCGAGACACGAGTAGAAACCGTATGGGTCTGACAGCACCATGCTCGATATACGGTCTCTGGGATATTAGATGGATGAGGGATTATAGGTACACGGTAACTAAGGACAGACAGGTCCAATAGATTGGATTCCCCTGTATCGTCTGGGGACTACGGCGTAGTGGCCTAGTACTTCCGTAGTCGATGAGTCAAGTGAATTATTACAGAGATAATAATTCACTGAGTTAGAAGGAGTTCTGACAGGTATGACTCACGGCCAGCTCGATATTGGGCCTAGAGGGTCACACACATATGGTAGGGATTACGATGAGTAAAGGTTCGGATATGAGATATCCGACGGAGCCCTTGTCTTATTGGATGCAGATCCAATACCCACTAGGGGAGGACCCATTAGGGTTTGATAAGGGACCTCTATAAATAGGAGGGATTCAAAGCCTCATAGGCTAGAGCCTTTGCTTGCCTTTCCTATTCTCCTCTTCCTCTCCACCTCAGATCAGGCTTGGAGTTTTGAGGAGCGTCGTCGCAACCCTGCTGTGTGGATCACCGCTAGAGAGGAGGACGCTTGACCTCCTTCACCCTCTCCTAAGGATCTGCAAGGCAACAGGGATATACGATCTCCCTAGGTAACACAATCTACTCTATACGCAGTTTTATGTTTCGCGAAATTTTTCGCACCAATCTTCGCACGACGACGAACATCTTTTTGGGAATCGAGGATTTTGTTTTCTTATTCTTCCGCTACGCATGTGATGTCGCCCCCAAGATTTCCCAACATAAAGCAAGCTTCCCGAAGTTGTAACATAATATTTGATGAGGCAATCAGATCTTATAACTTCGTGAAGAATGAAGATGAGCCTTGTATGTACAGGAAGGAAAGTGGGAGCGCTATCACCTTTTTGGTGTTATATGTGGATGACATCCTGATAATTAGGAATGATGTAGGAAGGCCATCCACAATAAAAGCTTGGTAATTTAGATACTTCTCCAAGATGAACATAGGGGAAGCATCTTATATCTTGGGGATTCAGATCTATAGAGATAAATCCAAGAGGATTCTTGGCTTATCTCAGTCCAGGTACATATATACTATTGTCAAAAGGTTTGCATGAAAAATTTTAAGAGAGGTCTCATACCGATAAGACAAGGATATCGCTTTCTAGGAGTATGTCCCTTAAGACTCCTAAAGAAAGGATGAACATGGAGAGGAGGTATACCCTATGCCTCAGCGATAGGGTCTATCTATTAGGATCGGAGTGGCACTAAGAGGGGGGGGGGTGAATTAGTGCAGCAAATTAAAACTTGTAAGTTTGAAATCGATTTCGTAAATGTGTAGAGATTTCAATTTGACCAATGACGTGGTTGACATCAAGTATGCCACGTAAGGGATTTAAAAGCGACATTTTATGAAAATAAAGATGCAGTAAAATGAATAACATGCAGATTTTGCAAGAAATAAATTATCAAGATATGGACTTCTATCTTAATATGCTCCCACTATTTTACTAATGAGTCACGCGACACCCTTAGCACGTGAAACGAAAGTCTCCGGCAGACTTCTAGTGGGGATCAGGATCCAATCAGCATCTTAGTGTAACCTCGAGGGACTTGACCCAATCACACTAAGCCTAAAAGGTAGGCAACTCTTACCGATCACAACTCCTTGTGATTCCCGTCCTGTTCGGCCTCCGAATCACCATTGTCTCGAGGGACTCGACCAACCAAGATGCTCGGTTAAGTCAACACCTTCATTACAAGATAAGTCTGATTTGATGATATACCCTCGAGGGACTCGACCAAGCATACCATGTCCTCAGGTCACCGGTGACATCTCTATGTCGTAAGCAAGATAGCGAATCGCGATATAGGTGAGTCTCGAGGGACTCAACCAACTCAACCTATACCGGGAATCGGTTCCTACTTATAACTATGGAAGGCCACGTGGGTCAATCTAATTGCCTCACGTTTACCGACTTAATATTATTGAGAGAGATGTTTCTATGATTTAGTCTCCTAATATGACATGTCACACATATACATATTTAATATATATCTACATCGCATGCAAATATATATACATATCTAGTATGTGTATAAGCAATCACATCAGATGATCATCAATCACAACCTAATGTGATTAGGCCCGAGCCAATAGGCCTAGTCACTCACATCAAGATCTATGTGTGCAACGGTGCATCTCCATGCCTTGTGATCATCCATCTCGTCCTCGTCGGTTCCGTCGACATCTCGATGCATCTTCATGCATCGCGATCGTCCGTCTTGTGGGTCCCACTATCGCATCCACACTCCCGTTGCGCCTCCTTATATGATTACAACTTAATCATAGGCACGTAGGCCCGACAATAAATGAGAAATATAATGGAGGCTCGCAGACCCCAATAATAATAATCACAAGTACACACATCACACGGTCCATGATCATCCGTCCATACATCATACATCACATGTATAAATAATCATCATCATGTAGGACTACTAGATAATGATAAAAATAATAATCAACCAAACCTTTTAATTAGTTAGTATTTTATAAAATCAGGGACATATAGGAAATTTCTGAATTCATATGGGTATTTTCATAATTTGGATAAAAAGGATAGAATTTGAATTTTTGAAATTCACAAGGGTAAAACTATCTTTTTGCCCAAGAATGTCCTATTGCCCTACTCCCCTACTACTGCCGCCGCCGCCACCCTGCTAGCGCGGCCTGTGCGGCGGGGCGAGGGTGCTGCCCTCGCCTGCAGGCGGCACGCCCGCTGGCGGCGCTGCCGTTGAAGGTGGGCACCCCCGCGGGCGCCCCCGCCTCCGCGGGTGGTTTTGCCAGCGGGGCAATGCCCGTAGGTGGTGCTGCCCTTGCAGGTGGGTGCCCCTACGGGCACCACCGCCTCCGTAGGCGGTGCTGTCCCATCGGGCGACTGCCCTTGCGGGGGGGGGGGGGGGTTTGCCCGCGGGAGCAACGGCGGTAGGCGCCTCTACCCGCAGGCTGCCAACCCCGCCGAACACAAGCAGGCCGCTGTCGGCTGTTGCAGACGTAGCCCCTGTGCTGCCTGCCTGCGGCTATGCTGCACGCACACAGATCGAAGGCAGCAACTGTTGCTTCCCTTTCTCCCTTTTGCATCAATGATTTTGACGTCAAAAGTTTCTTCAAAACACAACAGACGTAGTTCAAAACCAATCTATAGCACGAACAACCTGGCTCTAATACCATTGTTGGAAATCTTGGGGGCGATATCAAACACGTAGCGAAAGAACAAGAAAATAAAATCCCCAATTCCCAAAGAGATGTTCATCATCGTGCGAAGATGGGTACGTAAAATCCGTGAAACTGAAAAACTGCGTATAGAGTAGATTGTGTTACCTAGGGAGATTGTATATCTCTATTTCCTTGCAGATCTTTAGGAGAGGGTGAAGGAGGTCAAGCGTCCTCCTCTCTAGCGGTGATCCACATAGTAGGGCTACGACGACGCTCCTCAAAACTTCAAGCCTGCTCTAAGGTGGAGAGGGCAAGGAGAATAGGAGAGGCAAGCAAAGGCTCTAGCCTATGAGGCTTTGAATCCCTCCTATTTATAGAGGTCCCCTATCAAACCCTAATGGATTCTCCCCTAGTGGGTATTGGATCTGCATCCGATAACCCAAGCCTTTTAGATTAGTGGATCTCTATCCAATAATCTCTCATGGGCTCTTATTGGATCTCGTCCATGGGATCCAATAATTCATGGGCTTATTGGATATCCAATAAGACAAGGGCTTCGTCGGATATCTTATATCCGAACCTCTAACTCATCGCAATGCCTATCATATGTGTGTGACCCTCTAGGCCCAATATCGAGCTGGCCGTGAGTCATGCATGTCAGAACTCCTTCTAACTCAGTGAATTATTATCTCTGTAATAATTTACTCGACTCATTGACTACGGACGTATTAGGCCACTACGCCGTAGTCCCCAGATGATACAGGGGAATCCAATCTATTGGACCTATCTGTCCTTAGTTACCGTATACCTATAGTCCCTCATCCATCTAATATCCCAAAGACCATATATCGAGCATGGTGCTGTCAAGACCATACGGTTTCTACTTGAGTCTCGCTCTAAATGGATTCTCCCGGAGAACTCTTTTTCTCTCAACCTGAATGACCCTGGCTAAGGATTTGTCTAAGCAAGAACACATGGGATATTCCTCTCATGACGTCGAGAGTGGATGGTCCTCTATCGACACTCAATAGCCCTCGTAAGGTCGACTACCACTCCCAATGACCAACTGTACTAGATCTTGGATAGCCAAACCTACAAGTTTGGTATCAAAAAGTGGAGCACTCATATAGGACATCCTTGGTGTATTAAGTCTAAGGACCAGATATACCACTAGGACTATGAAATCGCTGTCTGACAATATGGCATCATCAACCATCCAGCATTCCATAAGCGGATCAATCAGTGAACTCATTCTCCAATGAGTACCTGTATTGTATCCCTAGTGTCCCTACACGAGCAGCTATGAGACCAGCTGCATCCATCATATGGACAGGTATACAGCACACTAGTCTGTCCGGTTATCACGATGTCCCTCTCGAGTAACCTATGACCGGGATTATTTAGGATATGTGTTTAAAGGTGAACCGATCTCATTTTCGTGATCTCATCACGATCCGATTCTCATTGCACAAATCCAAGGACATCAGAATATATATATATGCATATGTGCAATAGTTATAAAGTGATATATGCCAAAATATAATAAGCAAAAAGATTCTTTATCAAGTCACACGTGCCATCACTCACGTGATTGGCTTGTTGGGCACCTATGACTAGCAAAGGTAGCATAGAGGTTTACAATAATAAGAAACTTTTAACATAATGATTATTCCTTAGAAGGAATTCCAGAGTTTCTCTTTATAAGGGGGTTCTCGAGTGGTGCCACCGCCAACCGAGCGGTGCCACCGCTTGGGGAAAACGATTATTCCTTAGGAGGAATTCCATAGTTCCTCTTTATAAGGGGGTTTTCGGGCAGTGTCATCACCTGGGGACTGAGTTCCCAGGCAGTGCTACCGTCAGTTCTAGCGGTGCTACCGCCGGTTCTATTGGTGCCACCGCTGGCACGCTAAAAAATAATTTTTTTTTCATAAGTTTTAATGTGTTTGATTTAAGATAGGATAATGTCTTGGATCACTCTTTAAGATGTCATTCAAAATCAAAAAGAAAGATGTCAAATCCCTAAAAACCAAAAAGAGGATGAAAAATTTTCGAAAAATATATACAATCAAAGCTCATTCACAAGGACAATTCAATATGCCTAATTCCCTTCTAATAAAATCAAATTAATCTTCATTTAAGGCTTTTGTGAAAATGTCCGCTAATTAATGGTTTGTATCAATAAATTCTAGAATGACATTGTTATTATTGACATGATCTCGTATAAAGTGATGCCTAATGTCAATATGCTTAGTTCTATAATATTGAATTAGATTTTTGGTTAGACAAATAGCACTTGTGTTATCATATTTTATGGGAATGTTCTTTAAGTAGATTCCATAGTCTTTCAATGTATTTTTCATCATGCACTTGCAACTATGTATTCGACTTCTACCGTAGATAGTGCAATCGAATTTTGTTTCTTGGAAGTCCAAGAAACAAGTGCATGTCCTAAAAATTGACATGTTCCGGATGTGCTTTTTCTATCTATCCTACATCCGTCAAAATCGGCATCTGCATAAGCTATTAAATCAAAATTATCGGATTTTGGATACCATAATCCAAAACTAGGAGTTTCTTTAAGATATCTAAGAATTCTTTTAACACTTTTAAGGTAAGACAATTTAGGATTAGCTTAAAACCTAGTACAAAGTCCTACACTAAACATTATATCCGGTCGAGTCGCGATGAGGTAAAGTAAACTACCAATCATTCTCCTATATATTTTTTTATCAAAGCTTTCACCACTTTTATCTAAGTCTAACTTAGTAGAAGTGCTCATAGGAGTGTTTATAGCTTTTGAACCATCCATATTAAATCGTTTTAATAATTCTAATATATATTTAGATTGATTAAAAAATATACCATTACTAAGTTGTTTAATTTGTAATCCTAAAAAGATGGTTAATTCTCTTATTAGGCTCATTTCAAATTCATGACTCATACATTTGGCAAATGATTCACATAGTGATTCATCCGAAGAACCAAAAATAATATCGTCAATATAAATTTAAAAAATAAAAAATTTATTTTTAAAATGTTTGATAAATAATGTAGTATTAACCTTGCCTTTTGTAAAATTATTTAAAATAAGAAAGAAACTAAGTCGTTCATACTAAGCCCTAGGAGCTTGTTTTAAGCCATAGAGAGCCTTAGTCAATTTAAATACATGATTAGAAAGAAGAGAATTTTCAAATCTGGGAGGTTGTTCAACATACACTTCTTCGGAAATAAAACCATTCAAGAAAGCACTTTTGACATCCATTTGAAATGGTTTAAAATCATTACTACTAGCATAGGCAAGGAGAATCCTAATGGCTTCTAATCATGTCGCAGGAGCGAAGGTCTCTTCGTAGTCGATACCTTCTTCTTGGTTGAAACCTTTGGCCACTAGTTTAGCCTTGTTTCTAACAACGATACCGAATTCATCTTGCTTGTTTCTGAAGACCCATTTAGTACCAATAACTAAATGGTCACTAGGTCTAGGAACAAGCTTCCATACCTCATTCCTCTCAAATTGGTTCAATTCCTCTTATATTGCAATAATCCATGAATCATCTTTCAAGGCTTCATCAATAAATTTAGGTTCAATTTGATAAAGGAATGTGGCGTTAGCATAAAAATTCTTGAAGGAAAAACGAGTTTGAACCCCTTTTGATGTATCTCCTATAATTAGCTCCTTTGGATGAGCATCTACATACTTCCATTCCTTGGGTAAGGAAATTTTAGAAGAAGATGCATCCAAGTTGCTATTTTAATGAGGGGGCTCATTTAAATTCAAATTATCAAAACCAAGATCATCATCAAAATTATTTTTCTTTAACTCAAAAATTTCATTAAAAACTATATGAATAGACTCTTCTATAACTAAGGTTCTTTTGTTAAAAACACGAAAAGCCTTAGAAACGAAAGAGTAACTAAGAAAGATGCCTTCATCGGATTTAGCATCAAATTTTCCTAAGGCATCCTTTTCATTCAAAATAAAGCATTTGCAACCGAAAACTTTAAAATAAGAAACATTTGATTTTTTATTATTCCATAATTCATAGGGAGTTTTTGATAGAGATGGTCTTATTAGAACCCTATTCATGATATAGCAAGCCGTATTAATAGCTTCGGCCCAAAAATACTTAGGTAGACTATGTTCATTTAACATGGTTCTTGTCGTTTCTTATAAATTTCTATTTTTTCTTTCACCTACCTCATTTTATTGAGGATTTCTCGGAGTGGAGAAGTTGTGGTTGTATCCATTGGATTCACAAAAACTTTATAAGTCACGGTTTTGAAACTTGCCACAATGATAACTTCGAATTGATGAAATCATGAAGCCTTTTTCGTTTTGAGTAAGTTTACAAAATTTAGAGAAACATTTGAAATAATTACTTTTGTGAGCCAAGAAATAGGTCCAAGTGTATCTACTATAGTCATCTACAATTATGAAAGTATATTTGCTTCCTCCTAGACTCGTTGTGTCAATTGGTCCAAATAAGTCCAAATGGATCAATTGCAATGGTTTAGTGGTGCTAATTTGACTTTTTGGGTTGAAACTAGTTTTTATTTGCTTTCCTAGTTGACAAGCATTACACACTTTGTCCTTAACAAACTTCATATTGGGAATCCCTCATACTAACTCTTTAGATGAAATCGTAGATATTAGTTTCATGTTTGCATGGTCTAATCTCCTATGTCAAAGCCAAGCATCATCATTTAAATCGGAAAAGCACATTTCATTACTAAGTTCATCAAGGTTGATGGTGTAGACATTATTTTGTTTTAAGGCAATCATTGATATGTTATTGTTTGGTTTTTCAATAATGCACACATTAGATTCAAATCTAATGATATAACCTTTATCGCATAATTGATTAATGCTTAAGAGATTATATTTTAATCCATCAATTAGCAACACATCATCAATTGAAAAACTTGATTTGTTACCTATGGTTCCCTTGCTAATGATTTTACCTTTGTTGTTGTCTCTAAAAGTGACATACCCTTTTTCTTTGCTAGTGAGTATAGAGAAATGAGATGGATCTCCGGTCATGTGCCTTGAGCATCCACTATTAAAATATCATCTCTTGCTCCTAGCTTGTGAGTTTGTCTACAAAAGAGGATGGTTTTTAGGCACCCATTTGATTTTGGGTGCCTAAAAAATTGATCTACTAATTTTGTCATTCATCATTGAATTATTTATAGTTCCTTTAGGAACCCATATCAACTTATGTAGACTAATTTTCTTAAATGTACATTTGTATACAACATATTTGGATTTACAACAAAAGTTGTATTTCAAATGAGGTGAAACATGTAATGTGGGTCCTTTAATGAAGGTGGTAGGATTTTGGTGAGATCCTCTCACAAAACCAATTCCACTTCTATTTGTGACATGACCCTTGTTTACAAGGATCCTATCCAAGCCTTTGCTATTAACCTTAAACTTGTTTAAGGTCTCCTTAAGTAGCAAATTCTCATGTTTTATTGCTTCTAAGTGTTTACACTTAGAGCATGGAGGAGTTTGAAGACTATCAAGCTTATTTTGTAGTAAGCTATGCTCTTTCTTTAATAGATTGAACTTCTTACTAATAGTTCTACACTCATCAAATAATTCATGAAAAGTAATAGAAAGTTCAACGAAAGATAAATTTTCATTAATTAAATCACATACCCCTCCTCCTAAAGCCATTAGCACGAAGTTTGCCTCCTCTTTGTTGTTAGCTTCTTCGTTCTCGGAATCACTTGAGTAATCCCAAGTCACTTTTAAAGCTTTCTTCTTCTTCGGTTACTTCTTCTTGGCTTGGGGGTATTCATTTTTGAAGTGCCCCGGCTTCTTGCATTCGTAGCATATTACTTGGTCCTTTTTAAGTTCAAGTTTATTTTTGGTGATATTTTTAAATTTGTTCTTTCTTATAAATTTTTAAAATTTTCGAGTTAAAAGTGTAATTTCATTGTCACTATCCTCATCACTTGATGTTCCTTTCAAGTGGTCTTTTTGTATTCTAAGAGTCATATCCTTCCTATTCTTTGGAAGAGGGTTCTTGAGCTCTTCATGAGCATGGCATGTCATTTTGTAGGTCATAAGAGACCCAATAAGTTCTTCGAAAGGAAATATTTTAAGGTCCTTGGCCTCTTGAATGACCGTAACTTTTGGATCCCATCTCTTTGGAAGAGATCTTAAAATTTTAGTTACTAGTTCAAAGTTAGAAAAACCTTTACCAAGAGCTTTGAGTCCATTGATGACATCCGTGAAACGGGTGTACATATCTCCAATGGGCTCACTTGGTTTCATCCAGAAAAGTTCATAAGAATGCACAAGAATGTTGATTTTGGACTCTTTCATTCGGCTAGTGCCTTCATGAGTGACCTCAAGAGTTCTCCAAATATCAAAAGACGAATCACAAATCGAAACATGATAAATTCATTTTTTTCAAGTGCACAAAACAAGGCATTCATAGCCTTTGTGTTTAAAGCAAAAACCTTCTTCTCCGATTCATCACATTCGCTCATTGGAAGAGAAGATTTTTGAAATCTATTTTCGACAATATTCCAAAGCTCAAAAATCCATGGAAATAAGGAAGATCCTCATACGAGTCTTCCAATACGTGTAATCCGACCCATTAAACATAGCCGGACATATAATAGAGTGACCCTCTTGCATGCCGGAGTAAGCCATCTCTCTTGGGTATTAAACCAAATATGAGAGTAAGCCTTGCTCTGATACCAATTGTTAGGATCGGAGCGGCACTAAGAGGAGGGGTGAATTAGTGCAGCGGATTAAAACTCGTAAGTTTGAAATTGATTTCGTAAATATGTAGAGATTTTGATTTGATGAATGATGACTTAGCTAAAATAGCTTGAGTAAAGGTAGTCAAGAGTAGGGAGATGAAAACCAAATGATTTGTAGCTAAGTAAAGAAATAGTTTAGAAAATTAAACACTCACACATTCAAGGAACACCATGATATAAAGTGGTTCGGTCAAATGACCTACATCCACTTTTGAAGCCTTCTTCGATGAGGCTCCCAACTTCTACTAGCAAATCACTTTGAAGGGGAAGGAACAAATACCCCTCTTACAACCTTCTTATAAGTGGTTCACACTCTTACAGATTTTTCAAAGAGAAAGAGGGAGGTGAACACTTAAGCTATTGAAAACAAGACTTTGCTAGAGCTTTTTCTCACTTTATAACTTGTCAAAAAGGTGTATCCTCTGTTGAGAAATAAAGGGTATTTATAGGCCCCAAGAGGATTCAAATTTGGACTCCAAATTTGAATTATTTTTGGGTTTCCTAGTGCTGGCGATGCCACCACATGTTAGTATCTGACACTGATAGTGTACTGGCAGTGCCATCGCCAGACCTCTCGGGTTCTAAGCGGTGCCACCGCCCAATCCGACAGTGTACTGGCGGTGCCACCATAGGACCCCTCGGGTTTTGGGTGGTGCCACCGCCCAGTCCGGCAGTGCCACCGCCCAATCCAGCGATGCCACCACCTGGACTATTCCAGCTCACTGGTTGGGCTCCAAACTTGGCCCAAACCAGTCCAAACTCGGGTCCAATTAACCCCTAACCAGGTTATAGGATTAACCCTTAATCCTAACCTAAATTATATGTAAACTATAAAATTAATACATAGCCCTAAGCAAAATTTTAACCGACAACGTCGAGTTTCCTTCCGACGAGCTTTCCGGCGAACATCCGGCGGACTTCCGATACACCCTCGGATTTCTTCCGATGGACTCCCAGCAGGCTCCCAGTCTTGTGACGAGTTCAATGATTCTTTGGCAAGTATCTGAACCTTCTCGGTGATCTCCACGAACCTCCGACGATCTTTCCGACGGACTTTCGAAAATTTCGGCAAGTCCCCGATTCTTTCTCGGTTGGTTCCGGCAGCACTTCCGACAATTCTTCGAACTTTTGGCGGACTCTCGAACACCCATCGAACTTGACTCCGGTAAACTTGCTTTATGTCTTCATGCTATTGTAGTTAATCCTGTACACTTAACTCAATAATATGGATTATATCAATTAACCCATCATTTGACTTCATCATCAAAATCTGAGATTCAACACTATCATGTATGTCATGCTATGTACTAAGCTTGATATATTGCATGCTTTGACTATCACGAGCAGGTATCAGGCAGATCCAGGCTTAGAGCACTAGAAAGTAGTAAAGTATATCCTAAAGTACTTGAGAAGGACGA
This sequence comes from Musa acuminata AAA Group, assembly GCF_036884655.1. Classification (NCBI taxonomy): domain Eukaryota; kingdom Viridiplantae; phylum Streptophyta; class Magnoliopsida; order Zingiberales; family Musaceae; genus Musa; species Musa acuminata. The sequence goes on along the minus strand of NC_088349.1, from coordinate 30,675,840 downwards.
AGGATCTTTTACTGGTATATAGAGGTAGTAGCCTCAGGGTTAAAGGCTACACAGACTCGAGTTTCTAATCTGATATCGATGATAGCAAGTCAGATTCGAGGTATGTGTATACCCTGAATGGAGGAGCAGTATGCTAGAAGAGTTCCAAGCAACATATTACTACTGACTGACCACAGAGGCGGAGTACATTACTGTAGTAGAGGCAGCAAAGGAGGGAGTCTGGATAAAAAAGTTCATCATAGATCTAGGAGTCATGCCAGGTAGCGAGGAGTGGATTCCCTTATATTGTGACAACAACGGGGCAATTGCTTAAGCGAAAGAACCCATGTCTCATCAGAAGTCTAAGCATATTCTGAGGCGGCTGATCTCATAGCTGCTCATGGGGGGACACTAGGAATATATTGTATATGCTCATTGGAGAATGAGTTCACTGATTAATCTGCTCACAGAATGCTGGATGGATAATGATACCTCATTGTCAGACAACGATTCCATTGTCCCAATGGTGTACTTGGTCCTTAGACTTGAGACATCAAATATGTCCTATATGAGTACTCCACACTTTGATATTGGACTTATAGGTTTGGAAGTTTTAGATCTAGCACAACTGGATATCGGGAGTAGTAACCAACCTTATGAGGGCTATTGAATGTTGATAGAGGATCATCCGCTCTAGATGTCATGTGAGAAATATCCTATGTATTCTTGCTCAAACAAATTCCTAGCTAAGGTTATTTGGATTGAGAGAGAAAGAGTTCTCCAAGAAAATTTGATTAGAGTGAGACTTGAGTAGAAACCCTATGGGTCTGACAGCACCATGCCCGGTATACCATTTTTGGGATATTAGATAGATGAGTGACTATAGGTACACGGTAACTAAGGATAGATAGATCCAGTGGATTGGATTCCCTTGTATCATTTGGGGACTATGACGTAGTGGCCTAGTAGGTTCGTAGTCGATGAGTCGAGTGAATTATTATAGAGATAATATTTTACTGAGCTAGAAGGAGTTCTGACAGGTATAACTAATGGCCAGCTCGATATTGGGCCTAAAGGGTCACATACATATGATAGATATTGCGACGAGTTGAGGTTCGGATATAAGATATCCGTTAGAGCCCCTATCTTATTGGATATCCAATAAGCCCCTGAATTGTTAGATACTATTGATGAGATCTAATAAGAACTAATGAGAGATTATTGGATAGAGATCCATTAATTTAATAGGCTTGGGTAGTTGAATGAAGATCCAGTACCCAATAGGGCAGGATCCATTTGGGTTAAGTTGACAAGAGACCTTTGTAAATAGTAGTGAACCAAAGGTTCATTGGCTAAAGCTTCTCTTGGTTGTCATCTCTTATTCTCCTCTCCCCTTCTCCTCAGATAACAAGCCTGGAGATTTGAGAAGCGTCATCGTAGCCCTACTGTGTGGATCCCCGCTAAAGAGGAGGACGCTTGACCTCTTTCATCCTCTCCTACAAATCTGTCAAATCTATTGAGATTCAGGGATATACGATCTCCCTAGGTAACATACAAACTATCTCACATGCGATTTTCAATTTTACGATTTTGCGCACCAATCTTCGCATTACAATGAACACAATTTATTAGAAATTTAGGGGATTTTTATTTTTTGTTCTTCCACTGCGCATGTGATGTCGCCCCTAGATTTCCTTATATTACATTTATAGTCGATGAGTCGAGTGAATTATTATGGGGATAATAATTTATTGAGCCAAAAGGAGTTCTGATAGGTATAACTCATAGTCAGATTGATATTGGACCTAGGGGGTCACGCACATATGGTAGGTGTTGTAACGAATAGAAGTTCGAATATGAGATATCCACTAGAGCCCCTATCTTATTGGATATCTAATAAACCCTTGAATTATTGGATCCTATGGATGAGATCCAATAAGGGCCAATGTGAGATTATTGGGTATAGACCCTCTAATCTAAGGGGTTTGGGTAGTTGGATGGAGATCAAGTACCTATTATGGCAGGATCCATTAGGGTTAAGTTAATAAGGGGCTTCTATAAATAAAGAGGAACCAAAGGGCTATAGGCTAGGCTCTTTTTGGCTACCCATGAACTTGCACCGTTCTGTATGAGATTTCAACTTTTTAGGGTTATCTTTTAACATAGGCAAGGCAGCCCCAAATCTTAGCAACCTTCAGATCGGGCTTCTTCCCTTTCTATATCTCATATGATGTAGACACTACCAACATAGATGTAACTTTATTCAAAAGGTAAGATGTAGTCTTTATGATGAGACAGGTAGGTCGATGAAGCTCATCGTGGATCGCACCATGTCTAATAGTGTATGATTCCTCCTTTCAAATACACCATTAAATTGAGGTATATAAGGACATGTCCATTGGGATAGAATCCCGTGGTCGTTGAAGAATTGGGTGAACTCTATATTTAAGTACTCATCTCCTCGATCTGATCAAAGAGTCTTGATACTCTTTCCAATCTGGTTCTCCACTTCATTCTTGACATAGGTCCATATGCATCACTATGTATGAGTTCGAGTAGCTCACTCTCTAGTTTCACAAAATGGAGAGTTGGTCAGTTTTCCACGAAGGCAAGGCTCACAAGTTACATATGACTCATAGTCGAATGAATCTGCATATCTATCATTTAGCAACTTTTGAATTCTTCCCTCAGTGATATGACCTAGCCTATAATGCCACAAGTATGCACTGTTCACCTCATCTCATTTCTTCTTGGACACACTTATATTCATGATATATGGAGTAGTGTCTAACTTAAATAAATCATTATGCAATGTTCCTCTCGTGATGATCTCATCATCTAATAATATTAAATAATTACTAATCTTAAAAATAAATTTATATCTACTAACTGTCAAACATAAAATGAAAATAATATTTTTAATAATAGAAGGAACAATATAGCATGTATCCAATATAATAATAGATATGTTGGGAAATCTAGGGGCGACATCATATACACAGCGAAGGAACATAAAACAAAAGCCCCAAATTTCCTAATATGTGTTTGTCATCATGCGTAGATTGGTGGGTAAAACCTACAACATAGAAAACTACATGTGAGATAGATAGTTGTGTTTTACCTAGGGAGATCGTATATCCCTAAATCCCTATATATCTATTGGAGAGAATGGAGGTCAAGCATCCTCCTCTCTAGCGGTGATCCACATAGCAGAGCTGCGACGACGCTCCTCAAATCTCTATGCCTACTATCTAAAGAGGAGGAGAGGAGAAAAGAATAGGAGGTGATAATTAAGAAGCCCCAGCCTATGAGCCTTTAGTTCCCTCCTATTTATAGAGACCCCTAGTAAACCCTAATGGATCCTTCCTTATTAGGTACTAGATCTACATCCAATTACCGAAGCCTTTTAGATTAGTGGGTCTTTACCTAATAATATACTATTAGCTCTTATTGGATCTCTTCTATGGGATCGAATAATTCAAGGGCTTATTGAATATCCAATAAGATAGGGGCTCCAATGGATATCTCATATATGAACCTCTACTCGTCGTAATATCTACCATATGTGTGTGACCCTCTAGGCCCAATATCATTTTATGTTTCCTATTGCTTGAATATATTGTGATGTCCATTGATTTGTGCAATGGGAATCGAATCATGATCATATCACAGGTCTGGAGGTTCCAAATCTAGCACAACCGGTCATTGGGAGAATCCGATTAGAGCGAGACTCGAGCAGAAACCATATGGGTCTAACAGCACCATGCTTGGTATAGGTCTCTAGGATGTCCGTAGTCGATATGTCGAGTGAATTATTATGGAGATAATAATTTACTAAGCCAAAAGGAGTTCCGATAGGTGTCACGACCCGGGTCTGATAAGCTAACTGGCCAATAACTCCATTTTGGTCCTCAACGGCGGACCAAAATGCTTAAGCGGGAGGTAATGTAGTACACTCATCAGGCCCTTATAAGCTAATCACACACATTCCCCACTTCCGATGTGGGACTAATGGGATATTGCATGTGAGGTTTAACTCAGTGGTGGCTCTACGCCGTGATGAGTTCTCTGACTCCATCCACGGGTAGCCCTTTCCTACTGCAGCCCTCCCCTCTCACCCTGCCCTAATGCTAGGTCGGCTCTGATACCAAATATCACGACCCGGGTCTAATGAGCTAACTGGCCAATAACTCCATTTTGGTCCTCAACGGCGGACCAAAATGCTTAAGCGGGAGGTAACGTAGTACACTCATCAGGCCCTTATAAGCTAATCACACACATTCCCCACTTCCGATGTGGGATTAATGGGATATTACAATAGGTATGACTCACGACCAGCTCTATTTTGGGCCTAGAGGGTCATACACATATGGTAGGCATTACGATGAGCAGAGGTCCAGATATAAGATATCCGTCAGAGCCCCTATCTTATTGGATATCCAATAAGCCTCTGAGAATTATTGGATCCCATGGATGAGATCCAATATGAGCCAATGAGAGATTATTGGATAGAGATCTACTAATCTAAGAGGCTTGGGTAGTTGGAAGGAGATCCAATACCCAATAAGGTAGGATCCATTAGGTTTAGTTGACATGGGACCTTTATAAATAGGAGGGAACCAATGGCTCATAGGCTAAAGCCTCTTTGGGTTATCATATCCTATTCTCCTCCCCATCTCTTCCTCAGATAGCAGGCTTGGAGATAAGAGGAGCATTGTCGCAACACTACTATGTTGATCACCACTAGAGAGGAGGACGCTTGACCTTCTTCACCCTCTCCTAGAGATCTGCAGGGATTTAGGAATATATGATCTCCCTAGGTAAGATAATCTTTAATACACGTGTGGTTTTTAAGTTTTATGGTTTTTGCGTACCAATCTTCGTACAACAACAAACACATCGATGGAAAATTTGGGAATTTTATTTTTATGTTCTTCCGTTGCGCATATGATATTGTCCCCCCAGATTTTCCAATAGTGGTATCAAAGCGAAGTTGTTCATGCAAAAGATTGGTTTTAAACTACGTATGTTATGTTTTAAAGAAGCTTTTAACGTCAAAATCGTTGACGCAAAAGCAAGAAAGGGTAGCAACTGTTGCTGCCCTCGTAGATGGCAACGTTGCCATCTGCTTGCATGCTCCTGACCGTTAGCCGGCGGGCTGCTGCAACGGTAGCCACCGGTGCACGAGCACTATGTGCATAAGTACCACTGCTTGTAGTGGTGCCCACAGGTAGGGTCATAGGCATGGCAGCTGCCTATGCGCGAGCATTGCACCCGCGTGCAAGGGTGGCACCTGTGCACGAGCAATAAACCCTAGCAAGCGGCACCTATGGGCGTTGCACCCACAGGTAGAGGCGCTCGCGAGTAGAGCCACCCACAGAGGCGACGGTGCTTGAATGCAAGGGCGGCGCCGCCAACAGGCATAGTGCCCGTGGGCGAGCCACGCACAAGCAAAGGCGGCATCGCGCCCCCACCGCACAAGCCGTCGCCGCTAGGGTGGCGATGGCCGCAGCAAGCAGCATGGCAAAAAGACAAATTTACCCTTGTGAATTTAAGAAATTCTAATTCTATCCTCTTGTCCAATTACCAAAATACCCCTCATAATTTAAAATATTCCTTACATATCTTTAATTTCAAAAAATAATAATTAATTAAAATGTTTAATTGATTATTATTATTTTTTATTATCTAGTAGTCCTACATGATAATGATGTGTACATATGATGTATGATGTCGACGGATGATCATGGGTAGTATGATATGTGTGTACTTGTGATTATTATTATTGGATCTTGAGCCTCCATTTTATTTCTCATTTATTGTCGGGCCAACATGCCTATAATTACGTTGTAATCACATGAGGAGGCACAGCGGAAGCGTGGAAGCGATAACAGGACTCACGAGACTAATGAACGTGATGCATGGAGATGTGTCGAGATGCCGACAAAACCGATGAGGACAAGATGGACGATTATAGGGCATGGAGATGCACTACTACATACATAGATCTTGATGTGAGTGATAGACCCATTAGCTCGGGCTTGATCACATTAGGCTATGGTCCATGATCATCTTGTGTGATTACTCATGTGATGTGTGATTGCTTGTACACCTACTAGATATGTATATATATTTGTATGCGATGTATATATATATATATATATATATATATATATATATATATATATATATATTAAATATGTATGTGTGTGACATGTTACATTACGAGATCAAATCAAAATACCCTCTTTCGATAATATTAAGTTGGTAAACATGACGCAATTAGATTGACCCACGTGGCCTTCTATCGTTATATGTAGGGATCGATTCTTGATGTAGGTTGTGTTAGGATCAAGAGCACTAAGAGGGGGGTGGTGAATTAGTGCAGGGGAAAACCTTCTATGATTAAAAAAACTGTGTTCGTTCAATAAAAGTGATTTCAGTAAGAAAGTGGATTCGTAAATCACTTTAACTTTTGATTAAGCAAGATGCAGCAAAGATATAAATGCAGTTTGCTGTTATGGTTCAAATCAGATAGTAAGCGCAAACTAAAATATGATATTCATATGAAAAAACTTATTTACGTCTAAATGCTGATTCGTAAATCACTTGATTAAGCGAGATGCAGTTAAAGCAAGGATATAAAGGCAGTTTGCAGTTATGATAGAAATCAAAACGTAAACGCAAATTGAAATATGATGATCGTACGATAAAACTGATATATGTCTAAACGTCGATTCGGAAAGTGCAAAGTTGGAAACCCAATCGTATATGCGCATAAAGCAGTAAGCTTTTGAGGAGGTTTGCAGTAAAAATAATATGCTCAAAGTAAATGCAAACCGAGATTTAGAGTGGTTCGGTCAATCTTGACCTACATCCACTTTTGGCTTCCTCCACCGACGAGGTCACCGACGTCCACTAGAGACCTTCCTTCAATAGGCGAAGGCCAACCACCCTTTTACAGTTTTACTCCTTTTGACGGGCTTAGGAGACAACCCTTACAGAATTTTCTCTCCTCTCTTTAAAGATTAGAACTTGGAAGAAAAGGGGGAGAAGAACTTTTGGCCTTTACAACAATTTTGAGCTCTAAAAATCACTGAATAAGATTAAGATTTATAGACCCAACCCAGTTTGAATTTCGAGCTCAAAACTGTCAATTCCCAGAATTCTAGGATCTGGTGGTTGCAACGCCTGACTGAGGCGGTTGCACCGCCTGGCATAGCTCGAAGACTGAGCCTCTAGGCGGTGCCATCTCCTATCAGGGGCGGTTGCACCTCCTGCCAGAGCTCGAAGACTGAGTTCAGGCGGTGCCACCACTTGACTGAGGTGGTTGCACCTCCTGCTAGAGCTCGAAGACCGAGCTCAGGCGGTGCCACCACTTGACTAAGGCGGTTGCACCTCTTGCCAGAGCTCGAAGACCGAGCTCAGGCGGTGCCACCTCTTGTCAGGGGTGGTTGCACCGCCCAGTCTCGCTCGGAGACTGAGCCCAAGCGGTGCCACCGCCTAGCTGGAGCGGTTCAACCGCTTGGTTAAAATCAGGGTCCGAATAGGTTGATCCATTCGGCCCAATTTGGGTTTTTCAGGGGCCCAATTGCCCCAAGATTAAGTTAATGGGATCACCTCCCATTTCCAACTTAATCATTGTGCTAATGTTAGAACCCTTGCAGATTCTAAACTTGGGGTTGATCTCTTTAGGGGATCGGCCTCCTTGGAACTCTATAGGGGTTCCTCCCTCCAAGTTACTGCTCAAAGGCTACAGAAAAAGATTCATCTATTGCTTATGAAAAGAGAAGGAATACATGGCTATTTATAGGGCTTCTAAACCCTAACTCCTAATAGGACTCCTACTTAAGACTCTTACTTCTAACCAACTCCTAATATGACTCCTACTCAAGACTCCTATTCCCTTACAACTCCTAATTCTTCTATAAGAAAAAACCTCCTACATGAATGCCCTTCTCAATTAGGACTCTCCTAGCTAGAGTCCTAATAGAATGTCCCTCTCAATTAGGACTCTCCTAGCTAGATTCCTAACAGTTTTACATGAATGTCCCTCTCAATTAGGACTCTCCAAGCTAGAGTTATAACAGACCCGCCCCACCCTCTTCAAATTAGCCTTGTCCTCGAGGCTGATGATTCGTGAATTCTGGGAATTTGATCTTGAAGTCGTCATAGTTCTCCCAAGTGGCATCTTCTATTGGTAGGTTCGCCCACTGTATTAGCACTTCATTAGTGGGTCATCGTTGTCGAGTCACGATCCGTCGATTAATAATGGCACTTGGCTGGGTCTGGAGTTCTCTTTGGGTAGTCATATTTGGTGGGTGGCTTTGGGCTGTCTCCAAGCACCTATTTAAAACTTTCGTTTGGCTGTTGGTTTGTGGGTAATATGTCGTACTCCTTTTTAATTTAGTACCCTGCATATGGAATAACTTTGTTCAAAATCTGCTCTTGAAGATGCAAGTAGAATTTGTCACAAGCACAATGCGTCCCTTATAGCATAATTCTTTTGAGTCCCGATTATAATGAGCCACGGAGCTTAGTGCTTCCTCTAATTTTTTTTTTTTTTACTGGTCTCCGAATCTTCCTGCCATTCCATCTTAATATCCTCAAGAAAGTCGCTGGTTGGAAGTAAAACGACCAAAAATTCAGCTTGCTCAAGTAGCTGCGAAAGCGCATCTGCAACAACATTCTCTTTCCACCTTTTGTAAGTTATTTCATAATCAAATCCAAGAAGTTTTGTTACCCATTTTTGCTGCTCAGGGGAACATATCTTCTGCTCCAAGAGATATTTTAGGCTTTTATGGTCGGTCTTGATTTGAAAGTATCGCTTGATCAAGTACGATCTCCACGTCGTTGCTGCGTGCATAATGGCGAGCATCACCTTATCCTATGTTAACATGTTTTGATAGGGGGGAGACAATGTCTTGCTAATGTATGTGAGTGGTCGACCATCTTGCATGAGAACGTCTCCCATTCTGTCTCCAGATGCATCGGCCTTAATGATGAAGGGTCGGTTGAAATCTGGTCGCGCTAGCACCGGCGTCGTCGTTATGGCTGCCTTAAGTTTGTCGAAGGCAGTGGAGGCTCTGTCCAACCATTGGAAGACATCTTTTTCCAGTAAGGAAGTAAGTGGTGCATTGATCTTTCCATAGTTTTTCACGAACTTACGGTAGTAGCCTGTTAAACCCAAAAAGCCATGTAGCAATTTTATGTTCCTCGGGGTAGGCCAGTTTTGCATTGGTTCAATTTTGAAGGGGTCCACTATCACACCTTCTTCTGATATGATATGCCCAAGATATTTCACCTTTTGTTGAAGAAAGTAAAAATTTATAGTGGCCGTTGTGTGTTCGAAAGACGGTTTTCGGTATGACTTCTTCATACACTCGTATTTGATAATACCCGGATCGAAGGTCCAGCTTTGTGAAGATTTGTGCTCCTTGTCATCTAGCAATTCATTTGCTATTGGAATAAGGTATTTGTTCTTGATGGTTATGCCATTGAGAGCTCGGTAATCAACACATATTCGTCATGTTTCGTCCTTCTTGTGTACAAGTAGCACCGGTGAAAAGTAGAGGTTGCAACTTGGCCGAATAACTCTTGTTTCAAGCATCTCTTTTAAAATCCTTTCTATTTCATCATTCTAGAGATGTGGATACCGATATGGCTGAGTATTTGCTGGAGATTTGACTGGAAAAATCATTATACAATGATCATGCCGATGAGTAAGAGGTATGTTGTGCGGCTCGTCAAATATATCTGAAAATTCAGCAAGCAAAGGAAATAGGTTAGGATCTTCAAATTCTATTGGCTCTCCTTTAATTTGCTGCTCAAGTTGTACCAAAAAGCCCCTGCATGCTTTATGCAAAACCTTCTCCATTTGTTGTGTGCAAATCATCGTTACGTCGCCCTCACGTTTCCCATGCAGTATCACCTGTTTCTCCTTACTGTAAAATTTTATAAATAGTTGCATAAAATTCCAAGAAATGTCACCTAATGTCATCAACCATTTAATTCTGAGTATGGCCTCATAATCATCAAGAGGGAGGAGGAAGAAATCTGCAATTATCTCTTGGTCCTGCAGCAATAGTTTCACCTGCGGGCACCTATGATCACACTTCAAAATCCGTCCGTTGACGACTTTAACGACAAACCTGCTGCAATTCTCAATAGGTATGTTTATATGGACAGCAACCTTACTGTTTAGGAAGTTATTAGTGCTGCCCGTCTCGATGAGAACAGTGATCGGTTGTTGTTTGAGAAGGCCTCCAACTTTCATCGTTTGCGGGTTTGAGTAGCCAGCTAGTGTATGTACCGCAACTTCGGTCGGTTGTGGCTCTTCCTCTGCATCTTTTTCTTCATGTTTAAGGCTCTCTTCTGAATGTTCAATGACCTCTTCTTTTATCGGTTCAATCATAAGAAGTCCTCATTTACTACAGCGATGCTCACGGCTCCATGGCTCGTCACAATGCCAACATAACCCCTTCGCATATCGTTCCCAAAGCTCTTCTCTTGTTAACCTCTTTGGTGTAGGGACTTGGTCAATAGTAGGGGGGGCTGAGGGCTTCAATATTACTAGTTGAGGAGTGACTCTAGTCCTCCGAGCTTCATGGTTCAATTGCTCCTCTTGATGTTGTGCGAAAGAGATGGCTGCCATAAGCGTATACGGTTGTCGCGCTTTAACTTCTCCTCGGATCTCCGGCTTCAAGCCCTCAATGAAGGTCTTCAATAGCTGTTTTTGAGACCAATCATAAGTTTGATTAGATAACCTTTCAAACCTAGTTTGGTATTCTTGAATGGTGGAGGTTTGTCGGATCTTTGCTAGTTGTCCGTCAATATTCTCGTAATTGGTTGGTCTGAAGTGAATCAGCAGCCCTTCTTTGAATTGTCACCATGAAAGGACTCCATAAGTATGTTCAAACTAGTCAAACCACTGTATAGCATCTCCTTCAAGATGTATAGCTGTAATTTTCACCATAGATACATCCGCGGTTTCGTGGTACCGAAAATATCGCTCCGCGCGTAAGATCCAACCAATCGGGTCTCCTCCTTCCCATCTAGGGAAGTCCACTCTCATGTATGGATAGTTGAGTTCAGTCATAGAGCCTCCCCTCCCTTGGAACTCATCACTTCAGGCCTGGTGCGATTGGGCAAAGCTCTCTCTGTGATATGATTTTTTCGGGCTTAGTGGTCGGCCCAATCTGAGTTCGGTAAAGAGCATCCGAATCTTATCCTCTATTCGCGCCTCCAAGGCTTCGAATTTAGCATTGATTATCTCCTTAGATGCCATAGTATATACCTCCAAAACTATGATGTTAAGATCTCTCTTTTGTTATCGGGTTAAAGGCATGTATTGGTTGAGAGAGGTGATAGTCGAAAGGGTTGGTGGATTGGTGGATGTAGGCTACGGTTTAGGCTTGTTTTATGGCTATTTTGGGTGCAGTTTGAGGGTGTGGTTTGATGGAGTTTTAGGGCTATGGATGAAAGTTTTGGATCTGTGGTAGATGGCAGCAAATGTTTGATAGAAATCAGTGGAAGTTGTAGCAAATATGTGTTGTCTTGTAAGAGCAAAATTGTCGTCAAAGAAACAGCAATTTCTCGACATAATTTCCACCAAAAACTTGAGAGAATTAAGGAGGGAATTGATAGCAAAATCACATTTTATATGACAGCAAGGATAACTAATTTAATCAAGAAAATTTTGGCAGTATAACAGCAAGGAAATTGGTGCAAGTTGCGATAGCAGAATTCTCATCGAAAAATTTCAGCGGTTTACGATGAAAATTTGCAGCAACACAAAATCGTTTTTATATATGAATTCCTCAATAGATCAATCTTAGATGGAAGCCAAGATGATCTATGAAGTGTATAAGAAATTTCATTCAAAAAAGATTGCAAATAGATGGGTTAAGCAATAATATGCGGCTGAAATTTTCTGCAGCACATATTTTTAAGTATAGCAGATTGGACATAAAAGATCAGTAGTTTATATTGAGAATTTTTTGATGAAACCAAAGGGAAATCTACTATTAGGAAGTGTCAAAGCTATCATAAAAATTTCCTGAAGATTTGGATAGAAATAACATAGTATCAAGATCAAAGAAACAGTGCTATGCGGCTGAAATTTTACAGTACAGATTTTCAAGTATAGCAGATTAGACGTAAAATATCAATGGTTTATATTAAGAATTTTTTGACAAAACCAAAGGGAAATCTGCTGTTAGGAAGTGTCAAAGATGTCATAAAAATTTCATAGATATTTGGATAGAAAAAACATAGTAGCAAGATTAAATAGACGGTGCTATACGGTTGGAATTCTGCAATGTATCTTTCGTCGTAGAGATGAAAACTTTATGACGAAAAGTTTATGCAGCAATATAGGAATAATTTTTTTGGGATTTTCAAATAAGGATAACTAAATTGCAGTAGTAGTAAGGTAGAAAACCAGAACCTATTGCAATTCACGGGGAGATCAAAGGATGATCAGTGGTGGTGGAGATGACGGCGGAATTTGGCAACGATCTCTTAAGCAATTGTGGGAATTGCTTTGGGCGGTTGTGGAGGGTTGATGGATGGCTGTGGAAGGGCAGCGAGACGCCAAGAACGCTGCTCTGATATCAGGTGTTAGAACCCTTGCAGATTCTAAACTTGGGGTTGATCTCTTTAGGGGATCGGCCTCCTTGGAACTCTATAGGGGTTCCTCCCTCCAAGTTGCTGCTCAAAGGCTACAGAAAAGATTCATCTATTGCTTATGAAAAGAGAAGGAATATATGGCTATTTATAGGGCTTCTAAACCCTAAATCCTAATAGGACTCCTACTTAAGACTCATACTTCTAACCAACTCCTAATAGGACTCCTACTCAAGACTCCTATTCCCTTATAACTCCTAATTCTTCTCTAAGAAAAAACCTCCTACATGAACGCCCTTCTCAATTAGGACTCTCCTAGCTAGAGTCCTAACAGAATGTCCCTCTCAATTAGGACTCTCCTAGCTAGAGTCCTAACAGTTTTACATGAATGTCCCTCTCAATTAGGACTCTCGAAGCTAGAGTCCTAACAGCTAACTACGATATTTCCTAAGACATTTACTGCAACTTGCTCCGGTGCGTAAATCGCTTCTTCTGGCGAGCTTCCGATGAACTTCCGTCGATCATCCGATGAACCCTCGGTGATGCTCCTGCGGACTTCCGGCAAACTCCTGGACTTGCGACGATCCACTTGGCGAGTTCCGACGAGCTTCTTTGGCAAGCTCATGGACTTCTCGGATTTGTTCCTACAGAACCTCCGACGACTGTCCAAACTTCCGTCGAACTCTCGAACTCCCAACATGATCATTGTCTTGACTCTGGCGTAACTCCTGCATATCTTACTTTCATCATAGTTAATCCTACATACTTATCTCAACATATAGATTAGATAACAAATGACAATTGACTTCATCATCAAAATCCGAGATTCAAAATCTCCCCCTTTTTTATGATGACAATCAATTGATAATTGAGTTAACCTTAACTCCCCCTATCTATATGCCATACTTGAGATAAGTCATTCTTGAATTCAAAACTTTTGAATTTAAGAGACGTATTGATAAGTTAAAATCATTTAAACTTATCAATACTGCCATCATGATTCCCATCATGATGTATCTCTCTGAAGATGATGTCAAGGCTTGACATTCATTTTCAAATTTTACATTACAAGTTTGAATGATGGTAATAGTAGCAATTCATCATATTGTAAGATATCAACATGTAAAACTGCGAAGTAAGATTTTTTGTTTGATATCTTGACATGATAAAACAAGGCATAATGCAAATTATAGCAATCATAGCATCAATTCATATATCTCTTGGTGATGCAAGTATGGCATTAATACTCATATATTTCTCCCCCTTTGTCATCAATACAAAGCATGGTAATTATGATACCAGGAGAACAATATAAGCGAATTTTGAGCATAAGTGTGATGCCTTTACTAGGATCATGTCATTTTCAATAGTGAGTCAATTATGCAAACATGACATGGAGATATCAATTTTGTTTTTACCCCGCATCTCCACCATCTATTTGTGAGTTTACTTTAAATGAAGTTCAAATTGATGAGAGATTAAATCTTGCTTTATTTTCACAAGGATCAAGATATGTATTAGAAACGAATCCTTGTTAGTAAAAACACTATCATTCATATAATCAGGAATCATTTTATTAAATCCATTTCTTTAAAGAGTATTCTTCACATAGGTGTATGAGAGATGTATTTCATATGTCAAAAATGATGAGAATTAAACTCGTTATGACATATGCTTTATTAAGTCCAGAAGAGGATAATGTATTGAGAAACTCCGATTTTTAAGAGAATTCGAAAACAAAATTAAGACTTTCATGCATTTGGACGAGATTGTGCTATTGATTTTCAAATATGATCATGAAGACAAAACATGCTTATCATCATGGAAATTTTTATATTCATACACATAATTTCTAATATGTAATTGTGTAAAATCATCATAGCAATTAAGTGAAATTGATCAATCAATCAATAAAGTCCGAAAAATAATTTCAACAAGTTTATGTATTCGGACACATCAACATTCCTAATTCTCTTCTTATGAAATCAAATTGTTCTTCACTTAGAGGTTTTGTAAAAATATCAGCTAGTTGATGTTTAGTGTTATGGCAATAATAATATCATGACAATGTCATGACTCATCAACTGTATTGGTATATCATTTTCTCAAATCATATTTATCATGGAAACTAAGTCACAAGGTCTTCAAAGTAGTTATAAAAACATTTAGTTTCAATGTAAAATCCGACAATGAATAACGAGATTAAACAATGAGAGATGTTTGTAACTCTGCATATGCTCACAAATAAATACATCAGGTAACCATATCAAGGATCAAGGCAAAAGGCATCATGGTGAGTAACATAAAGAGTTTACAATAACAATAGGTGATTGTGTTCACATACAAGCTCATTCAGGTGGTGGAAAATTAAAGTGCCTAAATAAAGAGTCAAATTGTTGATGAATTTGCTGCAACTCAGATAGGATTTGATCTTGCTGATGTTCAAGCCATTCTTGTCTTTGTTCAAATTGGTACATCCGAATCCCAATATCTTCGACAGATGATGCAGTAGCTTGCTCAAATGAATGTGTTTCCTCAAAGGGACAGATCGGAGGAGATTGAGTACCCCTAAAGACTGGTGTTTCTGGTTCTGGTTCAGGTTGAGGGGGATCGGTTCTTCTAGGCATTCTAACCCAGTTACTATTTCTATAAACACATCTTAATCGGTGAAGTAGATTTTTATTTATTATGCTAAACCTATCTACTTTTATTACTTCTTCCGGTGGTATTGGAATATCGTAGGCTTTCAGTATTCTAGTGATTATACCACCATATGGAAGCATCATGTCTTTCTTAGATAGTTCTAACATGTTTTGCTGGATAAGATAACCAAGATAGATGTCGTGTCCTTTCATGATCCAATACATAGTTCCTAATTCTATTTGGTTTACTTCATCATGATGGTATTGTTTAGGGAGAATGATGCTAGTTAGGATATGATAAAGTACCTTAGTATTTAGTGGTAGTAGATATTCACAACTTTTAGGAACAAATGCTAAGTTGGGATTGGCGAAAATTGTTCCTAAGGCTTCAACATATGTTGTCCCAACAGTTTCATCATCCCATGATCCTCTAAAATAAAGTCCTCTATTTTTTAGGAGAATGCCTATCATGTCGCAAATGAATTTATTCGTAATGGAGATGTGTTGTCCTAAGAGATAGGTAGACATTCTTTCTTTTTTATCTACTTGTATATTGTTGTAAAATAGTCTAACAATTCTTGGATAGATGAGTTCACTAATTTGTAAAATAGGGAGTAAATCTAAGTTTGTAAACCATTGGATTGTCTCTAAGTCTCTTAGTTCATTCAAATCTACATGTTTTCCCTTATTGACACTCCTAAGTTCGAAAGAGGAAAACTTTTCAGCATGATATTTTGAATCAAAAAAGGTGAGATCAAAATCTTCCACTAATCTCCTCTTCCCTTTGTCCCTTGAGGATCTTCTAGACCCCATAACTACTGCTATTTAAGATGATAGTAATGAGCAAGAGTAAATAAATCAAAAACAGAGTTTAAGGGGTTCTTAGAGAATACCTTAGTGAGATCTTCAATAGAAGGAGAGATTGTTGATCTTTTGCTTCAAAATGAGGAGTATTTAGGATGCTATGAGGGGTGAAATGGAGGTGGCGAAGCTTTGGAAGAGTAAAGAGGGCAAGGGAGTGAGTTGGGGTCGGTTCCACCGCCGGCCCTAGCTCGGGTTAAAAAGAGGCAGAATTGCGGGCGATTGCACCGCTGGTTGGGGCGGTGCAACCGCTTGCAACACATGACAGCCGGAGGTGCTACCTCCAACTGGGGCGGTGCCACCGCCTACAGGCGGTGAGCACTTGTTCTGACTGCAGTGTGATCTGATTTGAATGTTTTTGACTTGAGAAGAATTTTCATTTAGAGCAATCAACTTTACTTACGTAATTACGTAAGAATTTTCATTGTAAGATAAGCAATTTTGCATGATCAAGATAGATCTTGTGACGTGCATACTCTAAATGTCGTGCATATGTTTGTGACAGATTGTTCAAGTTGGTAAGCCTTGCAAGTTCATGACAAACTTAGTAAGTTTATGATATAGTTGGATTCGAAAGTAACGAACGGATGACATCAATGGGTTCCAAAATCCAGAGGATATGTGAAGTGAGAATCATGGGTTTCAAATTCTAAGGGATCAAATAGGATTGTATCTATATTGCATTTGTAATTTTAATTTTCTAATCCTCTTGTATCATTTAGGCTAGAGAGCATAGTGAGTTCTTTTTGGATCTCGGGTCATGAATATCGAGAATCCAAAGAGCAGGATATTATTTCTTGCTCACAGCTTATGATGTTTTATGTCTTTACAAGAAAGGATGATCTTTAGGTACCCATTTGCTTTTGGATGCCCCAAAAAATAGATCTACATTTTTTATCATGTTGCATAGAATTTGTCATTATTCCTTTAGGAACCCAAATTAATCTGTTCGAACTAATTTTCTTGAATGGACAATAATGCGTTTTGTGTCTAAGTTTGTAACAAAAGTTGCATTTGCTTTGGTGTCGAACATGTAAGATGGGGCCTTTTATGAAGATGGTTGGATTTTGGTGAGGACTTCTCACAAATCTGATTCCACTTCTTTTGGGAACGTGACCCTTGTTTGCAAGGATCATGTTCAAAGACTTGCTACCAACCTCGAATTTCTTCAAGGTATCTTTAAGTAGCAAGTTTTCCTTTTGGAGAGTCTCTAGATCATGGCATTTTATGCATGAACCTAAACTATCATGATATTCAGTTTTTAACTTATCGAAATTACAAGTAAGACTATCATGCTCCTTTTTTAGCAATTTATATTTTCTACTAATAATCTTGCATTCATCAAATAAGTCATAGAAGACATTTAATAATTCATCAAATGATAAATCTGCATCTATTAAATTCGTTACCTCCTCTCAGATGGCCATTAAGGCGTAATGAGCAACTTGCTCGGTGTTGGACTCCTCTTCTTCGGACGCGCTTGAGTCATCCCACGTTGCTTTGAGCACCTTCTTCTTTGATGTTCTCTTTTAGACTTGGGGACAATCACTTTTGTAGTGTCCCGGCTTTTTGCACTCGTAGTAAATAACTTCTTCTTGGGTTCAAGTTTATTTTTTGTGTCATTCTTAAACATGTTTCTTTTAATGAATTTTTTAAAATTTCTTGTTAGAAGTGCTAAGTCATCGTCATAGTCCTCATCACTTGAGTTTTCTCTCAAGTGGTCTTCTAAAGTTCTGAGTGCCATATCCTTCCTGTTCTTTCGAAGGATGTCTTCTTGCTCTTTATGAGCTTTGCAAGTCATCTCGTAGGTCATTAATGACCCAATTAGTTCTTTAAGAGGGAAGTTGTTTAGATCTTTCGCCTCTTGAATAGCAGTGACTTTAGGATCCCAACTTTTAGGAAGGGATCTTAGAATCTTATTTACGAGCTCAAAATCCAAAAAACTTTTTCCGAGTCCTTTTAAACCGTTGACGACATCCGTGAAACGGGTAAACATGTCGCTAATAGTCTCACTCGGTTTCATCCGGAAAAGTTCGAAAGAATGTATCAAAAGATTGATTTTTAACTCTTTCACTCTACTTGTGCCTTCGTGAGTCACTTCGAGTGTGTGCCAAATATCAAATGTGGTTTCACAAACCGAAACACGGTTGAACTCGTTTTTATCAAGTGCACAAAATAAGGCATTCATAGCCTTTGCATTAAGAGCGAAAGCCTTCTTCTCCAATTCATTCCAATCGATCATTGGAAGAGAAGACTTTGAAAATCCATTTTTGACAAGATTCCAAAGTTTAAAATCCATAGAAATAAGAAAGATCCTCATTCGGGTCTTCCAATAGGTGTAGTCTGTCCCATTGAACATGGGTGGACGTGTAATAGAATGGCCCGCTTGGTTTCCGGTGTATGCCATCTCTCTTGGGTTTTAATCCATTTGAGAGTTAACCCCGCTTTGATACCAATTGTTAGGATCAAGAGCACTAAGAGGGGGGGGGGTGAATTAGTGCAAAGGAAAACCTTCTACGATTAAAAAAACTACGTTCGTTCGATAAAAGTGATTTCAGTAAGAAAGACGATTCGTAAATCACTTTAACTTTTGATTAAGCGAGATGCAGCAAAGATAAAAATACAGTTTGCAGTTATGGTTCAAATCAGATAGTAGGCGCAAACTAAAATATGATATTCGTATAAAAAATTGATTTACGTCTAAATGCTGATTCGTAAATCAGTTGATTAAGCGAGATGCAGTTAAAGCAATGATATAAAGGTAGTTTGCAGTTATGATAGAAATCAAAATGTAAACGCAAACTTAAATATGATGATCGTACGATAAAACTGATTTATGTCAAAACGCCGATTCGGAAAGCGCAAAGCCCTAATGCTAGGTCGGCTCTAATACCAAATGTCACGACCCGAGTCTGATGAGCCAACTGGCCAATAACTCCATTTTGGTCCTGCAACCATGGACCAAAATGCTTAAGCGGGAGTTTTTCGTAGTACACTCATCAGGCCCTTATAAGCTAATCATACACATTGCCCACTTCCGATGTGGGACTAATGGGATGTTACATTAAAAAATGTCACGACCCGAGTCTGATGAGCCAACTGGCCAATAACTCCATTTTGGTCCTGCAACCATGGATCAAATTGCTTAAGCATGAGTTTTTCGTAGTACACTCATCAGGCCCTTATAAGCTAATCATACACATTGCCCACTTCCGATGTGGGACTAATGAGATGTTACATTATCCCCAACTCAATTAGCTTGACGTCCTCGTCAAGGAACCCTAGCATAGTGCATGTGAGGTTTAGCTTAGTGGTGGCTCCACGCCGTGATGAGTTCTCTGACTCCATCCACGGGTAGCCCTTTCCTACTCGAGCCCTCTCACCCTGCCCAAATGCTAGGTCAGCTCTGATACCAAATGTCACGATCCGGATCTGATGAGCCAACTGGCCAATAACTCCATTTTGGTCCTTCAACCGCGGACCAAAATGCTTAAGCGGGAGTTTTTCGTAGTACACTCATCAGGCCCTTATAAGCTAATCATACACATTGCCCACTTCCGATGTGGGACTAATGGGATGTTACATTATCCCCAACTCAATTAGCTTGACATCCTCGTCAAAGTCCAACATATCCCAGATCGAACCCTAGCATAGTGCATGTGAGGTTTAACTCAGTGGTGGCTCCACGCCGTGATGAGTTCTCTAACTCCATCCACGGGTAGTCCTTTCCTACTCGAGCCCTCTCACCCTGCCCAAATGCTAGGTCGGCTCTGATACCAAATTTCACGACCCGAGTCTGATGAGCTAACTGGCCAATAACTCCATTTTGGTCCTTCAACCGCGGACCAAAATGCTTAAGAGGGAGTTAACGTAGTACACTCATCAGGCCCTTATAAGCTAATCATACACATTGCCCACTTCCGATGTGAGACTAATGGGATGTTACAGAAACCCAATCGTATATGCGCAGAAAGCAGTAAGCTTTTAAGGAGGTTTGCAGTAAAGATAATATGCTCAAAGTAAATGCAAACCGAGATTTAGAGTGGTTCGGTCAATCTTTACCTACATCCACTTTTGGCTTCCTCCACCGACGAGGTCACCGACGTCCACTAGAGGCCTTCCTTCAATAGGCGAAGGCCAACCACCCTTTTACAGTTTCACTCCTTTTGACGGGCTTAGGAGACAACCCTTACAGAATTTTCTCTCCTCTCTTTAAAGACCAGAACTTCGAAGAAAAGAGGGAGAAGAACTTTTGGCCTTTACAACAATTTTGAGCTCTAAAAATCACATAATAAGATCAGGATTTTGGTGTGTTTTTAGTGCTCTTTCAGTGCTAAAATGGTGGGGTATTTATAGGCCCCAACCCAGTTTGAATTTTAAGCTCAAAACTGTCAATTCCTAGAATTTCGGGATCTGGCGATTGCACCGCCTGGCAGAGCTCGAAGACTGAGCCTCTGGCCGGTGCCACCTCCTGTCAGGGGCGGTTGCACCTCCTGCCAAAGCTCGAAGATTGAGCTCATGCGGTGCCATCGCCTGACTAAGGCGGTTGCACCTCCTACCAGAGCTCGAAGACCGAGCTCAAGCGGTGCCACCGCTTGACTAAGGCGGTTGCACCTCCTGCCAAAGCTCGAAGACCGAGCTCAAGCGGTGCCTCCTCCTATCAGGGGTGGTTGCACTACCCAGTCTCGCTCGAAGACGGAGCCCAGGCGGTGCCACCGCTTGGCTGGGGCGGTTCAACCGCTTGGTAGAAATCAGGGTCCGAATGGGTTGATCCATTCGGCCCAATTTGGATTTTTCAGGGTCCCAATTGCCCCAAGATTAAGTTAATGGGATCACCTCCCATTTCCAACTTAATCATTGTGCTAACTACGATATTTCCTAAGACATTTTTTGCAACTTGCTCCGGTGCATCAATCGCTTCTTCCGGCGAGCTTTCGGCGAACTTCCGTCGATCATCCGATGAACCCTCGGTGATGCTCCTGCGGACTTCCGGCAAACTCCTGGACTTGCGACGATCCACTTGGCGAGTTCTGACGAGCTTCTTTGGCAAGCTCATGGACTTCTCGGATTTGTTCCCGTAGAACCTCCGATGACTGTCCGAACTTCCGTCGAACTCTCGAACTCCCAACGTGATCATTATCTTGACTCCGGCGTAACTCCTGCTGCATATCTTACTTTCATCATAGTTAATCCTGCACACTTATCTCAACATATAGATTAAATAACAAATGACAATTGACTTCATCATTAAAATCCGAGATTCAACAGGTTGAGTAGGTTGAGTCCCTCGAGGGTCACCTATATTACGATTCGCTATCTTACCTATGACATAAAGATGTCACCAATGACTTGAGAACATAATATGCTTGGTCGAGTCTCTCGAGGGTATATCATCGAATCAGACTCATCTTATAACAATGGTTTTGAGTTAATCGGACATCATGGTTAGTCGAGTCCCTCAAGATTATAGTGGTTCGGAGGCCTAATAGGACGAGAATCACAAGGAGTTATGATCGACAAAAGTTGCCTACCTTTTTGGGCTTAGTGTGATTGGTCGAGTCCCTCGAGGTTACACTAAGATGCTGATTGGATCCTGATCCCCACTAGAATTCTACTTGAGACTTCCATTTCATGTGTTGAGGGTGTCGCATGACTCGCTAGTAAAATAGTGGGAGTAGATTAAGATATAAGTCCATATCTTATTTGTTTATTTTTTATAAATTCTACATGTTATTTATTTCTGTTGCATCTTTATTTTCAGAAAATGTCAATTTCAAATCCATTACAATGATTTGGCACATTCGATGTCAATCGCCTCACTGGTCCGAATTATATGGATTGGCTTCGCAACTTGAGAATTATTCTCGTGGCGATGAAAATCGCGTACGTCCTTGATATAGTGATGCCCATGCTCGAAGACAGGGCAAGCAAGGATGAGATTGCTCACTACATGAAGTACATAGATGACTCCACTCTTGCTTAGTATTATATGTTAGGCTCCATGACTCCTGAGTTACAGAGATAGCATGAAAAGACGGATGTTAGATCCATTCTCCTATATGTCCATAAACTTTTTTAGGAATAGGGACGGACTCAGCGATATGAGATATCTAAGAGCCTCTTTCGCACTAGAATGACTAAGGGGACACCGGTTCAGAACTATGTTCTCAAGATGATTGAGTAGATAAAGAAACTCACAGGTCTAGGAATGGTCCTAGAGGATAACTTGTGTGTAAATTTTGTGCTTCAGTCCTCACTAGATTCCTTTTCATAATTCATAATGAATTTTAATATGAATAAGCTTAAAGTGACCCATGAGCTCCTAAATATGTTGAAGGAAGCAGAGATCAAGAAAGAGAAGCCAGTTCTCTATATTGGTGAGACTAGAAAGAAAAGGAAAGCAGAAAAGTCCTTTAAGAAGGGTAAGGGCAAGGGCAGATTGGGTAAAGCAAAGGTTACTAAGAAAGACCCGACAAAAGACAAAGGCTAGTGCTTCCGCTACGGCAAAAGATGGGCACTGGAAGAGAAACTACAAAGAGTACCTTGTAGAGAGGGTGGAACAGAAGCTTGGAGAAGCTTCAGGTACATTCATGATCAGTCTCCAATTGTCAGACTCTTGTGATAACACGTGTATTAGATTCTGGTAGTGCTTATCATATTTATAATTCGTTGCATGTTCTGGCAAGACCTAAGAGATTGACGAAAGAAGAGATGGACCTCAAGATGGGCAATAAAGCAAGAGTTGCTATAGTAGTTGTTGGCGAGGTCACCCTACATCTGCCTGGTAGACCTATTATTACATTAGATGCATGATATTTTATTCCTTCTATTATCAAAAAATATTATTTCTATTTCATGTTTGATAGTTAGTAGATATAAATTAACTTTTGAGAATAATAGTTGTTCAATATTATTAGATGATGAGATCATCACGAGAGAAACATTTCATAATAGTTTGTTTATGCTAGACACTGCTCTATATATCATGAATGTAAGTATGTCCAAGAGGAAACGAGATGAGGTGAATAGTGCATATCTGTGGCATTGTAGGCTACGTCACATTCATGAGGGAATGATCTAAAAATTGCTAAAGGATGGATATCTAGATCCATTCGGCTATGAGTTATATGCAACTTGTGACCCTTGCCTTCGTGAAAAACTGACCAACTCTCCTTTTAGTGAAACTGGAGAGAGAGCTACTAAGCTGTTGGAACTCCTACATAGTGATATATGTGGACTAATATCAACTCATACCATGGGTGGCTACTCCTACTTTATTATTTTTACTAATGATTTCTCAAGGTATGGAGATGTGCACATGATGAAGTACAAGTCCGAGGCCTTTGAGAAATTCAGATAATATAAGAATGAAGTAGAGAACTAGACCGAAAAGAGTATCAAGACTCTTCGATCAGATCGATGAGGTAAGTACTTGAGTATAGAGTTCACCTAGTTCCTTAAGGACCATGTGATTCTATCCCAATGAACACCTCCTTATATACCTCAGCTCAATAGTGTATATAAAAGGCGAAATAATATACAATTAGACATTCTGTGGTCCATGATAAGTTTTGCTAACCAACCCATCTCATTCTAAGGATACGATGTAGAGACCATAGCTTACCTTCTGAAAAGAGTTCCAACTAAGTCGGTAGTATCTACACCATATGAGATATGAAAATGAATCTTAATCTTAAGATTGTTAAGATTTGGAGTTGTCTTGCCCATTTTAAAAGACACAACCCCGATAAGTTGAAATTGAGAACGGAGCGATGCAAGTTCGTGGGAACTAGTTGATCGGAGCCATGAATTCTAAGATGGATTCCATGTACTCCAACAAGGTTTGGAAACTAGTTGATGCACCCGAGGGTATTATACATATCGATTGCAAGTGGATCTTCAAGAAGAAGATCGGAGTAGATAGAAAGGAGGAGACCTATAAACCAAGGCTAGTGGTTAAGGGATATCGTCAAAGGCAAGGTGGTGACTATAATGAAACCTTCTCACCCGTAGCCATACTAAAATCCATCCGAATTCTATTGGCTATTACAACACACTATGATTATGAGATCTGACAGATAGACGTGAATATTGCATTCCTCAATGGCAATCTTGAGGAGGTGTATATGATACAGCCCGAGGGATTAGTGTCTAAGGACAGCCTAGATAAGATGTGTAGGTTGCTAAGGTTCATTTATAGACTAAAGCTTTCTTTGTCATTGTCATGATTTAGAATAATACTTTATATTTGTCATGATATTTATTAGGAACCTAATGAATCTTGCTTTGTTTGGAACGAGTTGACACTAAGATAAGGGGGTGAATTAGTGTAGCGAATAAAATCATGTCGGTTTGGAAATCTTTCATACGATAAAAATCAAACTCGGAAGATAACTTAATATCTCATTCGTATATGTAGTGAAAGCAGTAGGTAGGTAAAAATTCAGTTTGTAGTGTAGGTAAATTGCTCAAATAGGAATGCAAACCATTTTATAGTGGTTCGATCGTCGCGACCTACATCTACTCCACTGATTCCTCTTCCGTTGAGACCACCGACATCCACTAACGATCTTTCTTCAATGGGCAAAGATCAACCACCCTTATAACTCGATTCTCCTTTTGATAGGTTTAAGAGAGAACCTTTACAACCCCACTTACTCCTCCCTAAACAGAATTCTAAACATGTAGGCTAAACGAGAACTCTCAAGATTACAACAGCGTTTTTCCCAATTTGTATATTCAGTTATGTGTTTGTTAACCAGGGATGAGAGGGGTCTTTATATGCCTCAAGTTGATTCAACCTTAGAGCCTAAAAAGGTCTCATCCCGGGTTTCCCAGGTCCTGACGGTACCATCGCCTGTGCTAGGCAGTACCACCGCCTGCAACACTGACACTAAGCAGACCACCGCCTAGTCTAGCGGCACCACCGCTTGGGATGTTGTGTCTAGGTGGTACCATCGTCTAGACTGGCTGTACCACTATATTGTTGGGAAATCTTAGGGGCGACATCACATGCACAGAGGAAGAACAAAAAAACAAAATCCTTGATTCCGAAAGAGATGTTCGTCGTCGTGCGAAGATTGGTGCGCAAAATCCGTGAAACTTAAAACTGCGTATAAAATAGATTGTGTTACCTAGAGAGATCGTATATCCCTGGTTCCTTGCAAATCTTTAGGAGAGGGTGAAGGAGGTTAAGCGTCCTCCTCTCTAGCGGTGATCTACACAGCAGGGCTACGATGACGCTCCTCAAAACTCCAGGCCTGCTCGGAGGTGGAGAGGGGGAGGAGAATAAGAGAGGCAAGCAAAGGCTCTAGCATATGAGGCTTTGAATCCCTCCTATTTATAGACGTCCCTTGTCAAACCCTAATGGATCCTCTCCTAGTGGGTATTGGATCTGCATCTAACAAGATAAGGGCTTCGTCGTATATCTCATATCTGAACCTCTACTCATCGCAATGCCTACCATATGTGTGTGACCCTCTAGGCCCAATATCGAGCTAGCCGTGAGTCATACCTGTCAGAACTCCTTCTAACTTAGTGAATTATTATCTCTGTAATAATTCACTCGACTCATCGACTACGGACGTACTAGGCCACTACGTCGTAGTCCCTAGACGATAAAGGGAATCCAATCCATTGGACCTGTCTATCCTCAATTACCGTGTACCTACAGTCCCTCATCCATCTAATATCCCAAAGACCGTATATCGAGCATGGTGCTGTCAGACCCATACGGTTTCTTCTCGAGTCTCGCTCTAATCGGATTCTCCTGGAGAAACCTTTCTCTCTCAACCCGAATAACCCTAGCTAGGGATTTGTCTGAGAAAGAACACATGGGATATTCCTCTCATGATGCCGAGAGTGGATGATCCTCTATCGACACTCAATAGCCCTCGTAAGGTCGACTACCACTCCCAATGACCAGCTGTACTAGATCTGGGACAGTCAAACCTATAAGTTTGGTATCAAAGAGTAGAGCACTCATACAGGACATCCTTGGTGTCTCAAGTCTAAGGACCAGATACACCATTAGGACTACGGAATTGCTGTCTAACAATAAGGCATCATCAACTATCCAGCATTCCGTAAGCGGATCAATTAGTGAACTCATTCTCCAATGAGCACCTATACTGTTTCCCTATTGTCCCTACACGAGAAGCTATGGGACCAGCTGCATCCATCATATGGACGGGTATACAACACACTAGTCTGTTCGGTTATCACGATGTCCCTCTCGAGTAACCTATGACCGGGATTATTTAGGATCTGTGTTTAAAGGTGAATCGATCTCATTATCGTGATCTCATCACAATCCGATTCCCATTGCACAAATCTAAGGACATCACAATATATATATATATATATATATATATATATATATATATATATATATATAGTTATAAAGTGATATATGTCAAAATATAATAAGCAAAAAGATTCTGTATCAAGTCACACGTGCCATTACTCATGTGATTGGCTTGTTGGGCACCTATGACTAGTAATCTTTCACTTGACCTAAAGCCAATCACTTATGTGTCTGATCCCCATCAGACCCTTATGACGCTAAATAACAATCTGAGACAATGGCTTTGTTAATGGATCTGCAATTTTATCTTCGGATGGAACACTTTCCACTACTACACATCTCCTCGGGTTACGATCTCTTTGATAAGCTAGAACCTCCTCAGAACACTTCTGATGAGACCCAAGTTCCCTTATTTGAGTAATCGCCCCATAGTTGTTGCAATATAAGGAAGTCTGCTTCTCGCTATTCGGCACGACTCCTAAATCTGTGATGAACTTCTTCAACCAGACTCCCTCTTTTGCTGCATCTGATATAGCAATGTACTCTGCCTCTGTGATCGAGTCAGCAGTAGTATCTTGCTTGGAACTCTTTCAGCACACTGCTCCTCCATTCAAGGTGTACACGTACCCCGAATTCGACATGCTATCATTGACATCAGACTGAAAACTTGAGTCTGTGTAGCCTTCAACCTTAGGCTACTACCTCCATATACTAGTAAAAGATCCTTAGTCCTTCTCAAGTACTTAAGGATACACTTTCCTGCTTTCCAGTGCTTCAAGCCTGGATCCGCTTGATACCTGCTCGTGATACTCAGAGCATGCGCTATATCAGGCCTAGTACATAGCATGACATATATGATAGACCCTATTGCTGAGGCATAAGGTATCATATCCATGTTCGCCCTTTCTTTTGGAGTCTTTGGGGACATACTCGTAGAAAGCGATATCCCATGTCTCATCGGTATGAGACCTCTCTTGAAATTTTCCATGCCAAACCTTTTGACAATGGTTTCTATGTACCTGGACTGGGACAAGCCAAGCATCCTCTTAGATCTATCTCTATAGATTCTAATCCCCAAGATATAGGATGCTTCCCCTAAGTCCTTCATGGAGAAGTGTCTAGATAACCAAGCCTTTACTGTGGATAGCATTCCTACGTCATTCCCAATGATCAGGATGTCATCCACATATAACACCAAAAAGGTGATAGCGCTCCCACTTACCTTCCTGTACACACAAGGCTTATCTTCATTCTTAACGAAGTCATAAGATCTGATTGCCTCATCAAATCTTATGTTCCAACTTCGGGAAGCTTGCTTTAGTCCATAAATGGATCTAAGCAACCTACACAACTTATTTGGGCAGTTCTTGGACACGAATCCCTCAAGTTACATCATATACACCTCTTCCTTGAGGTTTCCATTGAGGAATGCAGTTTTCAAATCCATCTATCTGATCTCATAATCATAGTGTGCTGCAATAGCTAATAGAATTATGATGGATTTCAGCATTGCTACGTGTGAGAAGGTTTCATCATAGTCAACACCTTGCCTTTGACGATACCTCTTAGCCACTAGCCTTGCTTTATAGGTCTCTACCTTTCCATCTACACTGATCTTTTTCTTAAAGATTCACTTGGAACTGATGGGTACAATACCTTCAGGCACATCAACTAGGTTTCAAACCTTGTTGGAGTACATAGAATCTATCTCAGAATTCATGGCTTCTTGCCACTTCCCGGAGTCTATACTCATAATAGCCTCCTCGTAGGTCTGAGGATCAATATCCTCAATATCCTCTCCTCTAATATGTCCCACATATCTCTCAAGAGGATGAGATACTCTATCAGACCTACGTAAAGTTGAAACTTATGTATTAGGTACCTGAATAGACTCGGGCTGTAGAGTGGTGCTTAAGCTTGGTTCTCTAACCTCGCTCAATTCTATCATTTTCTCACTATCTCCACTAAGAATATGTTCCTTCTCAAGGAACACTGCTCTTTTAGCTACAAAGACCTTTTGGTCCTTGAGATGATAGAAATAATACTCGGAAGTTTCCTTGGGGTATTCCATAAATTTGCATCGCTCTGTCCTTGATTCTAACTTATCGAGGTTGTGTCTTTTAACGTAGGCAGGGCAGCCCCAAATCTTAACAACTTTAAGATCAGGTTTCTTCCCTTTCCATATCTCATATAGTGTAGACACAACCGACTTAGTTGGAACTCTGATTAGAAGGTAAGTTGTGGTCTCTAGGGCATATCCCTAGAATAAGATGGGTAGGTCAACGAAACTCATCATGGACCGTACCATATCTAACAGCGTACAATTCCTCCTTCAAAAGACACCATTGAGCTGAGGTGTATAAGTAAACTTTGTACTTAAGTACTCACCTCCTATATCTGATCGAAGAGTTTTGATACTCTTTCTAGTCTGGTTCTCCACCTCATTCTGATACTTTCTGAATTTCTCAAAGGCCACGGACTTGTACTTCAGTAAGTACACATTCCATACCTTGAGAAATCATCAGTAAAGGTAATGAAGTAGGAGTATGTTGAATCTCGGATTTTGATGATGTAATCAATTGGTGGGTTAATTGATCTAATCCATATTATTGAGTTAAGTGTGCAGGATTAACTATGATAACCAGAAAACATAAAGCAAGGATACCGGAGTCGAGCTCGATGGACATTTAAGAGACCGAAGAATCATCGGATATGCTGCCGGAACCATCCGAGAAGAAATCGGGAACGTGTCGGAAGTTCGCCGAAGAAATCGTCGGAGGCTTGCGGAGATCACCAAGAAAGCTAGGCTACTCGTTAAAGTCATCACAAAGATTGGGAGCTTGCAGGGAGTCCGTCGGAAGAAGTTCGTCGGAAAGCTCGCCGGAACAAGACTCGACGTTCGCGGTTAAAAAACTTGCTTAGGATGTTTTTTTTGTGTTAAGTAGTTCACCTGTAATTAGGATTAGGATTAAGAAATAATCCTATATCCTGGTTAGGGGCCAACTAGGCCCAAAGTCAGATTTGGTTTGGGCTAAAATTAAGCCAAACAAATGAATTAGAGAGCCAAGCGGTGGCACTGCCTGGCTGGGCAGTGAAACCGCCCAGCACCTGAGTGCTGGGCGGTGACACCTCCTTGGCTGGGCGGTTGCACCGCCTAGCACCCGAGCGCTGGGCGGTGGCACCGCCTGGCTGGGCGGTGGCACCGCCTGGCTGGGCGGTGGAACCGCCAGCACCGGGAACCCTAAGAGAATTCAAATTTTGGAGCCCAAAATTTGAATCCTCTTGAGGCCTATAAATACCCCTCAAATCTCAGCTGAGGTTACAACTTTTGAGAAGCATTTTGATTGAGAGAAAAGTCTTAGAAAGTCTTAGCAAGTCTTGTTTTCAATTTGCTAGAGAGTTCTCCTCCTTCTTTCTTATTGAAAATTTGTAAGAGGTTGAGCTGCTTGTAAAAGGTTGTAAGAGGGGTGTTTACCCTTCCATTTCAAGAGACTTGCTAGTGGAAGGTGGGAGCCTCATCGAAGAGGGGCCTCGCAAGTGGAGTAGGTCATTTGACCGAACCACTCTAAAAATCGGCGTAATCTCTGGTTTGCTTTTTATTATTGTCATTTACATTACTGCAAATCTTCTTACTGCTTTAGTTCCTTATTACTCTTGCTGCGCAACTTTAAGAACACGCCTTCAAGTTAAATTTCTCAAGTTTCGTTCTTAACGTACGAAAGATTTTATTAAAATCGAAGTTTTAATCCGCTGCACTAATTCACCCCCCCCTCTTAGTGCCGCTCCGATCCTAACAAGTGGTATCAGAGCAAGGTTATCTCTCATATTTGGTTTAATACCAAAGAGAGATGGCTTACTCCGGCATGCAAGAGGGCCATTCTATTGCACGACCACCTTTATTTAATGGGTCGGATTACACATATTGGAAGACTCGCATGAGAATCTTCCTCATTTCTATGGACTTTGAGCTTTGGTCTATTGTCGAGAATGGATTTCAAAAATCTTCTCTTCCGATGAGCGAATGGGATGAATCGGAGAAGAAGGTTTTTGCTTTAAATGCAAAGGCTATGAATGCCTTGTTTTGTGCACTAGACAAAAACGAATTTAATCGTGTTTCAATGTGTGATTCGGCTTTTGATATTTGGAGAACTCTTGAAGTCACTCATGAAGGTACTAGCCGAGTGAAAGAGTCCAAAATCAACATCCTTGTGCACTCTTACGAACTTTTCCGAATGAAACCAAGTGAGTCCATCGGAGACATGTACACCCGATTTACGGATGTCATCAATGGACTCAAAGCTCTTGGTAAAGATTTTACTAACTTTGAACTAGTAACTAAAATCTTAAGATCCCTCCCTAAAAGTTGGGATCCAAAAGTTACGGCCATTCAAGAGGCCAAAGACCTTAAAGCATTCCCTCTTTAAGAACTCATTGGGTCTCTAATGACCTACGAAATGACATGTCAAGCTCATGACAAACTCGAGAACCCCCTTCCAAAGAACTGCTTCAAGTGTTTCTCTAAATTTTGTAAACTCACTTAAAACGAAAAAGGCTTCATGATTTCATCAATTCGGAGTGATCACGGTG
Organism: Musa acuminata AAA Group; assembly: GCF_036884655.1. Taxonomy (NCBI): domain Eukaryota; kingdom Viridiplantae; phylum Streptophyta; class Magnoliopsida; order Zingiberales; family Musaceae; genus Musa; species Musa acuminata. Next base: position 30,644,838 of record NC_088349.1, on the reverse strand, counting down.
GTGAATTCCAAAACCGTGACTTTCAAAATTTTTGCGAAAGTAATGGGTACAATCACAACTTCTCAACTCCAAGAAATCCTCAACAAAATGGAGTAGTTGAAAGGAAAAATAGAAACCTACAAGAAATGGCAAGAACTATGTTGAATGAATATAGTTTACCTAAGTACTTTTGGGCCGATGCCGTAAATACGGCTTGCTACATCATGAATAGAGTCCTAATAAGACCATCCTTATCCAAAACTCCCTATGAATTATGGAATAACAAAAAACCAAACATCTCCTATTTTAAAGTTTTTGGTTGTAAATGCTTTATTTTAAATGAAAGGGATGCTTTAGGAAAATTTGATGCTAAATCCGATGAAGGCATCTTTCTTGGTTACTCTTCCGTTTCTAAAGCTTTTCGGGTTTTTAATAAAAGAACTTTAGTAATTGAAGAGTCTATTCATGTAGTTTTTAATGAAATTTTTTATTTAAAGAAAAATAATTTTGATGATGATCTTGGTTTTGATAATTTGAATTTAAATGAACCCTCTCCTCAAAATAGCCTTTTGAATGCATCTTCTTCCGAAATTTCTTTACCAAAAGAATGGAAGTATGTAGATGCTCATCCAAAAGAGCAAATTATAGGAGATACATCAAAAGGGGTTCAAACTCATTCTTCTTTCAAAAATTTCTGTGCTAACGCCGCTTTCCTTTCTCAAATTGAACCTAAATGCATTGACGAAGCCTTAAAAGATGATTTTTGGATCATTGCAATGCAAGAAGAATTGAACCAATTTGAGAGGAATGAGGTATGGAAGCTTGTTCCTAGACCAAGTGACCACTTAGTCATAGGTACTAAGTGGGTCTTTAGAAACAAGCAAGACGAAAATGGTATCGTGGTTAGAAACAAGGCTAGATTAGTGGCCAAAGGTTTCAACCAAGAAGAAGGTATCGATTACGAAGAAACCTTCGCTCCCGTGGCTCGATTAGAAGCCATAAGGATGCTCCTTGCCTATGCTAGTAGTAATAATTTTAAACTATTTCAAATGGATGTTAAAAGTGCCTTCTTAAATGGCTTTATTTCCGAAGAAGTATTTGTCGAACAACCTCCTGGATTTGAAAATTCTCTTCTTCCTAATCATGTATTCAAATTGACTAAAGCTCTCTATGGCTTAAAACAAGCTCCTAGAGCTTGGTATGAAAGGCTTAGTTCCTTTCTTATTTTAAATAATTTTACCAAAGGCAAGGTTGATACTACATTGTTTATTAAACATTTTGAAAATAATTTTCTTATTGTGCAAATTTATGTTGACGATATTGTGTTTGGCTCTTCGGATGAATCACTATGTGAATCATTTGCCAAATGTATGAGTCTTGAATTTGAAATGAGTTTAATGGGTGAATTAACTTTCTCTTTGGGATTACAAATCAAACAACTTAGTGATGGTATATTTCTTAACCAATCCAAATATACATTAGAATTGTTAAAACGATTTAACATGGATAGTTCAAAAGCAATAAACACCCCTATGAGTACTGCGACTAAGTTAGATATGGATGAAAATGGTGAAAGTTTCGATCAAAAAACATATAGGGGAATGATAGGTAGTCTACTCTACCTCACTGCGACTAGACCGGATATTATGTTTAGTGTAGGACTTTGCGCTAGGTTTCAATCTAATCCTAAATTATGTCATCTTAAGAGTGTTAAAAGAATATTTAGATATCTTAAAGGAACTCCAAATTTAGGATTGTGGTATCCAAAATCTGAAAAATTCGATCTAATAGCTTATGCAGATGCCGATTTTGGCGGATGCAGGATAGATAGAAAAAGTACATCCGGAACATACCAATTTTTAGGACATGCACTTGTTTCTTGGACTTCCAAGAAACAAAATTCAGTCGCACTATCTACGGCGGAAGCCGAATACATTGCTGCAAGTGCATGTTGTGCACAAGTCATTTGGATGAAAAATACATTAGAAGACTATGGAATTCACTTTAAAAATATTCCCATAAAATGTGATATTACTAGTGCCATATGTCTTACTAAAAATCCAATTCAGCATTCTAGAACTAAGCACATCGACGTTAGGCATCATTTCATACGCGATCATGTCCTTAACAATAATGTTGTTCTAGAATTCATTGACACAAAGCATCAATTAGAATATATATTTACAAAAGCCTTGAATGAAGACCAATTTAAATTCATACGAAGGGAATTAGGCATGCTAAATTGTCCCTAAAATGAACTTCACAAAAAGGACTCGTTCTTTTCCCTTCGTTTATGAATTTGAATTCTTCCTTCTTCAATTCAAAATGATCCATTAAAGTATAAATTATGATCTTGAGGGAAGAAGCTAAACAAAAGGAAGGAAGAAAATTTTTTTTCTTTCTTTCTTTCCTCCGTGTGATGCCAGCGGTGGCACCGCCAAATCCGACGGTTGCACCGACTGACGCTCGGGCGCCAGGCGGTGACACCGACCAGTTTGGCGGTGACATCGACCGAGTCACCCTTTTAACCCGAGGGGTTAGGGCAGGCGGTGACACCGCCCCCAACCCGAAGAAAGACCTCTCAAAACCCTCTCCCATTCCCTCTAAACCTCATTCTAATTCTTAGAAACATTGGAGAAGGATTCTTGGTGGTCCAAGCTTTCCATCTCTCAACATAATCTCCACGAGGTAACACTTGAAATCCCTCTTTTCTTTTCTCTTTCTCTTGCTTATTTTTCACAATTTCATCATCATGTTGTCTAGAAAATGGCTCCTAAGAGATCAAAAGGAATAAGGATTGAAGGAGATTCATATAACCATGACCTTTTTAGATCAAAAGAGGTAGCCCTTAGCTTTCCAAAATTTGAAACACGATGTGTCCATAAGGAAAAATACGTTGATTTGGATGAACTAGAGGACTTAGAACCCATTAGGTGGTTTGCACACCTAGAAGCTCTACCTCTACTACAAATAGATGAACCAATCTATCCACGGTTAGTGAGATTGTTCTATGCCAACCTATATGAAGACAATGATAGCCTAAGCACTTACATTCTAGGAACACCCATTAGAATACTTGACAGCACCATTTGTGAGCTAATTGGCATAACTGAAAAAGATAGGGGATGTTATTTTAAAGGTAAATGGGACGTCAAAAAAATAGAAGCAACCTATTCCGAAGCCGTGAAAACAATTTTTGCAAATCCAAACCTTGACTTCCTACCCAAAAGCTGTGAACACTTAATGCCTTTCAACTCTAAAATTCTTCATCACATTATCACAAGCATCATATTCCCCAAACAATTTCATCTTGATGAAGTAAGTCAACTAGAGATAGGAACCATGTATTGGATTATGACCGGTCAGCATAATTGTTTTGGGTACTTGATTCACCAACACATGCAGGAAATTATAACTAAAGATACTATATTACCATATGGGAGGTTAATCACTAGAATTCTTCATGCCTATGACATTTGCATTCCACCCGATGAAGAATCTATTCAAAATGATCGATATAACATAATAAATAAAAACCTGCTGAAAAAACTTAGGTGCACTTTTAGCAATGGCATATGGGTTAGGCAGCCTAGAAGGACGGATCCAATTCCTACACAAATAGAACAACCCGAAACACCAATTCTTATGGGAAATGAATCTCCTCCTCCTAGTCCCTTTGGAGCAGCACCTTCAGCTCCTGTTTCCTCCACTGAAGATATCATTATGGCGGAGCTATCTCAGATCAAATCACAGTAAGAACAAATTCAGAATCAACAAGTTGAAATTTTGAAGACACTACGACAAATGAATGAAAAAATAGATATCATGTATCAGCACTGTGGATTACCTCCTAAGGATTAAATTGATGTATCTTTTTATTCTGTTCTGTTGGCTTTTAAAAACAAGTTCATGTTTGTCATCGATTGTACGATAACTGATCTTTCCTTTAGATAACTACTGTCTTAATCTGCATAGATGATGATGTCTTTTGGATAAACTATTTCTGGCAAATTTGAATGATGATATTTGATAAATGCTAAACCTTTTTCTATGATCATCAATTAGCTGGCTTGTCCCTTTTTGTTGATGACAAAGGGGGAGAAGTGATGACTTACACCAGAACGATAGCATGACTAATATGAATTACAAAAACTTGTGTGATATGAATGTCTTATATGACTTGCAAATCCTTGAAAATTTCACAAGATTGATATCATGAAATTTATATTGAAAATCTTTATCTTCTGTCGTAGCAAAATTCGTCCCGTATCATTTAACTTATGATTTTCATCGAAGTTTCGTACTTACTATTGTTTAATGAGGATAACGATAAGTTCTACGATTAGAACTTATCGGGTTATGCTTGAATCCAATGGGATGGAATTCAAGTGTTTTTTATCTTCTCATAATATGGCATATAGATAGGGGGAGTTATGTTTAACTCCGTCATCAATTGATTGTCATCATCAAAAAGGGGGAGATTGTTGAATCTCGGATTTTGATGATGTAATCAATTGGTGGGTTAATTGATCTAATCCATATTATTGAGTTAAGTATGCAGGATTAACTACGATAACCAGAAAACATAAAGCAAGGATACCGGAGTCGAGCTCGATGGACGTTTAAGAGACCGAAGAATCATCGGAGATGCTGCCGGAACCATCCGAGAAGAAATCGGGAACGTGTCGGAAGTTCGCCGAAGAATTCGTCGGAGGCTCGCGGAGATCACCAAGAAGGCTCAGCTACTCGTTAAAGTCATCACAAAGATTGGGAGCTTGCAGGGAGTCCGTCGGAAGAAGTTCGTCGGAAAGCTCGCCGGAACAAGACTCGACGTTCGCGGTTAAAAAACTTGCTTAGGATGTTTTTTTTGTGTTATGTAGTTCACCTGTAATTAGGATTAGGATTAAGAAATAATCCTATATCCTGGTTAGGGGCCAACTAGGCCCAAAGTCAGATTTGGTTTGGGCTAAAATTAAGCCAAACAAATGAATTGGAGAGCCAAGCGATGGCACCGCCTGGCTGGGCGGTGAAACCGCCCAGCACCCGAGTGCTGGGTGGTGACACCTCCTTGGCTGGGCGGTTGCACCGCCCAGCACCCGAGCGCTGGGCGGTGGCACCGCCTGGCTGGGCGGTGGAACCGCCAGCACCGGGAACCCTAAGAGAATTCAAATTTTGGAGCCCAAAATTTGAATCCTCTTGAGGCCTATAAATACCCCTCAAATCTCAGCTGAGGTTACAACTTTTGAGAAGCATTTTGATTGAGAGAAAAGTCTTAGAAAGTCTTAGCAAGTCTTGTTTTCAATTTGCTAGAGAGTTCTCCTCCTTCTTTCTTATTGAAAATTTGTAAGAGGTTGAGCTGCTTGTAAAAGGTTGTAAGAGGGGTGTTTACCCTTCCATTTCAAGAGACTTGCTAGTGGAAGGTGGGAGCCTCATCGAAGAGGGGCCTCGCAAGTGGAGTAGGTCATTTGACCGAACCACTCTAAAAATCGGCGTAATCTCTGGTTTGCTTTTTATTATTGTCATTTACATTACTGCAAATCTTCTTACTGCTTTAGTTCCTTATTACTCTTGCTGCGCAACTTTAAGAACACGCCTTCAAGTTAAATTTCTCAAGTTTCGTTCTTAACGTACGAAAGATTTTATTAAAATCGAAGTTTTAATCCGCTGCACTAATTCACCCCCCCCTCTTAGTGCCGCTCCGATCCTAACAGAGTAATCACCAATGGCATGAGTTGACATGGGTCCACATACATCACTATGTAAGAGTTCCAACAGTTCAATAGCTCTCTCTCCAGTTCCACTAAATGAAGAGTTGGTCAGTTTTCCACGAAGGTAAGGCTCGCAAGTTGCATATGACACATAGTCAAATGGATCTAGATATCCATCATTTAGCAACTTTTGAATCCTTCTTTCATGGATGCGACCTAGCCTACAATACCACAGGTATGCACTGTTCACCTCATCTCGTTTCCTCTTTGACACATTTACATTCATGATATGTGGAGTAGTGTCTAGCATAAACAAACCTTTATGCAATATTCCTCTCGCCAATCTCCCCTCGGCTTTGCTAGAATTTACAATAAATTGTATATGTGATAAGCAATACTAGAATCCAATACCAATGCACTATCACAAAAATTTGACAATTGGAGATTGATCATGAATGTATTTGAAGCTTCATCAAGCTTTTGTTTCACCCTTTCTGCAAGGTACTCTTTGTAGTTCCTCTTCTAGTGCCCATCTTTGCCACAGTGGAAGCACTGGCCTTTATCCTTTGCTAGGTCTTTCTTAGCAACCTTTGCTTTACCTGGTTTGCCCTTGCCCTCTTTCCCTTCTTAAGGGACCCTTCTGCTTTCCTTTTCTTTCTGGTCTTACAAGTGTAGAGAACTGGCTTCTCTTTCTTAATAGTACTCTCTACCTCCATCAACATATTGAGGAGCTTTAGGAGAGTCACCTTAAGCTTGTTTATATTAAAATTCATTATGAACAGTGAAAAAGAATCTGGTAGGGAATGAAGCATAATATCCATACACAAGTTATCCTCTAGGACCATTCCTAGACCTATGAGTTTTTTTATCCACTCAATCATCTTTAGGACATGGTTCTGAACCGGTGTCCCCTCAGTCATCCTAGCGCGGAAGAGGCTCTTGATATCTCATATCGCTGAGTCCTTCCCTGTTCCTTAAATAATTTACGGACATGTAGGAGAATGGATCAGGCATCCATCTTTTCATGTTGTCTTTGTAACTCAGGAGTCATAGAGCCCAACATATAGCACTGAGCAAAATTGGAGTCATCAATGTACTTCACGTAGCGAGCGATCTCATCCTCGCTTGCCCCTTCTTCGGGCATAGGCATTACTGTATCAAGGACGTACATGATTTTCTCCGCCATGAGAACAAATATCAAGTTACAGAGCCAATCCGTATAATTTGGACTAGTGAGGCGATTGACATCAAGTATGCCACGTAAGGGATTTGAAAGCGATATTTTCTGAAAATAAAGATGCAGCAGAAATGAATAACATGCAGATTTGGCAAGAAATAAACTATCAATATATGAACTTCTATCTTAATATGCTCTGACTATTTTACTAACGAGTCACGCGACACCCTCAACACATGAAACGGAAGTCTCCGGTAGACTTCTAGTGGGGATCAGGATCCAATCAGCATCATAGTGTAACCTCGAGGGACTCGACCAATCACACTAAGCCTAATAGGTAGGCAACTATTGCCGATCACAACTCCTTGTGATTCCCATCCTATTCGACCTCCGAATCACCATGGTCTTGAGGGACTCGGCCAACCATTATGCTCGATTAAGTCAACACCTTCGTTACAAGATGAATCTGATTTGATGATATACCCTCGAGGGACTCGACCAAGCATACCATGTCCTCAGATCACCGATGACATCTCTATGTCGTAAGCAAGATAGCAAATCATGATATAGGTGAGTCTTGAGGGACTCGACCAACTCAACCTACACCGGGAATCTGTTCCTACTTATAACAATGGAAGGCCACGTGGGTCAATCTAATTGCCTCACATTTACTAACTTAATATTATCGAGAGAGATGTTTCTATGATTTGGTCTCCTAATATGACATGTCACACATATACATATTTAATATATATATCTACATCGCATGCAAATATATATATCTAGTATGTGTATAAGCAATCACACCAGATGATCATGGACCACAACCTAATGTGATTAGGCCCGAGCCAGTAGGCCTAATCACTCACATCAAGATCTATGTGTGCAACGGTGCATCTCCATGCCCTGTGATCATCCATCTCGTCCTCGTCGGTTCCGTCGACATCTCGATGCATCTTCATGCATCGCGATCGTCCGTCTCGTGGGTCCCGCTATCGCGTCCACGCTCCCGCTACGCCTCCTCATGTGATTACAACTTAATCATAGACACACAGGCCTGACAATAAATGAGAAATATAATGGAGGCTCACAGACCCCAATAATAATAATCACAAGTACTCACATCACGCGATCCATGATCATTCGTCCACACATCATACATCTCATGTATAAATAATCATCATCATGTATGACTACTAGATAATAATAAAAATAATAATCAACTAAACTTTTTAATTAATTAGTATTTTATGAAATCAGGGACATATAGGGAATTTCAGAATTTATAGGGGTATTTTTATAATTTGGACAAAAGATAAAAATTGGAATTTCTGAAATTCATAGGGGCAAAACTATCTTTTTTCCCAAGAATGCCATAATGCCCCTACTCCCCTACTGCCGCCACCGTCGCCACCCTACTGGCGGCTACCAGTGCGGTACGGCGAGGGCGCTACCCTCGCTTGCAGGCGGTACCCGCTGCGGGTGAGCACCCCCACGGGCGGTTCTGTAGGCGGGGCAGCGCCCGCACGTGGGGCAACGCTCGCAGGCGGTGCTGTCCCCCCGGGCGGCTACCCCTACGGGGGGGTTTCGCCAGCGGAAGCAGCCGCGGCAAGCGCCGCTGCCCTACGGCGACTCATCCCACAGGAGAAGCACCGTAGGCGCCTTTGCCCGCGGGCTGCCAACCCCGCCGGACACAAGCTTGCTGTAAGTAGGCCGTCGACCGATTGCTGCAGACGTAGCCCCTGTGCTGCTTGCCTGCGGTTGTGCTGCACGCATGCAGATCGAGGGCAACAACTGTTGCTGCCCTTGCTTTTGCGTCTACGATTTTGACGTCAAAAGTTTTTCCTAAACACAACACAAGCAGTTCAAAACCAATCATTCGCACGAACATCCTGGCTCTGATACCACTATTGGAAAATCTCGGGGGCGACATCACATGCGTCGCGGAAGAACAAGAAAACAAAATCCCCAATTCCCAAAGAGATGTTCGTCGTCGTGCGAAGATTGGCGCGCAAAATCTACGAAACTTAAAACTACGCATGGAGTAGATTGTGTTACCTAGGAAGATCATATATACCTGTTTCCTTGCAGATCTTTAGAAGAGGGTGAATGAGGTCAAGCGTCCTCCTCTCTAGTGGTGATCAACACAGTAGGGCTGCGACGACGCTCCTCAAAACTCTAGGCCTACTTTGAGGTGGAGAGGGGGAGGAGAATAGGAGACGCAAGCAAATGCTCTAGCCCATGAGGCTCTGAATCCCTTCTATTTATAGTGGTTCCCTATCAAACCCTAATGGATCCTCCCCTAATGGGTATTAGATCTGCATTTAATAAAACATGGGCCCCGTCGAATATCTCATATCCGAACCTCTACTCATCGCAATGCCTACCATATGTGTGTGACCCTCTAGGCCCAATATCGAGCTGGCCGTGAGTCATACCTGTCAGAACTCCTTCTAACTTAGTGAATTATTATCTCTATAATAATTCACTCGACTCATCGACTACGGATGTACTAAGCCACTACGCCATAGTCCCTAGACGATAAAGGGAATCCAATCCATTGGACCTGTTTGCCCTTAGTTACCGTATACCTATAGTCCCTCATCCATCTAATATCCCAAAGACCGTATATCTAGCATGGTGCTATCAGACCCATACGGTTTCTACTCGAGTCTCGCTCTAATCGGATTCCTCTAGAGAAACCTTTCTCTCTCAACCCGAATGACCCTGACCAGGGATTTGTTTGAGCAAGGACATATGGGATATTTCTCTCATGATGCTAAGAGTGAATGATCTTCTTTCGACTACCACTTGGTGTCTCAAAGAGTGGTATCAAAGAGTGGAGCACTCATACAGGACATCCTTGGTGTCTCAAGTCTAAGGACCAGATACACCACTAGGACTACGGAATCGCTGTCTAACAATAAGACATCATCAACCATCTAGCATTCCGTGAGTGAATCAATCAGTGAACTCATTCTCCAATGAGCACCTGTATTGTATCCCTATTGTCCCTACACGAGCAGTTATGAGACCAGCTGCATCCATCATATGGTCGGGTATATAGTTCACTAGTTTGTCCGGTTATCACGATGTCCCTCTCGAGTAACCTATGACTGGGATTATTTAGGATCTGTGTTTAAAGGTGAATCGATTGTATTATCGTGATTTCATCACGATCCGATTCCCATTGCATAAATTCAAGGACATCACAATATATATATGCATATATGCAATAGTTATAAAGTGATATATGCCAAAATATAATAAGCAAAAAGATTCTGTATCAAGTCACACGTGCCATCACTCATGTGATTGGCTTATTGGGCACCTATGACTAGCACATATGACAGTCTCGGAGACCGAGTCTAGGTGGTACCACTGCCTAACACAGTCTCGGAGACTATGCCACGATGGTGCCACCTATTGGGTCACTGTTTGGGCCTTTCTCTTGGCCCAACACAGTCCATACATGGGCCAAATTAGCCCCTAATTGGGTTAGCCCAATTCCAACCCCAATTATGTACTAACTATGAAATTTAAGGTATACACTAAGAAAATCCGGTCCGGTTAGTCTAGGTTTTTTTCGACGAGCTTCCAGCGATCTTCCGGCGAACTTCCGATGGTGAACTTCCGATAATCTCTCGGCAATGTTCCAGTGGACTCCCAGCAAGCTCCTAGAGTTCACGATGATCTTCTTAGTGAGTTCTGATGAGCTTCTTCGGTAAGCTCCTGGACTTCATGGTCAATTTCAATAGAACTTCCGACGAACGTCTGGACTTCCGATGAACTCTCGAACTCCCAACGAAGTCTCGTTCTTGACTCCGAAACTTTATTTTGCTTTATGCCTTGATCACTATCATAGTTAATCTTGCACAAATAAAACCTACTTCGATCTAGACAATTATTACAAAGCTTGAATCATGTTGTCCGGCATGTCATTAGTTCATCAATGCTTTGTCTGATTCTTCGGCACATCGTCCTCTCTTGCAACCTGTTGCCCAATCGGCTAGTTGACCTCTGTAACTCCGATTTCCCTAGCATAATTTTCGCTCTTCTTAGCCCAATGCCTGAATCCATGGCCCGAAGCCTTCTGCTGATATATCGACCGATCCTCCAGCTCGACGTCTAATCTTCTGACATGTTCCACTCTAGCCCAACATGATTCTTCCTACTTTAATTGACTCTTCCTGATTGAAGCTTCTTGCATCACTCAAAATGCAGATTAAATCATAAACACTCTTAATTGGTTTCATCATCAAAATTCGAGATTCAACAATCCCCCCCTTTTTGATGATGACAACCAATTGATGACGGAGTTAACCTTAACTCCCCCTATCAATGTGCCATATTGATAGAACTCTTGAATTCAAATTAAATTCAAATCAAAGCAAATTTAATCATTAATATGTCATCATAAAACTATGCATAATCAAATTTACAATATATTATTCCATGCATGATCATTATCATAACTTCTCCCTCTTTGTCATCAACAAAAAAGAGAAGTGCAACTAGCAAGTGTTTATACATTGCATAAATCATTGCATAATAAACATAATCTCAAGTTTTATCATCATGTAAGTTAGCAAGTTTTAGAGATGTGCAGAGTTTAGCATGTTTGATTTTCTTTGCAATGTTTAAGCTAGCAAGTTTTCGAAAAAGAATGCAAGATAGTATTTTTGTTTCTCTTGAGATTGCAAGATAACAAATTCTTGGTGATGTTCAAGATAGCAAGTTCTACATCAAATAAGCTAGTGAATTTTACAACATTTTAGAATATGTAAGCTAGCAATTTAGAGATGTTTAAGAAAGTAACTTTTGCTTCTTAAAATATGCAAGTTAGCACTCTTTGCTTCTCTTTTGAGATGAACTAGCTAGCATATTTTTTGCATTATCTTGACTTGTGCAAGCTAGCAAATTTAGTAAGTTTTATATAATTTTAGAATATGCAAGCTAGCAAATTTTACACATATGAAAGTTGGCAAAGTTTTGCATCTTTTGAGATTAGCAAGTTTTTTACTTCTCTTTATGATGTGCAAACTAGCAACTTTTCTCCCCCTTTGTCATTGTCAAAAAGAAGGGAAGAATACAATTTTGTAATTCTTTTCCCTTTACATCAGTTTCTAAATCATGACAAAGATAAAGTATCATTCTTAACTGAAATCATTCTAAATCATGATAAAGAAAAAGAATGAGACTTCGTTAGGAGTTCAAGAGTTTGTCGGAAGTCCGGATATTCGTTAGAAGTTCTGGCGGAATTGACTGAGAAGTCTAGGAGCTTACCGAAGAAGCTCATCGGAACTCGCCAAGAAGATCATCGTGAAGTCCAAGAGCTTGTCTGGAATCCGTTGGAACATTGCCGAGAGATCACCAGAAGTTCGTCGAGAGCTCACCGGAAGAAACCTAGACTAACCGGACCGGATTTGCTTAGTGTATGCCTTAAATTTCATAGTTAGTACATAATTGGGATTGAAATTGGGCCAACTCAATTAGGGGCCAGTTGGGGCCATGTATGGACTATGTTGGGCTAAGAGAAAGGCCCAAATAGTGACCCAATAGGTGGCACCGTCATGGCATAGTCTCTGAGACTATGTCAGCGGTGGAACCGTCGGTCTGGGTGGTGGTACCACCAAACTCGATCTCCGAGACTGTCAGACGTTGGTACCGTCAGTCTGGATGGTGGTGTCACTAGTTTGGATGGTGGTACCTACTAGTTATATGTGCTTGGCAAGCCAATCACGTGAGTGATGGCACGTGTGACTTGACACGCAATCTTTTTACTTATTATATTTTAGCATTTATCACTTTAATTGACTAGTGTATATATACATGTATATATTGTGATGTCCTTGGATCTATGCAATGGGAATCAGATCATGATGAAATCATGATAATAAGACCGATTCGCCTTTAAACACAAATCCTAAATAATCCCAATCATAGGTTACTTGAGAGGGATATCGAGATAATCGGACTGACTAGTGTGTTATATACCCATCCATATAATGGATGCAACTGGTCTCATAGCTGCTCGTATGGGGACACTAGGGATACAGTACAGGTGCTCATTGGAGAATGAGTTCACTGATTGATCCGCTTACGGAATGTTGGATAGTGGATGATACCTTATTGTCAGATAGCGATTCCGTAGTCCCAGTGGTGTATTTGGTCCTTAGACTTGAGACACCAAGGATGTCCTGTATAAGTGCTCTATTCTTTGATACCGAACTTATAGGTTTGGATGTCCCATATCTAGTACAACCAGTCATCGGGAGTGACAGTCAACCTTACGAGGGCTATTGAGTGTTGATAGAGGATCTCCCTAGGTAACATAATCTTTACTATACATAGTTTTCTATTTCGCGGATTTGTCGCACCAATCTTCGCATGACAACGAACATCTCTTTGGGAATAGGGGATTTTATTTTTTGTTCTTCTGCTACACTTGTGATGTCGCCCCCAAGATTTTCCAATAGTACCGCCCAGACACAGTCTCCCAAGTGGTGGTACCGCTAGACTCGACGGTGGTACTACCCAACATAGGCAGTGGTACTGCTAGGACCCGGGAAACTCGGGATGAGACTTTTTTAGGCTCAAAGTTTGAATCAACTTGAGGCCTATAAATACCCCTCTCATCCCTAGTTAACAAACACACAACTTAGTATACAAATTGGAAAAAATGCTGTTGTAATCTTAAGAGTTCTCCTCCTTTAGCCTAAGTGTTTATAATTATGTTTAGGGAGTAGTAAGTGGGGTTGTCAAGGTTCTCTCCTAAACTTGTCAAAAGGAGAATCAAGTTGTAAGGGTGGTTGATCTTCACCCATTGAAGGAAAATCGTTAGTGGATGTCGGTGGCCTTGATGAAAGAGGAATCGATAGAGTGGATGTAGGTCACGAAGACCGAAACACTATAAAATGGTTTGCATTTCTATTTGAGTAATGTACCTTCACTACAAACTGAATTTTTACTTGCCTACTGCTTTTACTACATATACGAATGAGATTTCAAGTTCGATTTTTATCGTACGAAAGATTTCCAAACCGACATGATTTTATCCGCTGCACTAATTCACCCCCCTCTTAGTATCAACTCGTTCCTAACAAAGCAAGTTTCCCGAAGTTAGAACATAAGATTTGATAAGACAATAAGATCTTATGACTTTATTAAGAATGAAGATAAGCCTTGTGTATATAAGAAGGTAAGTGGGAAAGCTATCACCTTCTTAGTATTATATGTGGATGACATCTTGATTATTGAGAATGATGTAGGAATGCTATCCACAGTAAAGACTTGGTTATCTATACACTTCTCTATGAAGGACTTAGGAAAGCATCCTATATCTTGGGGATTTGGATCTATAGAGATAGATCTAAGAGGTTGTTTGGCTTATCCCAATCCAGGTACATAGACACCATTGTCAAAAGGTTTGGTTTGGAAAATTCTAAGAGAGGTCTCATACCGATGAGACATGGGATATCACTTTCTAGGAGTATGTCCCCAAAGACTCCTGAAGAAAGGGCAAATATGGATAGGATACCCTATGCCTTAGCAATAAGGTCTATCATGTATGTCACGCTATGTATCAGGCTTGATATAGCGTATGCTTTGAGTGTCACGTGCAGGTATCAGTCGGATCCAGGCTTGGAGCACTAGAAAGCAATAAAGTGTATCCTTAAGTACTTGAGAAGGACTAAGGATCTTTTATTGGTATATGCAGGTCGTAGCCTCAAGGTTGAAGGCTACACGGACTCGAGTTTCCAATCTGACGTCGATGATAACAAGTCAAATTCATGATATGTGTACACCCTGAATAGAGTAGTAGTATGCTAGAAGTGTTCCAAGCAAGATACTACTACTGGCTCGACCATAGAGGTGGAGTACATTGCTACAGCAGAGGTAGCAAAGGAGGGAGTCTGGATGAAAAAGTTCATTACAGATCTAGGAGTCATGCTAGGTAGCGAGGAGCCGATTCCCTTATATTATGACAATAATGGGGCAATTACACAAGCAAGGGAACCAAGGTCTCATCAAAGTGTTCTAAGAAAGTTCCAACCTGTTAGAGAGATCGTGACCCGAGGAAATGTAGTAGTGGAAAGAGTTTCATCCGAAGATGACATCACAGATCCATTGACAAAGCTATTGTCTCATATTATCTTTGAGCATCACAGGGGTCTGACGGGGATCATATACATAGATGATTGGCTTTAGGTCAAGTGGGAGATTGCTAGTCATAGGTGCCTTGCAAGCCAATCATGTGAGTGATGACACATGTGACTTGACACGTAGTCTTTTTACTTATTATTATTTGATATTTTATCACTTTATATTATTTATTGCTTGAATATATTGTGATGTCTATGGATCTGTGAATTGGGAATCGGATCGTGATGAGATCACGATAATGAGACTGATTCATCTTTAAATAGAGATTCTAAATAATCCCAGTCATAGGTTACTCGAGAAGGATATTGTGGTAACCGGATAGACTGGTGTGCTATATACCCGTCCATATGATGCATGCAGCTAGTCTTATAACTGCTCGTATAGGGACAATAGGGATATAGTACAAGTGCTTATTGGGGAATGAGTTTACTGATTGATCCGCTTACGGAATACTAGATAGTTGATGATGCATTATTGTCAGACTACGTTTCCGTAGTCCTAGTAGTATATCTGGTCCTTAGACTTGAGACACTAAGGATGTTCTATATGAGTACTCTACTCTTTGATACCAGACTTATAGGTCCGGAGGTTCCAGATCAAGCACGGTCGGTTATCGTTAGTGGTAGTAAATCTTACGAGGATTATTGAGTGTCGATAGAGGATCATCCGCTCTCTATGTCATAAGAGGAATATCCCATGTGTTCTTGCATAGACAAATCCCTTGCCAGGGTCATTCGGATTGAGAGAGAAAAAGTTATCCGGGAGAATCTGATTAGAGCGAGTCTCGAGTAGAAAATATATAGGTCTGACAGCACTATGCCCGGTATATAATCTCTAGGATATTAGATGAATAAAGGACTATAAGTACACCATCACTGAGGATAGATAGGTCCAATGGATTGGATTCCCCTGTATCATCTAGGGACTATGGCATAGTGGCCTAGTACGTTTGAAATCGATGAGTCGAGTGAATTATTATGGAGATAATAATTCACTAAGCTAGAAGGAGGTCTCATAGGTATGACTCACGGCCAACTCGATATTGGGTCTAGAGGGTTACACACATATGACAGGCATTGTGATGAGTAGAGGTTTGGATATGAGATATTCGTTGGAGCTCCTATCTTATTGGATATCCTATAAGCCCCTGAATGATTGGATCCTTTGGATGAGATCCAATAAGAGCCAATGAGAGATTATTGGATAGAGATCCACTAATCTAAGAGGCTTGGGTAGTTGGATGGAGATCCAATACCCAATAGGGTATGATTAATTAGGGTTAAGTTGATAGGGGATCTCTATAAATATGAGGGAACCAATGGTTCATAGGTTAGAGCCTTTTAGGTTGCCTCTCTGATTCTCCTCCCCTTCTCATCCTCAATTAGCAGGCCTGGAGACTTGAGGAGCATTGTCGTAGTCCTATTATGTGAATCACTACCAGAGAGGAGGACACTTGACCTCCTTCACTCTCTCCTAGAGATCTGCAGGGATTCAAAGATATATGATCTCCCTAGGTAACACAATCATTCAAATATGCAATTTTAAGTTTCACAGTTTTTGTGCTCCAATCTTCACATGACGACGAACACATCTTTGGGAAATTGGGGATTTTATTTTTAATGTTCTTCCGCTGCACATATAATGCCCCCCTAAGATTTCTCTACAAGATACTGATTTCATAATCCTAGTGGTGTATCTAGTCATTAGACTTGAGACACTAAGGATGTCCTCTATGAGTATTTCATTCTTTGATACTAGACTTATAGGACTAGAGGTTCCAAATCTAGCATAGTCAGTCATTGGGAGTGGTAGCCAATCATACGAGGATAATTGAGTGTCGATAGAGGATCATCTACCCTCGATGTCATAAGAGGAGCGTCCCATGTATTCTTGCTCAAACTGTTAGGATCGGAGCGGCACTAAGAGGGGGGGGTGAATTAGTGCAGCGGATTAAAACGTTAGTTTCGACAAATCTTTCGTACGATAAGAATGGAACTTGAAAAGCTTAACTTGAAAGCGTATTCTTAAAGTTGCGCAGCAAAGGTAATAAGGAACTAAAATATGTAAGAAGGTTTGCAGTAATGTAAATAGCAATAATGAAATGCAAACCAAAGATCACGCCGATTTTAGAGTGGTTCGGTCAAATAACCTACATCCACTTGTGAGGCCCCTCTTCGATGAGGCTCCCACCTTCCACTAGCAAATCTCTTGAAATGGAAGGGCAAATACCCCTCTTACAACCTTTTACAAGCAGTTCAACCTCTTACAAATTTTCAGCAAGAAAGGAGGAGAACTCTCGAGCAAATTGAAAACAAGACTTTCTAAGACTTTTCTCTCAATCAATTGCTTTTCAAAAGTTGTATGCTCAGCTGAGACTTGAGGGGTATTTATAGGCCTCAAAGGATTCAAATTTGGGCTCCAAAAAATTTGAATTCTCTTATGTTCCCGATGCTGGCGGTGCCACCGCCCAGCCAAGCGGTGCCACCGCCCAGCGCTCGGGTGTTGGACGGTGCAACCGCCCAGCGCTCGGGTGCTGGACGGTGCAACCGCCCAGCCCAGGAGGTGTCACCGCCCAGCTCTCGGGTGCTGGGCGGTGCCACCGCCCAGCCCAGGCGGTGCCACAGTCCAGCTCTCGATGCCACCGCCTAGCTCTCCGATTCACTGGTTTGGCTTAATTTTAGCCCAAACCAAATCTGACTTTAGGCCCAATTGGCCCCTAACTAGGATATAGGATTATCTCTTAATCCTAATCCTAATTACAAGTGAACTACATAACAAAAAAAACATCCTAAGCAAGTTTTCAACCGCGAACGTCGAGTCTTGTTCCGGCGAACTTTCCAACGAACTTCTTCCGACGGACTCCCTACAAGCTCCCGATCTTGTGATGACTTTAACGAGTAGCCGAGCCTTCTCGGTGATCTCCGTGAACCTCCGACGATCTCTTCGGCGAACTTTCGAAAATTCTGATAGGTTCCCGATTTCTTCTCGGTTGGTTCCGGCAGCATCTCCGACGATTCTTCGGACTCTTAAACGTCCATCGAACTTGACTCCGGTATACTTGCTTTGTGTTTTCTGGTTATCGTAGTTAATCCTGCACACTTAGCTCAATAATATGGATTAGATCAATTAACCCATCAATTGATTTTATCATCAAAATCCGAGATTCAACAATCTCTCCCTTTTTGATGATGACAATCAATTGATGATGGAGTTAAACGTAACTCCCCCTATCTATATGCCATATTATGAGAAGATAAAAAACACTTGAATTCCATCCCTTTGGATTCAAGCATAACCCGATAAGTTCTAACCGTAGAGCTTATCGTAATCCTCATTAAACAATAGTAAATATGAAACTTCGATGAAAATCATAAGTTAAATTATAAGGGACGAATTTTACTTCGACAGAAGATAAAGATTTTCAATATAAATTTCATGATATAGATGTAAGGCATGCTTTCAATATGATCAATCAATCTTGTGATATTTTCAAGGATTTTGCAAGGCATATAAGACATTTATATCACATAAGCTTTTGTAATTCATATAAGTCATGCTATCGATATGGTGTAAGTCATCACTTAGTCATCACTTCTCCCCCTTTGTCATCAACAAAAAGAGACAAGCAAGCTAATTGATGATCATAGAATTCGCTAAAAATGATCATTGAATCATTAAAAAAGTTTAGCATTTAATAGTAAACAAAATTCATCATTCAAATTTGCTAGAAATAGTTTATCCAAAAGAAATCATCATTTATGCAGATCAAAACAGTAGTTATCTAAAAGGAAGTATCAGTTATCGTTCAAACGATGACAAACTTTGAACTTGTTGTTGAAAGTAAACAGAACAGAATAAAAAGATACATAAATTTAATCCTTAGGAGGTAATCCACAATGCTGATACATGATATCTATTTTTTCATTCATTTGTCATAGTGTCTTCAAAATTTCAACTCATTGATTTTGAATTTGTTCTTGCTGTGATTTGAGTTGATCTTGCTGGAATTTGATCTGAGACAGTTCCACCATAATGAGATCTTCAGAGGAGGAAACAAGAGCTAAAGGTGCTGCATCAAAGGGACTAGGAGGAGGAGATTCATTTCCCCTAAGAATTGGTGTTTCGGGGTGTTCTATTAGTGGAGGAATTGGATCAGTCCTTCTAGGCTGCCTAACCCATATGCCATTGCTAAATGTGCACCTAAGTCTTTTCAGTAGGTTTTTATTTATTATGTTATATCGATCACTTTGAATAGTTTCTTCATCGGGTGGGATGCAAATGTCATAGGCATGAAAAAATCTAGTGATTAACCCCCCATATGGTAACATAGTATCTTTAGCCATAATATCCTTCATGTGTTGTCGAATTGAGTACCCAAAACAATTATGCTGACTGGTCATAATCCAATACATGGTACTTATCTCTATTTGACTTATTTCATCAAGATGAAATTGTTTGAGGAATATGATGCTTGTGATAATGTGATGAAGAATTTTAGAGTTGAATGGCAGTAAGTGTTCACAGCTCTTGGGTAGGCGGCCAAGGTTTGGATTTGCAAAAATTGTTTCTGCGACTTCGGTATAGGTTGCTCCTATTGTGTTGACGTCCCATTTACCTTTAAAATAGCATCCCCTATCTTTTTCAGTTATGCCAGTTAGCTCACAAATAGTGCTGTCAAATATTCTAATGGGTGTTCCTAGAAGGTAAGTGCTTAGGCTATCGTTGTCCACATATAGGTTGGCATAAAACAATCTAACTAACCGCGGATAGATTGGTTCATCTATTTGTAGGAGAGGTAGAGCTTCTAGGTGTGCAAACCACCTAATGGGTTCTAAGTCCCCTAGTTCATCCAGATCAATGTATTTTCCCTTATGGATACATCGTGTTTCAAATTTTGGAAAGCTAAGGGCTACCTCTTTTGATCTAAAAAGATCATGGTCATATGAATCTCCTTCAATCCTTTTTCCTTTTGATCTCTTAGGAGCCATTATCTAGACAAGATGATGATGAAATTATGAAAACTAAGCAAGGGAAAGAGAAAAGAAAAGAGGGATTTCAAGTGTTACCTTATGGAGATTAGGTTGAGAGATGGAGAGCTTGGACCACCAAGAATCCTTCTCCAATGCTTCTAAGAGTTAGAATGAGGGTTAGGGGGAATGGGAGAGGGTTTTGAGAGCTCTTTTCTTCGGGTTGGGGCGGTGTCACCGTCAACCCTAACCCCTCGGGTTAATAAGGGTCGTTCGGTCGGTGCCACTATAATATCCCTCACTTTTGAAAATTATTAATAAGAAATTATATGTAAATTTGAGGACCTATATGTAAATATAAAAATTTCAAGGACTAAACTGCTAAGTTGTAAAATAAAAAGAAAATAAAGAAAACCGAAAATTTCGGTTTTATCCCACCGCCTCCCACGCACTCTCTATTTCTTCGAGAAACAGAGAGGAGCGATGGGGCGTGAGGAGAGAAAAAAGAAGAAGAGAGGGAAGATGGAGAGGAGAGAGAGAGGCAGTAGCAGCAGCTAGGGTTGCTACACCTCTATTTCCCGCAGGTGGAAACAGAGGAGAGGATGTGTGGGGCGTTGGGGAGGAGAAGGGAAGAAGAAGAAGAAGAAGAAGAAGAAGAAGAAGAAGAAAAGAGGAGGATAGCTACGGCAAGGCTGCAGCGAGGAGGTGTGTGGCGTTGGGGAGGAAAAGGGAAGAGGAGAAGAAGAGAAGGAGAAGAAGAGGGAAAAGAGACGGACGAGGGAGAGGAGCGAGAGGTGGCAGCAGCTAGGGCTGCAGCACCTCTGTTTCCTGCAGGTGGAAACAGAGGAGAGGTGTGGGGCGTTCGAAGAGGAGAAGAAGAAGAAGAGGAAGAGAAGAAGAAGAGGAAGCAGGAGAAGAGGTTATGATACCTCTGTTTCCTGCAGAGGAAATAGAGGAGAGGGTGTGTGTGACGCCGGGGAAGAAGGGGCTGCAGCTGTGGCGATGGCAGCTGCAGCTGGAAGAGAAGAAGAAGAGGAAGATGAGCAGGGGAGGAAGAAGAGGTTGCGGCCATGGCTGCGGCCACGACTGCAGCAGTTGCAGCGGGGAGAGAAGAAGAAGAAAGGAAGGAGAAGGAAGAGGAGAAGGGAAAGAAGTAGCTGCGGCAGCGGCAGTGGCAGCTACAGTTGTAGCAGGGAAAGAGAAAAAGGAAAGGAAGAAGAAGAGAAAGGGAAGGAGAGGAAGAAGAGAGGAAGAGGAGAAGGGGCTGCGGCTGCAGCGATGGTAGCTGCAGTTGGAAGAGAAGAAGGAGAGGAAGATGAGCAGGGGAGGAAGAAGAGGCTGCGGCCGTGGCTGAGGCTGCGACTGCAGCAGTGCAGTTGGGAAAGAAAAGAAAGGAAAGGGGGAAAAAGGGGCTGCAGAAGGGATTGCAGCTACAGCGGCAGCGACTACATATACAGCAGCTGTGTCTATGAAAGAAGAGGAGGAAGGAAGTAGTGCAGTGGAAGGGGCAGCGATTGTGGCAGCGACAGCGGTGGTGGCTGTGGCAGCTGCGTTTGGGAAAGAAAATGAAGGAATGAGAGTAAGAGAGAGTAGGTGACTATGCCTCTATGTTCTGCATGAGCTACAGTTGTGAAGGAAAAGTAGAAGGATTTGGGCTAACACCTTCTTTGGATCTTCGGATCAAAATCTTTGAAAGGCAAGTGTTCTGATCCTTTCTATTGCAAGCTTTCTAATCTTTTCTCTTGCAAGTGTTCCTATCCTTCCTATTGCAAGCTTTCTAATCCTTCCTATTGCAAGTGTCCTGATCTTTCCTTACCGCAATTTTACCGCTATATTTGTTTTAAATATGAGGAACTTTAAATTGTTCTAGCCTTTCATTTGATATATCTCCTGTTTAGACGTAACGATTCGAATCTATGCAACTTTTGATATTCTGACCCTTCTACTTTGTTATGGCAATAACTTCATGTATTGACCTCTGATTTGGACAAAACTTATTTGATCAGAATATAGACTCATAAACCTTTCTTTTGATAGCTTATTTTAAGAATTCGGAGTAAGTTTGCCTACCCAAACTTCTATTTCAAATGAGCCTACAAATTCTGCAAAACAGGGATCGTAATTTCTGACCTTTTGTTACTGATTTGCCTATAAGTCGATGTTGGAAACTCCGATTTATTCAAAGCTTATTTCATTGGAAACTAGACTCATAGATCTTTCTTTGATATATGGATTGAATGATTTAGGGTCCAAATGCCTGCCTAGTTTTCTATTGAAACCGACCCTGTGAATTCTATAAAAATTGAGATTTGTTCTTTGATCTTGGGTTACTAAATCTATTGTAACTCTTTGTTGGAAACTTCGATTTATACGAGACTTATTTTATCTGAAAATAAATTGAAATATCTTTCCAATGATATATTTCTGAGTAACTTGGAGCACGATTGATAGTTTGAATCATTTGTTCAATGTGCCTCTTGAATTTTGCCAGAAATCGAGCTTTGGTCGATTTCGCATATTCTGGTTTCATTTCTTTGGAAATTGACATTCTTTAGCTTTCTTATTCAATTGAGCTTTATATTACTACTTTGAATTCTTGTATGCTCTTGTCCTTAAAATTATTTGCATTCTTGAAAACTGTTGTGTAACGTTTATGCTATATCGTATTGACTTATATAGGCACATGTATAACCCATTGTTCCGCATTTGCTTTCGATGTGTGCCTATTCTAGTTTCATTCCTTTGGATATCGAATTCATCTAACCTTCTTATTGAATTTGAGTTGTATGTGATTGCTTGGATTCCATATGTGCCATTGCTTTCAATTCCTTTCAAATCTGAATACAATTGTGAAAGATTATTGCTTGCATCATATTGACTCGTAAAGGCACATGTACGTTTTATTGTTCCACATGTGCTTCCGATATATGCTATTCATTGTTCATACTATCCTTTTTGTACTCTGGTGTTTGTGGGATTATCTGGACCTTTGCCAGAAATGGTAAAGGGTATGTGCATAGAGCCTGAGATGCTCTGCCGGCCCCCCTCTGACTTCACCTAGACGTGGGTGGATGGAGCTCCCAGACGTGGGAGACTTCTGTCTGGTGGTCATTCAGAAATGGATGATTCACATTCTATCTGCGGTCCCACTACACCTTCTGTATGTTTGATATGATATCCAGAGCTTTGGTTATGTGTTTCTGTACATGCTTTGGATAAGAATGATATGAATGCAACGTCAAAGACGACATTTGAGCTTCTGTTTGGTATTTGTTATTGATATGCTCTGAAATGTTCCATATGCCGTTGATATGCTCCGGAACATTTCATACGCCATTGACAAGCTCCGAAATGTTTCATTTATTATTGATATGCTCCGAAACATTTCCTATGCCTTTGTTATGCTCCGAAATGTTTCATTTGCTATTGTTATGCTCCTAATGTTCCATTTGTCATTGATATGCTCCGGAACATTTCATATGCTATTGGTATGCTCCAATTACTCTGTGCTCCATTTGCTATAAACTGATATGTTCTGAAATGTCCTATTTGCCATTGATATGCTCCGGAACATCTCGTACGCTATTGATATGCTCCAATTACTCTATGCTCCATTTGTTATGAACCAAATATGTTTTCAATGACATGACACATACGATTTTGTATCTAATGAGATGGTATCCTTGAGAATTCTTGTATTTTGCCTTGCATTATGATATCTTACTCGTTTGAAACCGTTCCTTCTATTCTGAATATGCTTTGTCACTTGCTGAGCTATTTTTAGCTCACTCCATTGTTATATAAATCTTTCAGGTTAGCTTGTCACTCTTTGAGATGTTTTGAATTGGGCTGAGGCAGTGAAGACTTATTCAAAATTATGGGCAAGTCTTGTTGGTTATTATGTTATTGTTGTATAAGCATATTTTGTATGTAATGAAATGTTGTCGATGAATCAAAATGGATATACTGTGTAAAAGTATTAGAAGATCTCTCTTATTTGGACTTTCAGAATGTTAAGTCTAGTTTATGATGATATGAACTTGTGGTGAATAATTAGAGTTCTGATTGTTTAATTTATTTAGCTTGTGGATTTATAAATGTTGTTCATGTTTGTCAAGTTTGGCTTGGGTTGCCATAAATATGAATTATCGAGTGATGTGATATATGATTATAAACTGCACAGGTTTTATAGATGTGAATTTGATATAATGTTTTTTTTTAGTGTCCTCAAATGTTAGTTTGGATCCTGGATGGATTTGTGATGAAAATTTTAATATCATGGATATTTTTTTTGAGGGGCGTGACAGCCACCGCCAAACCGAGCGGTGTCACCGCCTGGCGCCCGAGCGCTCAGGCGGTGCTACCGCCGGATCTGGCGGTGCCACCGTTGGCATCCCGCGGAGGAAAGAAAAAAATTTTTCTTCCTCCCTTTTGTTTAGCTTTTTCCCTCAAGATAATTAGTTATACTTTAATGGATCATTTTGAATTGAAGAAGAAGGAAGAAATCAAATTCACAAAAGAAAGGAAAAGGACGAGTCATTTTTCGTGAAGCTCATTTTAGGGACAATTTAACATGCCTAATTCCCTTTGGATGAATTCAAATTGGTCTTCATTTAAGGCTTTTGTAAAAATATCTGCTAATTGATGCTTTATGTCAATAAATTCTAATACAACATCATTGTTAAGGACATGATCGCGTACGAAATGATGCCTAACGTCGATGTGCTTAGTTCTAGAGTGCTGAATTGAATTTTTAGTAAGACATATGGCACTAGTATTATCACATTTTATGGGAATGTTTTTAAAGTGAATTCCATAGTCTTCTAATGTATTTTTCATCCAAACAACTTGTGCACAGCATGCACTTGCAGCAATGTATTCGGCTTCCGCCGTAGATAGTGCAACTGAATTTTGTTTCTTGGAAGTCCAAGAAACAAGTGCATGTCCTAAAAATTGGCATGTTCCATATGTATTTTTTCTATCTATCCTGCATCTGCCAAAATCGACATCTGCATAAGCTGTTAAATCAAATTTTTCAGATTTTGGATACCACAGTCCTTGATTTGGAGTTCCTTTAAGATACCTAAATATTCTTTTAACACTTTTAAGATAAGATAATTTAGGATTTGATTGAAACCTAGCACAAAGTCCTACACTAAACATAATATCCGGTCTAGTTGCGGTGAGGTAGAGTAGACTACCTATCATTCCCCTATATGTTTTTTGATCGAAATTTTCACTATTTTTATCCATATCTAACTTAGTCGCAGTACTCATAGGGGTGTTTATTGTTGGGAAATCATAAGGGGGCGACATCATATGCGCAGCGGAAGAACAAGAAAACAAAAATCCCCGATTCCCAAAAAGATGTTCATCGTCGTGCGAAGATTGGTGTGCAAAATCCGCAAAAACACAAAACTGCGTATAGAGATTGTGTTACCTAGGGAGATCGTATATCCCTGTTTCCTTGCAGATCCTTAGGAGAGGGTGAAGGAGGTCAAGCGTCCTCCTCTCTAGCGGTGATCCACACAGCAGGGTTGCGACGACGCTCCTCAAAACTCCAGGCCTACTCTGAGGTGGAGAGGGAGAGGAGAATAGGAAGGGCAAGCAAAGACTCTAGCCTATGAGGCTGTGAATCCCTCCTATTTATAGAGATCCAGTGTCAAAACCCTAATGGGTCCTTTCCCTAGTGGGTATTGGATCTGCATCCAATAAGACAAGGGCTCCGTCGGATATCTCATATCCGAACCTCTACTCATCGCAATGCCTACCATATGTGTGTGACCCTCTAGGCCCAATATCGAGCTGGCCGTGAGTCATACCTGTCAGAACTCCTTCTAACTCAGTGAATTATTATCTCTGTAATAATTCACTCGACTCATCGACTATGGAAGTACTAGGCCACTACGCCGTAGTCCCCAGACGATACAGGGGAATCCAATCCATTGGACCTGTCTGTCCTCAGTTACCATGTACCTATAGTCCCTCATCCATCTAATATCCCAGAGACCGTATATCGAGCATGGTGCTGTCAGACCCATACGGTTTCTACTCGAGTCTCGCTCTAATCGGATTCTCCCGGAGAACTCTTTCTCTCTCAACCCGAATGACCCTGGCCAGGGATTTGTCTGAGCAAGAACACATGGGATATTCCTCTCATGATACCGAGAGTGGATGATCCTCTATCGACACTCAATACCCCTTGTAAGGTCGACTACCACTCCCAATGACCAGCTGTACTAGATCTGGGAACAGCCAAACCTATAAGTCTGGTATCAAAGAGTGGAGCACTCATACAGGACATCCTTGGTGTCTCAAGTCTAAGAACCAGATACACCACTAGGACTATGGAATCGTTGTCTGACAATAAAGCATCATCAACCATCCAGCATTCCGTAAGCGGATCAATCAGTGAACTCATTCTCCAATGAGCACCTGTACTGTATCCCTAGTGTCCCTACACGAGCAGCTATGAGACCAGCTGCATCCATCATATGGACGGGTATACAGCACACCAGTCTATCCGGTTATCACGATGTCCCTCTCGAGTAACCTATGACCGGGATTATTTAGGATATGTGTTTAAAGGTGAATCGATCTCATTATCGTGATCTCATCACGATCCGATTCCCATTGCACAAATCCAAGGACATCACAATACATATGTGCATTTATGCAATAGTTATAAAGTGATATACGCCAAAATATAATAAGCAAAAAGATTCTGTATCAAGTCACACGTGCCATCACTCACGTGATTGGCTTGCTGGGCACTTATGACTATCAATCTCCCACTTGACCTAAAGCCAATCACCTATGTGTCTGATCCCCATCAGACCCCTGTGACGCTCAAAGACAATCTGAGACAATGGCTTTGTTAGTGGATCTGCAATGTTATCTTCGGATGGAACTCTTTCCACTGCTACATCTCCTCGGGTCACGATCTCTCTGATAAGGTGGAACCTCCTCAGAACATGCTTAGATTTCTGATGAGACCTAGGTTCCTTCGCTTGGGCAATTGCCCCGTTGTTGTCGCAATATAGGGAAATCGGCTCCTCACTATCCGGCACGACTCCCAAATCTGTGATGAACTTCTTCAACCAGACTCCCTCCTTTGCTGCATCTGATGCAGCAATGTACTCCGCCTCTGTGGTCGAGTCAGCAGTGGTATCTTGCTTGGAACTCTTCCAGCACACTGCTCCTCCATTCAAGGTGTACACATACCCTGAATTCGACTTGCTATCATCGACATCAGACTGAAAACTTGAGTCAGTGTAGCCTTCAACCTTAAGGCTATTACCTCCATATACTAGTAAAAGATCCTTAGTCCTTCTCAAGTACTTAAGGATACACTTTACTGCTTTCCAGTGCTCCAAGCCTGGATCCGCCTGATACCTGCTCGTGACACTCAGAGCATGCGCTATATCAGGCCTAGTACATAGCATGGCATACATGATAGACCCTATTGCTGAGGCATAAGGTATCATATCCATGTTCGCCCTTTCTTCTGGAGTCTTTGGGGACATACTCGTAGAAAGCGATATCCCATGTCTCATCGGTATGAGATCTCTTTTGGAATTTTCCATGCCAAACCTTTTGACAATAGTTTCTATGTACCTGGACTGGGACAAGCCAAGCATCCTTTTGGATCTATCTCTATAGATTCTAATCCCCAAGATATAAGATGCTTCTCCTAAGTCCTTCATGGAGAAGTGTCTAGATAACCAAGCCTTTATTGTGGATAGCATTCCTATGTCATTCCCAATGATGAGGATGTCGTCCACATATAACACCAAAAAGCTAATAGCGCTCCCACTTACCTTTCTGTATACACAAGGCTCATCTTCATTCTTAACGAAGTCATAAGATCTGATTGCCTCATCAAATCTTATGTTCCAACTTCGGGAAGCTTGCTTTAGTCCATAAATGGATCTCAGCAACCTACACACCTTAT
This sequence comes from Musa acuminata AAA Group, assembly GCF_036884655.1. Lineage (NCBI taxonomy): Eukaryota > Viridiplantae > Streptophyta > Magnoliopsida > Zingiberales > Musaceae > Musa > Musa acuminata. The sequence goes on along the minus strand of NC_088349.1, from coordinate 30,616,887 downwards.
CTGGGCAGTTCTTGGACACGAATCCCTTAGGTTGCATCATATACACCTCCTCCTCCAGGTTCCCGTTGAGGAATGCGGTTTTCACATCCATCTGCCAGATCTCATAATCATAGTGTGCTGCAATAGCCAATAGAATTCTGATGGATTTTAGCATTGCTACGGGTGAGAAAGTTTCGTCGTAGTCAACACCTTGCCTTTGACGATACCCCTTAGCCACTAGCCTTGCTTTATAGGTCTCTACCTTTCCATCTACTCCGATCTTTTTCTTAAAGATCCACTTGCAACCGATGGGTACAATACCTTCGGGTGCATCAACTAGGTTCCAAACCTTATTGGAGTACATAGAATCCATCTCAGAATTCATGGCTTCTTTCCACTTCCCGGAGTCTATACTCATAATAGCCTCCTCGTAGGTCTGAGGATCAATATCCTCTACATCCTCTGCTCTAATATGTCCCACATATCTCTCAGGAGGATGGGATACTCTATCAGACCTGCGTAAAGTTGAAACTTGTGTATTAGATACCTGAACAGACTCGGGCTGTAGAGTGGTGCTTGAGCTTGGTTCCCTAACTTCGCTCAACTCTATCATTCTCCCACTGTCTCCGCCAAGAATGTGTTCCTTCTCAAGGAACACTGCTCTCTTAGCTACAAAGACCTTTTGGTCCTCGAGATGATAGAAATAATACCCACAAGTTTCCTTGGGGTATCCCACAAATTTACATCGCTCTGTCCTTGATTCTAACTTATCGGGGTTGTGTCTTTTAATGTGGGTAGGGCAGCCTCAAATCTTAACAACCTTAAGATCAGGCTTCTTCCCTTTCCATATCTCATATGGTGTAGACACTACCGACTTAGTTAGAACTCTGTTCAGAAGGTAAGCTGCGGTTTCTAGGGCATATCCCCAGAATGAGATGGGTAGGTCAGCGAAACTCATCATGGACCGTACCATATCTAATAATGTACGATTTCTCCTTTCAGAGACACCATTGAGCTGAGGTGTATAAGGAGGTGTCCATTGGGATAATATCCCATGGTCCTTGAGGAAGTGAGTAAACTCTGTACTTAAGTACTCACCTCCTCGATCTGATCGAAGAGTTTTGATACTCTTTCCAGTCTGGTTCTCCACCTCATTCTTATACTCTCTGAATTTCTCAAAGGCCTCGGACTTGTACTTCATTAAGTACACATATCCATACCTTGAGAAATCATCAGTAAATGTAATGAAGTAGGAGTAACCTCCAATGGCATGAGTTGACATGGGTCCACATACATCACTATGTATGAGTTCCAACAACTCAGTCATTCTTATACTCTCTGAATTTCTCAAAGGCCTCGGACTTGTACTTCATTAAGTACACATATCCATACCTTGAGAAATCATCAGTAAATGTAATGAAGTAGGAGTAACCTCCAATGGCATGAGTTGACATGGGTCCACATACATCACTATGTGTGAGTTCCAACAACTCAGTGGCTCTCTCTCCAGTTCCACTAAATGGAGAGTTGGTCAGTTTTCCACGAATGCAAGGCTCACAAGTTGCATATGACACATAGTCGAATGGATCTAGATATCCATCATTTAGCAACTTTTGAATCCTTCTTTCATGGATGTGACCTAGCCTACAATGCCACAGGTATGCATTGTTCAACTCATCTCGTTTCCTTTTGGACACATCTATATTCATGATATGTGGAGTGGTGTCTAACATAAATAAACCATTATGCAATGTTCCTTTCGTGATGATCTTATCATCTAATAATATCGAACAACCATTGTTCTCAAAAACAAATTTATATCCACTAACTGTTAAACATGAAATGGAGATAATGTTTTTGATAATAGAAGGAACAAAATAACATGCATCTAATGCAATAAAAGCTCCACTAGGCAGATGTAGGGCGACCTCGCCAACAGCTAATACAGCAACTTTTGCTCCATTACCCATCTTGAGGTCCATCTCGCCTCTCTCTAGTCTCCTAGGCCTTGCCAGAACCTGCAACGAATTGCATATATGATAAGCACTACCGGTATCTAAAACCCATGTGTTATCATAAGAGTCTGACAAATGGAGATTGATCATGAATGTACCTGAAGCTTCATCAAGCTTTTGTTTCGCCCTTTCTGCAAGGTACTCTTTGCAGTTTCTCTTCCAGTGCCCATCTTTACCACAGTGGAAGCACTGGCCTTTGTCCTTTGTTGGGTCTTTCTTAGCAACCTTTGCTTTACCTTGTTTGCCCTTGCCCTTTCCCTTCTTAAGGGACCTTTCTGCTTTCCTTTTCTTTCTGGTCTCACCAGTGTAGAGAACTGGCTTCTCTTTCTTAATAGTACTCTCTGCCTCCCTCAACATATTGAGGAGCTCTGGGAGAGTCACCTCAAGCTTGTTCATATTAAAGTTCATTATGAACTGTGAAAAGGAATCTGGTAGGGACTGAAGCACAATGTCCACACACAAGTTATCCTCTAGGACCATTCCTAGACCTGTGAGTTTCTCTATCCACTCAATCATCTTTAGGACATGGTTCTGAACCGGTGTCCCCTCAGTCATCCTAGCGCGGAAAAGGCTCTTGGATATCTCATATCGTTGAGTCCTTCCCTGTTCCTCAAACAATTTACGGATATGTAGGAGAATGGATCTGGCATCCATCTTTTCATGTTGTCTCTGTAACTCTGGAGTCATAGAGCCCAACATATAGCACTGAGCAAGAGTGGAGTCATCAATGTACTTCACGTAGCGAGCGATCTCATCCTCGCTTGCCCCTTCTTCGGGCGTAGGCATCACTGTATCAAGGACGTACACGATTTTCTCCGCTGTGAGAACAATTCTCAAGTTACGGAGCCAATCCGTATAATTTGGACCAGTGAGGCGGTTGACATCAAGTATGCCACATAAGGGATTTGAAAGCGACATTTTCTGAAAATAAAGATGTAGCAAAAATGAATAACATGCAGATTTTGCAAGAAATAAACTATCAAGATATGGACTTCTATCTTAATATGCTCCCACTATTTTACTAACGAGTCACGCGACACCCTCAGCACGTGAAACGGAAGTCTCCGGCAGACTTCTAGTGGGGATCAGGATCCAATCATCGTCTTAGTGTAACCTCGAGGGACTCGACCAATCACACTAAGCCTAAAAGGTAGACAACTCTTGCCGATCACAACTCCTTGTGATTCCCGTCCTGTTCGGCCTCCGAATCACCATGGCCTCGAGGGACTCGACCAACCATGATGCTCGGTTAAGTCAACACCTTCGTTACAAGATGAGTCTGATTTGATGATATACCCTCGAGGGACTCGACCAAGCATATCATGCCCTCAGGTCACCGGTGACATCTCTATGTCGTAAGCAAGATAGCGAATCGCGATATAGGTGAGTCTCGAGGGACTTGACCAACTCAACCTACACCGGGATTCGGTTCCTACTCATAACGATGGAAGGCCACGTGGGTCAATCTAATTGCCTCACGTTTACCGACTTAATATTATCGAGAGATGTTTCTATGATTTGGTCTCCTAATATGACATGTCACACATATACATATTTAATATATATCTACATCGCATGCAAATATATATACATATCTAGTATGTGTATAAGCAATCACACCAGATGATCATGGACCACAACCTAATATGCTTAGGCCCGAGCCAGTAGGCCTAATCACTCACATCAAGATCTATGTGTGCAACGGTGCATCTCCATGCCTTGTGATCGTCCATCTCGTCCTCGTCGGTTCCGTCGACATCTTGATGCATCTCCATGCATCACGATCGTCCGTCTCGTGGGTCCCGCTATGGCTTCCACGCTCCCGCTGCGCCTCCTAATGTGATTACAACTTAATCATAGGCACGCAGGCCCGACAATAAACGAGAAATATAATGGAGGTTCGCAGACCTCAATAATAATAATCACAAGTACACACATCACACGGTCCATGATCATCCGTCCACTCATCATACATCACATGTATAAATAATCATCATCATGTAGGACTACTAGATAATAATAAAAATAATAATCAACTAAACCTTTTAATTAATTAATATTTTCTGAAATCAGGGATATATAGGAAATTTCTCAATTCCTAAGGGTATTTTCATAATTTGGACAAAAGACAGAAACTGGAATTTCTCAAATTCCGAGGGGCAAAACTATCTTTTGCGCAGAAAACCCTAATACCCTTTCCCCTTTTCTCTGCTGCCGCCGCCGCCACCCTGCCGGCGGCGGCCTGTGCGGCGGGGCGAGGGCACTGCCCTCGCCTGCAGGCGGCACGCCCGCTGGGGTCGCTGCCGCTGCAGGTGGGCGCCCCCGCGGGCGGTTCTGCCCGCGAGTCAGCGCCCGCAGGTGGTGCTGTCTCGCTGGCGGCCGCCCCTGCGGGGTTTTTGCCTGTGGGAGCAGCGGCCACAGGCGCCGCTGCCCTGCGGTGCCTCAGCCCGCGCTGCTGCCCCGCGGCGCCTCTGCCCGCGGGCTCAGTGGCCACAGGCGCTTCTACCAAGCGGGCTCCCAGCCCCGCCGGCCGCAAGCCTGTTGCAAGCAGACCGCCGGCCGGCTGCTGCAGGCACAGCGCTTGCGCATGCGCCGGCGCTGTGCTGCCTGGCTGCGGCTGCGGCTGGCTGCAGGCATGCAGATCGAGGGCAGCAACTGTTGCTGCCCTTCCTTGCTTTTGCGTCAACGATTTTGACGTCAATATTCTTCCTAAACACAACACACGCAGTTCAAAAACCAATCATTCGCACGAACAACCTGGCTCTGATACCACTGTTGGGAAATCATAAGGGGGCGACATCATATGCGCAGCGGAAGAACAAGAAAACAAAAATCCCCGATTCCCAAAAAGATGTTCATCGTCGTGCGAAGATTGGTACGCAAAATCCGCAAAAACACAAAACTGCGTATAGAGATTGTGTTACCTAGGGAGATCGTATATCCCTGTTTCCTTGCAGATCCTTAGGAGAGGGTGAAGGAGGTCAAGCGTCCTCCTCTCTAGCGGTGATCCACACAGCAGGGTTGCGACGACGCTCCTCAAAACTCCAGGCCTACTCTGAGGTGGAGAGGGAGAGGAGAATAGGAAGGGCAAGCAAAGACTCTAGCCTATGAGGCTGTGAATCCCTCCTATTTATAGAGATCCCGTGTCAAAACCCTAATGGGTCCTTTCCCTAGTGGGTATTGGATCTGCATCCAATAAGACAAGGGCTCCGTCGGATATCTCATATCCGAACCTCTACTCATCGCAATGCCTACCATATGTGTGTGACCCTCTAGGCCCAATATCGAGCTGGCCGTGAGTCATACCTGTCAGAACTCCTTCTAACTCAGTGAATTATTATCTCTGTAATAATTCACTCGACTCATCGACTACGGAAGTACTAGGCCACTACGCCGTAGTCCCCAGACGATACAGGGGAATCCAATCCATTGGACCTGTCTGTCCTCAGTTACCATGTACCTATAGTCCCTCATCCATCTAATATCCCAGAGACCGTATATCGAGCATGGTGCTGTCAGACCCATACGGTTTCTACTCGAGTCTCGCTCTAATCGGATTCTCCCGGAGAACTCTTTCTCTCTCAACCCGAATGACCCTGGCCAGGGATTTGTCTGAGCAAGAACACATGGGATATTCCTCTCATGATACCGAGAGTGGATGATCCTCTATCGACACTCAATAGCCCTCGTAAGGTCGACTACCACTCCCAATGACCAGCTGTACTAGATCTGGGAACAGCCAAACCTATAAGTCTGGTACCAAAGAGTGGAGCACTCATACAGGACATCCTTGGTGTCTCAAGTCTAAGAACCAGATACACCACTAGGACTACGGAATCGTTGTCTGACAATAAGGCATCATCAACCATCCAGCATTCCGTAAGCGGATCAATCAGTGAACTCATTCTCCAATGAGCACCTGTACTGTATCCCTAGTGTCCCTACACGAGCAGCTATGAGACCAGCTGCATCCATCATATGGACGGGTATACAGCACACCAGTCTATCCGGTTATCACGATGTCCCTCTCGAGTAACCTATGACCGGGATTATTTAGGATATGTGTTTAAAGGTGAATCGATCTCATTATCGTGATCTCATCACGATCCGATTCCCATTGCACAAATCCAAGGACATCACAATACATATGTGCTAGTCATAAGTGCCGAGCAAGCCAATCACGTGAGTGATGGCACGTGTGACTTGATACAGAATCTTTTTGCTTATTATATTTTGGCGTATATCACTTTATAACTATTGCATAAATGCATATATATTGTGATGTCCTTGGATTTGTGCAATGGGAATCGGATCGTGATGAGATCACGATAATGAGATCGATTCACCTTTAAACACATATCCTAAATAATCCCGGTCATAGGTTACTCGAGAGGGACATCGTGATAACCGGATAGACTGGTGTGCTGTATACCCGTCCATATGATGGATGCAGCTGGTCTCATAGCTGCTCGTGTATGGACACTAGGGATACAGTACAGGTGCTCATTGGAGAATGAGTTCACTGATTGATCCGCTTACGGAATGCTGGATGGTTGATGATGCCTTATTGTCAGACAACGATTCCGTAGTCCTAGTGGTGTATCTGGTTCTTAGACTTGAGACACCAAGGATGTCCTGTATGAGTGCTCCACTCTTTGGTACCAGACTTATAGGTTTGGCTGTTCCCAGATCTAGTACAGCTGGTCATTGGGAGTGGTAGTCGACCTTACGAGGGCTATTGAGTGTCGATAGAGGATCATCCACTCTCGGTATCATGAGAGGAATATCCCATGTGTTTTTGCTCAGACAAATCCCTGGCCATGGTCATTCGGGTTGAGAGAGAAAGAGTTCTCCGGGAGAATCCGATTAGAGCGAGACTCGAGTAGAAACCGTATGGGTCTGACAGCACCATGCTCGATATACGGTCTCTGGGATATTAGATGGATGAGGGACTATAGGTACATGGTAACTGAGGACAGACAGGTCCAATGGATTGGATTCCCCTGTATCGTTTGGGGACTACGGCGTAGTGGCCTAGTACTTCCGTAGTCGATGAGTCGAGTGAATTATTACAGAGATAATAATTCACTTAGTTAGAAGGAGTTCTGACAGGTATGACTCACGGCCAGCTCGATATTGGGCCTAGAGGGTCACACACATATGGTAGGCATTGCGATGAGTAGAGGTTCGGATATGAGATATCCGACGGAGCCCTTGTCTTATTGGATGCAGATCCAATACCCACTAGGGAAAGGACCCATTAGGGTTTTGACACGAGATCTCTATAAATAGGAGGGATTCACAGCCTCATAGGCTAGAGTCTTTGCTTGCCCTTCCTATTCTCCTCTCCCTCTCCACCTCAGAGTAGGCCTGGAGTTTTGAGGAGCGTCGTCGCAACCCTGCTGTGTGGATCACCGCTAGAGAGGAGGACGCTTGACCTCCTTCACCCTCTCCTAAGGATCTGCAAGGAAACAGGGATATACGATCTCCCTAGGTAACACAATCTCTATACACAGTTTTGTGTTTTTGCGGATTTTGCGCACCAATCTTCGCACGACGATGAACATCTTTTTGGGAATCGGGGATTTTTGTTTTCTTGTTCTTCCGCTGCGCATATGATGTCGCCCCCCGCCCTATGATTTCCCAAACACTAGTATCAGAGCCAGGTTGTTCGTGCGAATGATTGGTTTTTGAACTGCGTGTGTTGTGTTTAGGAAGAATATTGACGTCAAAATCGTTGACGCAAAAGCAAGGGCAGCAACAGTTGCTGCCCTCGATCTGCATGCCTGCAGCCACCTGCAGCGGCAGCCGCAGCCAGGCAGCACAGCGCCGGCGCATGCGCAAGCGATGTGCCTGCAGCAGCCGGCCGGCGGTCTGCTTGCAGCAGGCTTGCTGCTGGCGGGGCAGGCAACCCACGGGCAAAGGCGCCGCAGGGCAGCGGCGCCTGCCGCCGCAGGGCAGCGACGCGCGACGCCTGCCGCCGCTGCTCCCGCGGGCGAAACCCCCCCCATAGGGGCGGCCGCCCGGCGGGGCAGCACCGCTTGCGGAGGCAGCGACGCCCGAAGGGAGAGCCCACCTGCAGCGGCAGCGCCGCCAGCGAGCGTGCCGCCTGCAGGCGAGGGCTGCGCCCTCGCCCCGCCGCACAGGCCGCCGCCAGCAGGGTGGCGGCGGCGGCAGCGATAGCAGAAAGAGGGAATTGGGGTTTTCTGGGAAAAAGACAATTTTGCCCCTCGGAATTTGAGAAATTCCAGTTTTTGTCTTTTATCCAAATTACAAAAATACCCTTAGGAATTGAGAAATTCCCTACATGTCCCTGATTTCAGAAAATATTAATTAATTAAAAGGTTTAGTTGATTATTATTTTTATTATTATCTAGTAGTCCTACATGATGATGATTATTTATACATGTGATGTATGATGAGTGGACGGATGATCATGGACCGTGTGATGTGTGTACTTGTAATTATTATTATTGAGGTATGCGAACCTCCATTATATTTCTCGTTTATTGTCGGGCCTGCGTGCCTATGATTAAGTTGTAATCACATGAGGAGGCGCAGCGGGAGCGTGGAAGCCATAGCGGGACCCACGAGACGGACGATCGTGATGCATGAAGATGCATCAAGATGTCGACGGAACCAACGAGGACGAGATGGACGATCACAAGGCATGGAGATGCACCGTTGCACACATAGATCTTGATGTGAGTGATTAGGCCTACTGGCTCGGGCCTAATCATATTAGGTTGCGGTCCATGATCATCTGGTGTGATTGCTTATACACATACTAGATATGTATATATATTTGCATGCGATGTAGATATATATTAAATATGTATATGTGTGACATGTCATATTAGGAGACCAAATCATAGAAACATCTCTCGATAATATTAAGTCGGTAAACGTGAGGCAATTAGATTGACCCACGTGGCCTTCCATCGTTATGAGTAGGAACCGAATCCCGGTGTAGGTTGAGTTGGTCGAGTCCCTCGAGACTCACCTATATTGCGATTCGCTATCTTGCTTACGACATAGAGATGTCACCGGTGACCTGAGGGCATGGTATGCTTGGTCGAGTCCCTCGAGGGTATATCATCAAATCAGACTCATCTTGTAACGAAGGTGTTGACTTAACCGAGTATCATGGTTGGTCGAGTCCCTCGAGGCCATGGTGATTCGGAGGCCGAACAGGACGGGAATCACAAGGAGTTGTGATCGGCAAGAGTTGTCTACCTTTTAGGCTTAGTGTGATTGGTCGAGTCCCTCGAGGTTACACTAAGACGCTGATTGGATCCTGATCCCCACTAGAAGTCTGCCGGAGACTTCCGTTTCACGTGCTGAGGGTGTCGCGTGACTCGTTAGTAAAATAGTGGGAGCATATTAAGATAGAAGTCCATATCTTGATAGTTTATTTCTTGCAAAATCTGCATGTTATTCATTTTTGCTACATCTTTATTTTCAGAAAATGTCGCTTTCAAATCCCTTACGTGGCATACTTGATGTCAACCGCCTCACTGGTCCAAATTATACGGATTGGCTCCGTAACTTGAGAATTGTTCTCACAGCGGAGAAAATCGTGTACGTCCTTGATACAGTGATGCCTACGCCCGAAGAAGGGGCAAGCGAGGATGAGATCGCTCGCTACGTGAAGTACATTGATGACTCCACTCTTGCTCAGTGCTATATGTTGGGCTCTATGACTCCAGAGTTACAGAGACAACATGAAAAGATGGATGCCAGATCCATTCTCCTACATGTCCGTAAATTGTTTGAGGAACAGGGAAGGACTCAACGATATGAGATATCCAAGAGCATTTTCCGCGCTAGGATGACTGAGGGGACACCGGTTCAGAACCATGTCCTAAAGATGATTGAGTGGATAGAGAAACTCACAGGTCTAGGAATGGTCCTAGAGGATAACTTGTGTGTGGACATTGTGCTTCAGTCCCTACCAGATTCCTTTTCACAGTTCATAATGAATTTTAATATGAACAAGCTTGAGGTGACTCTCCCAGAGCTCCTCAATATGTTGAGGGAGGCAGAGAGTACTATTAAGAAAGAGAAGCCAGTTCTCTACACTGGTGAGACCAGAAAGAAAAGGAAAGCAGAAAGGTCCCTTAAGAAAGGAAAGGGCAAGGGCAAACAAGGTAAAGCAAAGGTTGCTAAGAAAGACCCAACAAAGGACAAAGGCCAGTGCTTCCACTGTGGTAAAGATGGGCATTGGAAGAGAAACTGCAAAGAGTACCTTGTAGAAAGGGCGAAACAAAAGCTTGATAAAGCTTCAAGTACATTCATGATCAGTCTCCATTTGACAGACTCTTATGATAACACATGGGTATTGGATACCGGTAGTGCTTATCATATATGCAATTCGTTGCAGGTTCTGGCAAGGCCTAGGAGACTAGAGAGAGGCGAGATGGACCTCAAGATGGGTAATGGAGCAAAAGTTGCTGTATTAGCTGTTGGCGAGGTCGCCCTACATCTGCCTAGTGGAGCTTTTATTGCATTAGATGCATGTTATTTTGTTCCTTCTATTATCAAAAACATTATCTCCATTTCATGTTTAACAGTTAGTGGATATAAATTTGTTTTTGAGAACAATGGTTGTTCGATATTATTAGATGATAAGATCATCACGAAAGGAACATTGCATAATGGTTTATTTATGTTAGACACCACTCCACATATCATGAATATAAATGTGTCCAAAAGGAAACGAGATGAGTTGAACAGTGCATACCTGTGGCATTGTAGGCTAGGTCACATCCATGAAAGAAGGATTCAAAAGTTGCTAAATGATGGATATCTAGATCCATTCGACTATGTGTCATATGCAACTTGTGAGCCTTGCATTCGTGGAAAACTGACCAACTCTCCATTTAGTGGAACTGGAGAGAGAGCCACTGAGTTGTTGGAACTCATACATAGTGATGTATGTGGACCCATGTCAACTCATGCCATTGGAGGTTACTCCTACTTCATTACATTTACTGATGATTTCTCAAGGTATAGATATGTGTACTTAATGAAGTACAAGTCCGAGGCCTTTGAGAAATTCAGAGAGTATAAGAATGAGGTGGAGAACCAGACTGGAAAGAGTATCAAAACTCTTCGATCAGATCGAGGAGGTGAGTACTTAAGTACAGAGTTTACTCACTTCCTCAAGGACCATGGGATATTATCCCAATGGACACCTCCTTATACACCTCAGCTCAATGGTGTCTCTGAAAGGAGAAATCGTACATTATTAGATATGGTACGGTCCATGATGAGTTTCGCTGACCTACCCATCTCATTCTGGGGATATGCCCTAGAAACCGTAGCTTACCTTCTGAACAGAGTTCCAACTAAGTCGGTGGTGTCTACACCATATGAGATATGGAAAGGGAAAAAGCCTGATCTTAAAGTAGTTAAGATTTGGGGCTGCTTTGCCCATGTTAAAAGACACAACCCCGATAAGTTAGAATCAAGGATAGGGCGATGTAAATTTGTGGGATACCCCAAGGAAACTTGTGGGTATTACTTCTATCATCTCGAGGACCAAAAGGTCTTTGTAGCTAAGAGAGCAGTGTTCCTTGAGAAGGAACACATTCTTGACGGAGACAGTGGGAGAATGATAGAATTGAGCGAGGTTGGAGAACCAAGCTCAAGCACCACTCTACAGCCCGAGTCTGTTCAGGTATCTAATACACAAGTTTCAACTTTACGCAGGTCTGATAGAGTATCCCATCCTCCTGAGAGATATGTGGGACATATTAGAGCAGAGGATGTAGAGGATATTGATCCTTAGACCTACGAGGAGGCTATTATGAGTATAGACTCCGGGAAGTGGAAAGAAGCCATGAATTCTGAGATGGATTCTATGTACTCCAATAAGGTTTGGAACCTAGTTGATGCACCCGAAGGTATTGTACCCATAGGTTGCAAGTGGATCTTTAAGAAAAAGATCGGAGTAGATGGAAAGGTAGAGACCTATAAAGCAAGGCTAGTGGCTAAGGGGTATCGTCAAAGGCAAGGTGTTGACTACGACGAAACTTTCTCACCCGTAGCAATGCTAAAATCCATCAGAATTCTATTGGCTATTGCAGCACACTATGATTATGAGATCTGGCAGATGGATGTGAAAACCGCATTCCTCAACGGGAACCTGGAGGAGGAGGTGTATATGATGCAACCTGAGGGATTCGTGTCCAAGAACTGCCCAGATAAGGTGTGTAGGTTGCTTAGATCCATTTATGGACTAAAGCAAGCTTCCCGAAGTTGGAACATAAGATTTGATGAGGCAATCAGATCTTATGACTTCGTTAAGAACGAAGATGAGCCTTGTGTATACAGAAAGGTAAGTGGGAGCGCTATTAGCTTTTTGGTGTTATATGTGGATGACATCCTCATCATTGGGAATGACATAGGAATGCTATCCACAATAAAGGCTTGGTTATCTAGACACTTCTCCATGAAGGACTTAGGAGAAGCATCTTATATCTTGGGGATTAGAATCTATAGAGATAGATCCAAAAGGATGCTTGGCTTGTCCCAGTCCAGGTACATAGAAACTATTGTCAAAAGGTTTGGCATGGAAAATTCCAAAAGAGGTCTCATACTGATGAGACATGGGATATCGCTTTCTACGAGTATGTCCCCAAAGACTCCAGAAGAAAGGGCGAACATGGATATGATACCTTATGCCTCAGCAATAGGGTCTATCATGTATGCCATGCTATGTACTAGGCCTGATATAGCGCATGCTCTGAGTGTCACGAGCAGGTATCAGGCAGATCCAGGCTTGGAGCACTGGAAAGCAGTAAAGTGTATCCTTAAGTACTTGAGAAGGACTAAGGATCTTTTACTAGTATATGGAGGTAATAGCCTTAAGGTTGAAGGCTACACTGACTCAAGTTTTCAGTCTGATGTCGATGATAGCAAGTCGAATTCAGGGTATGTGTACACCTTGAATGGAGGAGCAGTGTGCTGGAAGAGTTCCAAGCAAGATACCACTGTTGACTCGACCACAGAGGCGGAGTACATTGCTGCATCAGATGCAGCAAAGGAGGGAGTCTGGTTGAAGAAGTTCATCACAGATTTGGGAGTCGTGCCGGATAGTGAGGAGCCGATTTCCCTATATTGCGACAACAACGGGGCAATTGCTCAAGCGAAGGAACCTAGGTCTCATCAGAAATCTAAGCATGTTCTGAGGAGGTTCCACCTTATCAGAGAGATCGTGACCCGAGGAGATGTAGCAGTGGAAAGAGTTCCATCCGAAGATAACATTGCAGATCCACTAACAAAGCCATTGTCTCAGATTGTCTTTGAGCGTCACAGGGGTCTGATGGGGATCAGACACATAGGTGATTGGCTTTAGGTCAAGTGGGAGATTGCTAGTCATAAGTGCCCAGCAAGCCAATCACGTGAGTGATGGCACGTGTGACTTGATACAGAATCTTTTTGCTTATTATATTTTGGCGTATATCACTTTATAACTATTGCATAAATGCATATATATTGTGATGTCCTTGGATTTGTGCAATGGGAATCGGATCGTGATGAGATCACGATAATGAGATCGATTCACCTTTAAACACATATCCTAAATAATCCCGGTCATAGGTTACTCGAGAGGGACATCGTGATAACCGGATAGACTGGTGTGCTGTATACCCGTCCATATGATGGATGCAGCTGGTCTCATAGCTGCTCGTGTATGGACACTAGGGATACAGTACAGGTGCTCATTGGAGAATGAGTTCACTGATTGATCCGCTTACGGAATGCTGGATGGTTGATGATGCCTTATTGTCAGACAACGATTCCGTAGTCCTAGTGGTGTATCTGGTTCTTAGACTTGAGACACCAAGGATGTCCTGTATGAGTGCTCCACTCTTTGATACCAGACTTATAGGTTAGGCTGTTCCCAGATCTAGTACAGCTGGTCATTGGGAGTGGTAGTCGACCTTACGAGGGCTATTGAGTGTCGATAGAGGATCATCCACTCTCGGTATCATGAGAGGAATATCCCATGTGTTTTTGCTCAGACAAATCCCTGGCCAGGGTCATTCGGGTTGAGAGAGAAAGAGTTCTCCGGGAGAATCCGATTAGAGCGAGACTCGAGTAGAAACCGTATGGGTCTGACAGCACCATGCTCGATATACGGTCTCTGGGATATTAGATGGATGAGGGACTATAGGTACATGGTAACTGAGGACAGACAGGTCCAATGGATTGGATTCCCCTGTATCGTCTGGGGACTACGGCGTAGTGGCCTAGTACTTCCGTAGTCGATGAGTCGAGTGAATTATTACAGAGATAATAATTCACTTAGTTAGAAGGAGTTCTGACAGGTATGACTCACGGCCAGCTCGATATTGGGCCTAGAGGGTCACACACATATGGTAGGCATTGCGATGAGTAGAGGTTCGGATATGAGATATCCGACGGAGCCCTTGTCTTATTGGATGCAGATCCAATACCCACTAGGGAAAGGACCCATTAGGGTTTTGACACGGGATCTCTATAAATAGGAGGGATTCACAGCCTCATAGGCTAGAGTCTTTGCTTGCCCTTCCTATTCTCCTCTCCCTCTCCACCTCAGAGTAGGCCTGGAGTTTTGAGGAGCGTCGTCGCAACCCTGCTGTGTGGATCACCGCTAGAGAGGAGGACGCTTGACCTCCTTCACCCTCTCCTAAGGATCTGCAAGGAAACAGGGATATACGATCTCCCTAGGTAACACAATCTCTATACGCAGTTTTGTGTTTTTGCGGATTTTGCGCACCAATCTTCGCACGACGATGAACATCTTTTTGGGAATCGGGGATTTTTGTTTTCTTGTTCTTCCGCTGCGCATATGATGTCGCCCCCCGCCCTATGATTTCCCAACAATATGTGCATTTATGCAATAGTTATAAAGTGATATACGCCAAAATATAATAAGCAAAAAGATTCTTTATCAAGTCACACGTGCCATCACTCACGTGATTGGCTTGCTGGGCACTTATGACTAGCATTTATTGCTTTTGAATTATCTATGTTAAATCGTTTTAACAATTCTAATGTATATTTAGATTGGTTCAGAAATATACCATCACTAAGTTGTTTGATTTCTAATCCCAAAAAGAAAGTTAATTCACCCATTAAACTCATTTCAAATTCATGACTCGTACATTTGGCAAATGATTCACATAGTGATTCATCCGAAGAGCCAAAAATAATATCGTCAACATAAATTTGCACAATAAGAAAATTATTTTTAAAATACTTAATAAATAATGTAGTATCAACCTTGCCTTTAGTAAAATTATTTAAAATAAGAAAGGAACTAAGCCTTTCATACCAAGCTCTAGGAGCTTGTTTCAAGCCATAGAGAGCTTTAGTCAATTTGAATACATGATTAGGAAGAAGAGAATTTTCAAATCCGGGAGGTTGTCCGACATATACTTATTCGAAAATAAAACCATTCAAGAAAGCACTTTTGACATCCATTTGAAATAGTTTAAAATTATTACTACTAGCATAGGCAAAGAGCATCCTTATGGCTTCTAATCGAGCCACGGGAGCGAAGGTTTCTTTGAAATCGATACCTTCTTCTTGGTTGAAACCTTTGGCCACTAATCTAGCCTTGTTTCTAACCACGATACCATTTTCGTCTTGCTTGTTTCTAAAGACCCACTTAGTACCTATGACTAAGTAGTCACTTGGTCTAAGAACAAGCTTCCATACCTCATTCCTCTCAAATTAGTTCAATTCTTCTTGCATTGCAATGACCCAAAAATCATCTTTTATGGCTTCGTCAATGCATTTAGGTTCAATTTGAGAAAGGAAAGCGGCGTTAGCACAAAAATTCTTGAAAGAAGAACGAATTTGAACCCCTTTTGTTGTATCTCCTATAATTAGCTCCTTTGGATGAGCATCTACATACTTCCATTCTTTGGGTAAAGAAATTTCGGAAGAAGATGCATTCAAATGGCTATTTTGAGGAGGGGATTCATTTAAATTCAAATTATCAAAACCAAGATCATCATCAAAATCATTTTTCTCTAAATCAAAAATTTCATTAAAAACTACATGAATAGACTCTTCTATTACTAAGGTCCTTTTGTTAAAGACACGAAAGGCTTTAGAAACGGAGGAGTAACCAAGAAAAATGCCTTCATCAGATTTAGCATCAAATTTACTAGGGCATCCTTTTCATTTAAATTGAAGCATTTACAACCAAAAACTTTAAAATAAGAAATATTTGGTTTTTTGTTATTCCATACTTCATAGGGAGTTTTTGATAGAGATGGTCTTATTAGGACCCTATTCATGATGTAACAAGTCGTATTTACGGCTTCGGCCCAAAAATATTTGGGTAAACTATGTTCATTTAACATAGTTCTTGCCATTTCTTGTAAGTTTCTATTTTTCCTTTCAACTACTCCATTTTGTTGAGGATTTCTTGGAGTTGAGAAGTTGTGATTGTACCCATTAACTTCACAAAAATTTTGAAAGTCACGGTTTTGAAATTCACCACCGTGATCACTCCAAATTGAAGAAATCATGAAGCCTTTTTCGTTTTGAGTGAGTTTACAAAATTTAGAGAAACACTTGAAGCAATCACTTTTGTGAGCTAAGAAATAGGTCCAAGTGTATCTAGAGTAGTCATCCACAATCACAAAAACATATTTGCTTCCACCTAGACTTGTTGTATCAATTGGTCCAAATAAGTCCAAATGGATCAATTGTAACGGTCTAGTGGTGCTAATTTGATTTTTTGGTTTGAAGCTTGTTTTTATTTGTTTGCCTAGTTGACATGCATCGCATATCTTATCCTTAATAAACTTCATATTCGGAATCCCTCGTACTAATTCTTAAGATGAGATTTTAGATATTATTTTCATGCTTGCATGGCCTAATCTCCTATGCCAAAGCCAAGCATCATCATTTACGGCGGAGAAACACATTTCATTACTTAGTTCATCAAGATTGATGGTATAGACATTATTTTGTTTTAAAGCAATCATAGTCATGTTATGATTTGGTTTTTCAATAATGCACATATTTGATTCAAATCTAACGATATAACCTTTATCGCATAATTGACTAATGCTCAACAGATTATGTTTCAATCCATCAACCAGTAACACATCATCAATAGAAAAACTTGATTTGTTACCTATGGTTCCCTTGCCAATGATTTTGCCTTTGTTATTGTCTCCGAAGGTGACATAGCCTTCGTCCATGCTAGTGAGCTTGGAGAATTGGGATGGATCTCTGGTCATATGCCTTGAGCATCCACTATCAAGATACCATCTCTTGCTCCTAGCATGTGATGGTGTATGTTTCTACAAGAAGGAATTATTTTTAGGTACCCATTTACCTTTGGGTGCCTCAAAAACTAATCTAACTTGTTTATCATGTTGCATAGACTTGATCATGGATCTCCGGTCATATGCCTTGACCAAATCAATTTATTCGGACTAATTTTCTTGAATGGACATTGGTAAGTTATATGTCCATATTTGCAACAAAAGTTGCAATTGCTTTGGTGTTGAACATGTAAGATAGGACATTTAATGAAGGTGGTTGGATTTTGGTGAGTACTTCTCACAAATTCGATTCCACTCCTTTTAGGAACGTGACCCTTATTTGTAAGGATCATGTTTAAGGACTTGCTACCGACCTCGAATTTCTTTAAGGTGTCCTTAAGTACCAAGTTCTCATTTTGGAGAGTTTCTAGATCATGGCATTTAGCACATGGAGCTAGACTATCATGATATCCAGTTTTTAATTTATCAAAATCACAAGTAAGACTATCATGCTCCTTTTTTAGCAATTTGTATTTTTACTAATTATCTTACATTCATCAAATAACTCATGGAAGGCATTTAATAATTCATGATAAGGTAAATCTGCATTAATTAAATCTGTTACCTCTTCTTCAAAGGCCATTAGGGCGTAATGAGCAACTTGCTCGGTGTTGGACTCCTCTTCTTCGGACGTGCTTGAATCATCCCGTGTTGCCTTGAGCGCCTTCTTCTTTGATGCTTTCTTTTTGGCTTGTGGACAATCGTTCTTGTAGTGTCTCGGTTTCTTGCACTCATAGCAAATTACTTGGTCCTTCTTGTGTTCGAATTTATTTTTTGTATTATTTTTAAATTTATTCTTTCTTAAATATTTTTTAAATTTTTGAGTCAAAAGTGCAATGTCATTGTCACTGTCCTCATCACTTGATATTCCTTTCAAGTGGTCTTCTTGTGATGTGAGTGCCATATCCTTCCTGTTCTTTGGAAGGGGGTTCTCGAGCTCGTCATGAGCTTGACATGTCATTTCGTAGGTCATTAAAGACCCAATGAGTTCTTCAAGAGGGAATGTTTTAAGGTCTTTGGCCTCTTGAATGGCCGTAACTTTTGGATCCCAACTTTTTGGGAGAGATCTTAAGATTTTAGTTACTAGTTCAAAGTTAGTAAAACCTTTACCAAGAGCTTTGAGTCCATTGATGACATCCGTGAACCGGGTGTACATGTCTCCGATGGATTCACTTGGTTTCATTCAAAAAAGTTCGTAAGAGTGCATAAGGATGTTGATTTTGGACTCTTTCACTCGGCTAGTACCTTCATGAGTGACTTCAAGAGTTCTCCAAATATCAAAAGCCGAATCACAAATTGAAACACGATTAAATTCATTTTTATCTAGTGCACAAAACAAGGCATTTATAGCCTTTGCATTTAAAGTAAAAACCTTTTTTTTCGATTCATTCCATTCGCTCATTGGAAGAGAAGATTTTTGAAATCCATTCTCGACAATAGACCAAAGCTCAAAGTCCATAGAAATGAGGAAGATCCTCATGCGAGTCTTCCAATATGTGTAATCCGACCCATTAAACAAAGGTGGTCGTGCAATAGAATGGCCCTCTTGCATGCCGGAGTAAGCCATCTCTCTTGGGTATTAAACCAAATATGAGAGATAACCTGCTCTGATACCAATTGTTAGGATCGGAGCGGCTCTAAGAGGGGGGGGTGAATTAGTGCAGCGGATTAAAACGTTGGTTTCGATAAATCTTTCGTACGATAAGAACGGAACTTGAAAAGCTTAACTTGAAAGCGTATTCTTAAAGTTGTGCAGCAAAGGTAATAAGGAACTAAAGCATGTAAGAAGGTTTGCAGTAATGTAAATAGCAATAATGAAATGCAAACCAGAGATCACGCCGATTTTAGAGTGGTTCGGTCAAATGACCTACATCCACTTGCGAGGCCCCTCTTCGATGTGGCTCTGTTAGAACCCTTGCAGATTCTAAACTTGGGGTTGATCTCTTTAGGGGATCGGCCTCCTTGGAACTCTATAGGGGTTCCTCCCTCCAAGTTGCTACTCAAAGGCTGCAGAAAAGATTCATCTATTGTTTTCAAAAGAGGAGGAATACATGACTATTTATAGGGCTTCTAAACCCTAACTCCTAATATGACTCCTACTTAAAACTCTTACTTCTAACCAACTCCTAATAGGACTCCTACTCAAGACTTCTATTCCCTTACAACTCCTAATTCTTCTCTAAGAAAAAACCTCTTACATGAATGTCCCTCTCAATTAGGACTCTCCTAGCTAGAGTCCTAACAGAATGTCCCTCTCAATTAGGACTCTCCTAGCTAGAGTCCTAACAGACCCGCCCTCTTCAAATCAGCCTTGTCCTCAAGGTTGAGATTCCATGAACTCAGGGAACCGGGTCTTCAGCTCCTCATATGGTTCCCATGTGGCGTCTTCAATTGGTAGATTATTCCAATACACTAGTACTTCAGTAGAGGGATGTCGGCGACGCATCACGATCCTGCGATCGAGGATGGCTTGTGGTTGGGCTTGAATAACTCCATCCTCAATTGTGTTGGGCAGTTGTATCTGGGGTGACTCGTGTTCTCCCAACTTGGGCTTTAGGCATGATACGTGGAAGACAGGGTGAATTTTGGCATCCTCAGGTAATTTAAGTCTGTATGCCACGGCTCCAATACGCTCTGTGATCTGATAGGGCCCATAAAAACGTGGGGATAGCTTCATGGAGGCTCGAGTATTGATAGAGAGTTGCTTGTATGGTTGTAGGCGAAGATAAACCCAATCTCCCACTAAAAATTCTCTTTCACTTCGTCGTGTGTCGGCTTGCTGCTTCATTCTGGCTTGAGCGGTAGAGAGATTATCTTTTAACAGTTGTAAGAGTTTGTCCCTATCAATCAATTCTTGGTCAACCTGATCTACCTTGGCCGAGCCAATTACATACTTTGGAATCACAGGTGCTAGTCGACCATACAATGCTTCATAAGGGGCACATTTTGTAGATGAATGATATGTAGTATTATACCACCATTCAGCCCAGGGAAACCATTTCACCCACTCTTTTGGTCGGTCGCTAGCGAAACACCGGAGGTACGTCTCTAAGCACCTATTTACCACCTCTGTTTGGCCGTTAGTTTGTGGATGATACGCTGTGCTCATCTTGAGTTTGGTGCCTTGTAACTGAAATAACTCGGTCTAAAATTTACTAGTGAAGATCCTGTCACGATCACTTATGATGGACCTTGGCATCCCATGTAGTTTAACAATATTTTCTATGAAAATCTGGGCAATACTAGCAGCAGTGTAGGGATTTCTTACAGCACAAAAATGAGCATATTTCGTAAGTCGATCAACCACCACGAGAATCGTGCTTTTACCTTTGGAAGATTATAGCCCTTCAATGAAGTCCATGGAGATGTCAGTCCATACTGAGTCTGGTATGGGTAGTGGTTGTAGCTTCCCTGGATTTGCCACAGTTTCACCCTTGTGCTGTTGACATACATCACATTGTGCCACATATTCAGCAATAATTTTTTTCATCCCTCTCCAATAAAAATTTTGCTTCACTCTTTTGTAGGTTCTTAGGAATCCAGAGTGCCCTACTGAAGGTATGGAGTGCATTTCATGCAAGATGATTGCGATGCAAGGGGAGTCAGGTATAAGCACAATGCGACCTTTGTAGCGTAGATCCCTCGAATCCCAGGTGTAGTGGGCTATTGCACTTGGATCCTCCTCCAATTTTTTTATGATCTTGCTGATCTCTGGATCCTTCTTCCATTCTTCCCTAATGTCCTCGAGGAGACCGGTGGTAGGAAGGGAGATGGCTGAAACCTTAACTTGTTCAGGTAGTCGTGAGAGTGCATCTGCAACAACGTTTTCTTTTCCCTTTTTGTAAATAATTTCATAATCAAATCCAAGAAGTTTGGTTACCCATTTTTGCTGCTCAGGGGATGATATCTTTTGCTACAAAAAGTACTTGAGGCTTTTATGGTCAGTTTTAATTTGAAATCGCCGGCCGATCAGGTAGGGTCTCCACCTCGTTACTGCGTGTACAATGGCAAGCATCTCCTTATCATATACTGACATGTTTTGATGGGAGGGAGATAATGCCTTACTAGTGTATGTGAGTGGTCGACCATTTTGCATGAGAACGGCTCCAATTCTGACTCCAGATGCATCGGCCTCAATGATGAAGGGTCTATTGAAATCTGGTAGCGCAAGCACCGGCGTCGTTGTCATGGCTGCTTTAAGTTTGTCGAAGGCAATAGAGGCTTTGTCCGACCATTGGAAAACATCTTTTTTTAGTAAAGAAGTGAGTGGTGCACTGATCTTCCCATAGTCCGTAACAAATTTTCGGTAGTAGCCCGTTAGTCCAAGGAACCCCCGCAGTAATTTCACGTTTGTAGGTTTCGGCCAGCCTTGCTTTGCCTCAATTTTTGTTGGGTCTATCGCCACTCCTTCTTCTGATATTATATGTCCAAGGTACTCTACTTTTTGCTGGAGAAAGCTACACTTTGGTTGCTTAACAAAAAGAGTATTCTCCCGAAGGATCGTCAAAACAATCCGTAAATGCTGAAAGTGAGTCTCAAGAGAAGGGCTGTAAATGAGAATATCATCGAAAAATACCAGCACAAATTTACAAAGAAAGCTCCGAAAAATATCGTTCATGAGACTTTGAAAGGTTGAAGGAGCATTAGTGAGTCCAAAAGGCATTACCAAGAATTCATAATGGCCATCATGTGTGCGAAATGCAGTTTTTGGAATGTCATCATCACATACCCAAATTTGGTGGTAACTGGATCGGAGGTCCAACTTTGTGAAGACTCGAGCTCCTTTCAATTCATTAAGAAGTTCATCCACCACTGGTATTGGGTACTTGTCCTTGACAGTGATGCCATTTAAAGCTTGGTAGTCGATGCACATCCGCCAAGTTCCGTCCTTCTTGCGTACAAGTAGCACCGGTGAGGAATAGGGGCTGCAACTTGGCCGAATCACCCCTGTTTCAAGCATCTCCTTTACGATCTTTTCAATTTCATCTTTCTGGAGGTGAGGATATCAGTACGGTCGAGTGTTCACTGGTGGCTTGCCTGGAAGGATTGGAATTCGATGGTCATGTTGCCGAGAAGGAGGAAGACCGCGCGGTTCAGCAAATATGTCGGCAAATTCAGTAAGCAATTGGGTAAGATTTTGATCTTCAATTTCTATTTTCTTCCCCTCTGGTTGCTGCTGGAGGTGCTTCAAAAAGCCACCATTTACCTTGTGTAAAACTTTCTCCATTCATTGGGTCGAAATAGTGGTAACGTTGCTTCCGCGCTTCCCGCATAGGATGATCTGTTTGCCCTTACAGTAGAATTTTATAATTAATTTAGAAAAGTTCCAAGAGACATCACCTAGTGTAGTCAGCCATTCTATACCAAGCACTGCCTCAAAGTCATTGATTGGTAGGAGGAAGAAATCGGTGATAATTTCTTGGTCTTGTAGTAATAGTTTCACCTGCGAGCATCTTTGGTCGCACTTTAGGATTCTGCCGTCGACAACCTTTACATCGAACTTGCTGCAACCTTCAATATGCAGTGCCATCCGAGTAGCAACCTTACTATTTAGGAAGTTATTAGTGCTACCCGTGTCAATGAGAACAGTGATCGGCTGTTGTTTGAGAAGGCCTCCAACTTTCATCGTTTGCGGGTTTGAGTAGCCGGCTAGTGCGTGTACCGTAATGTCGGTCGGCTGTGACTCTTCTTCCATATCTTCTTCTTCATGTTCAAGGCTCTCTTCTAGATGTTCAATGACCTCTTCTTCTACTGGTTCAATCATAATAAGTCTACCTTTTTTACAGCGATGCTCGCGGCTCCACGGCTCGTCGCAATGCCAACATAACCCCTTCGCAGATCGCTCCCGAAGTTCTTCTCTTGTTAACCTTTTCGGTGTAGGGACTCGGTTGATAGTAGGGGGGGCTGAGGGCTTTAGTATTGTAGGTCATGGAGTGATCCTAGTCCTCCGGGCTTCATGGTTCAATCGCTCTTCTTGAAGTCGTGCGAAAGAGATTGCTGTCATAAGCGTGTATGGTTGTCGCGCCTTAACTTCTTCCCAGATCTCCGGGTTTAAGCCCTCAATAAAGGTCCCCAATAGTTATTTTTCAGACCAATCACGAGTTTAATTAGATAATCTTTCAAACCTGGTTTGGTACTCCTGAATGGTGGAGGTTTGTCGGATCTTTGCTAGTTGTCCGTCAATGTTCTCATAATAAGTTGGTCTGAAGCGGATCAGTCCTTCTTTGAATTGTCGCCATGAAAGGGCTCCATAAGTGTGTTCAAACCAGTCAAACCATTGTATGGCATCCCCTTCAAGATGTATAGCTGCAATTTCCACCATGGATGCATTCGCAGTTTTATGGTAACGAAAATATCGCTCCGCACGCGAGATCCAACCAATTGGGTCTCCTTCTTCCCATCTAGGGAAGTCCACTCTCATGCGCGAATAGTTGGGGTCGGTCATAGAACCTCCCCTCCCTTGGAAGTTATCTCTTTGGGCATGATTTGATTGATTAGAGCTCTCTCCTTGATGTGACTTCTTTGGGCTTGGTGGTCGGCCCAAACCGAATTCGGTAAGGAGAGTCCGAATCTTATCCTCCATTCGTGCCTCAAAGGCTTCAAATTTAGCATTGATTGCCTCCTCAGATGCCATAGTATATGACTCCAAATCTGTGATGTTAAGATCTCTCTTTTGTTGATGGGTTAAAGGCATGTATAGGTTTGATAGAAATCAGTGAAAGTTTGCTGCAGAATTGTGCTGTCTTGTAAGAGCAGAATTAACGTCGAAGAAACAGCGGTTTCTCGACGAAATCTCCACAAAAAATTTGAGAGATTTGAGGAGGGAATTGACAGAAATATCTCAGTTTATATGACAGCAAGGTGTTAGGATCGGAGCGGCACTAAGAGGGGGGGGGGTGAAATAGTGCAGTGGATTAAAACTTCGGTTTTAGAAAAATCTTTCGTACGATAAGAACGGAACTTGAAAAGTTTAACTTGAAAGTGTATTCTTAAAGTTGCGCAGCAAGAGTAATAAGAAACTAAAGCAGTAAGAAGGTATGCAGTAATGTAAATGACAATAATAAAATGTAAACCAAAGATTACACCGATTTTAGAGTGGTTCGGTCAAATGACCTACATCCACTTGCGAGGCCCCTCTTCGATGAGGCTCCCACCTTCCACTAGCAAGTCTCTTGAAATGGAGGGGTAAACAACCCCTCTTACAACCTTTTACAAGCAGCTCAACCTCTTACAAATTTTCAATAAGAGAGAAGGAGGAGAACTCTCTAGCAAATTGAAAACAAGACTTGCTAAGACTTTCTAAGACTTTTCTCTCAATCAAAATGCTTCTCAAAAGTTGTAATCTCAGCTGAGATTTGAGGGGTATTTATAGGCCTCAAGAGGATTCAAATTTGGGCTCCAAAATTTGAATTCTCTTAGGATTTCCGATGCTGGAGGTGCCACCGCCCAGCCAAGCGGTGCCACCGCCCAGCCAAGCGGTGCCACAGCCCAGCGCTCGGGTGCTGGACGGTGCAACCGCCCAGCCAAGGAGGTGTCACCGCCCAGCTCTCGGGTGCTGGGCGGTGCCACCGCTTGGCTCTCTGATTCATTGGTTTGGCTTAATTTTAGCCCAAACCAAATCTGACTTTGGGCCCAGTTGGCCCCTAACCAGGATATAGGATTATCTCTTAATCCTAATCCTAATTACAAGTGAACTACATAACACAAAAACATCCTAAGCAAGTTTTCAACCGCGAACGTCGAGTCTTGTTCCGGCGAGCTTTCCGACGAATTCCTTCCGACGGACTCCCTACAAGCTCCCAATCTTTGTGATGACTTTAACGAGTAGCCGAGCCTTCTCGGTGATCTCCGCGAGCCTCCGACGATTTCTTCGGCAAACTTCCGACACGTTCCCGATTTCTTCTCGGTTGGTTCCGGCAGCATCTCCGATGATTCTTCGGTCTCTTAAACGTCCATCGAGCTCGACTCCGGTATCCTTGCTTTATGTTTTCTGGTTATCTTAGTTAATCCTGCACACTTAACTCAATAATATGGATTAGATCAATTAACCCACCAATTGATTATATCATCAAAATCCGAGATTCAACAATCTCCCCCTTTTTGATGATGACAATCAATTGATGACGGAGTTAAACATAACTCCCCCTATCTATATACCATATTATGAGAAGATAAAAAACACTTGAATTCCATCCCATTGGATTCAAGCATAACCCGATAAGTTCTAATCGTAGAGCTTATCGTTATCCTCATTAAACAATAGTAAGTACGAAACTTCGATGAAAATCATAAGTTAAATGATAAGGGACGAATTTTGCTACGACAGAAGATAAAGATTTTCAATATAAATTTCATGATATCAATCTTGTGATATTTTCAAGGATTTGCAAGGCATATAAGACATTCATATCACACAAGTTTTTGTAATTCATATAAGTCACGCTATGGTTATGGTGTAAGTCATCACTTAGTCATCACTTCTCCCCCTTTGTCATCAACAAAAAGAGACAAGCCAGCTAATTGATGATCATAGAAAAAGGTTTAGCATTTAACAAAGTTCATCATTCAAATTTGCCAGAAATAATTTATCCAAAAGACATCATCATTTATGCAGATTAAAACAGTAGTTATCTAAAAGGAAAGATCAGTTATCGTTCAATCGATGACAAATTTGAACTTGTTGTTAAAAGCAAACAGAACAGAATAAAAAGATACATCAATTTAATCCTTAGGAGGTAATCCACAGTGCTAATACATGATATCTATTTTTTCATTCATCTGTCATAGTGTCTTCAAAATTTCAACTTGTTGATTCTGAATTTGTTCTTGCTGTGATTTGATCTGAGATAGCTCCGCCATAATGATATCTTCAGAGGAGGAAACAGGAGCTGAAGGTGCTGCGCCAAAGGGACTAGGAGGAGGAGATTCATTTCCCATAAGAATTGGTGTTTCGGATTGTTCTATTGGTGGAGGAATTGGATCCGTCCTTCTAGGTTGCCTAACCCATATGCCATTGCTAAAAGTGCACCTAAGTCTTTTCAGTAGGTTTTTATTTATTATGTTATATCGATCATTTTGAATAGATTCTTCATTGGGTGGAATGCAAATGTCATAGGCATGAAGAATTCTAGTGATTAACCTCCCATATGGCAATATAGTATCTTTAGTCATAATATCCTACATGTGTTGGCGAATTAAGTACCCAAAACAATTATGCTGACCGGTCATAATCCAATACATGGTTCCTATTTCTATTTGACTTATTTCATCAAGATGAAATTGTTTGGGGAATATGATGCTTGTGATAATGTGATGAAGAATTTTAGAGTTGAAAGGCAATAAGTGTTCACAGCTCTTGGGTAGGAAGTCAAGGTTTGGATTTGCAAAAATTGTTTTCACGGCTTCGGTATAGGTTGCTCCTATTGTTGACGTCCCATTTACCTTTAAAATAGCATCCCCTATCTTTTTCAGTTATGCCAATTAGCTCACAAATAGTGCTGTCAAATATTCTAATGGGTGTTCCTAGAAGGTAAGTGCTTAGGCTATCGTTGTCCTCATAAAGGTTGGCATAGAACAATCTAACTAATCGCGGATAGATTGGTTCATCTATTTGTAGTAGAGGTAGAGCTTCTAGGTGTGCAAACCACCTAATGGGTTCTAAGTCCTCTAGTTCATCTAGATCAACGTATTTTCCCTTATGGATACATCGTGTTTCAAATTTTGGAAAGCTAAGGGCTACCTCTTTTGATCTAAAAAGATCATGGTCAAATGAATCTCCTTCAATCCTTTTTCCTTTTGATCTCTTAGGAGCCATAATCTAGACAAGATGATGATGAAATTGTAAAAAATAAGCAAGGAAAAGAGGAAAGAAAAGAAGGAATGAGATACCAAAAAGAGGGATTTCAAGTGTTACCTTATGGAGATTATGTTGACAGATGGAAAGCTTGGACCACCAAGAATCCTTCTCCAATGCTTCTAAGAGTTAGAATGAGGGTTAGAGGGAATGGGAGAGGGTTTTGAGAGTGTTTTTTTCGGGTTGGGGGCGGTGTCACCGCCGGCCCTAACCCCTCGGGTTAGTAAGGCTCGCTTGGTCGGTGTCACTGCCAAACCGGTCGGTGTCACCGCCTGGCGCCCGAGTGCCAAGCGGTGCAACCGCCGGATCTGGCGGTGCCACTGCTGGCATCCTGCGGAGGAAAGAAAAAAAATTTTTCTTCCTCCCTTTTGTTTAGCTTCTTCCCTCAAAATCATAAGTTATACTTTAATGGATCATTTTGAATTAAAGAAGAAGGAAGAAATCAAATCCACAGAAGAAAGGAAAAGGATGAGTCATTTTTCGTGAAGCTCATTTTAGGGACAATTTAACATGCCTAATTCCCTTCTAATGAATTCAAATTAATCTTCGTTCAACGCTTTTGTAAATATATCTGCTAATTGATGCTTTGTGTCAATGAATTCTAGAACAACATCATTGTTAAGGACATGATCGCATATGAAATGATGCCTAACGTCGATGTGCTTAGTTCTAGAGTGCAGAATTGGATTTTTAGTATTATCACATTTTATGGGAATGTTTTTAAAGTGAATTCCATAGTCTTCTAATGTATTTTTCATCCAAATGACTTGTGCACAACATGCACATGCAGCAATGTATTCGGCTTCCGCCGTAGATAGTGCAACTGAATTTTGTTTCTTGGAAGTCCAAGAAACAAGTGCATGTCCTAAAAATTGGCATGTTCCGGATGTACTTTTTCTATCGATCCTGCATCCGCCAAAATCGGCGTCTGCATAAGCTATTAGATCAAATTTTTCAGATTTTGGATACCACAATCCTAAATGTGGAGTTCCTTTAAGATACCTGAATATTCTTTTAACACTCTTCAGATGAGATAATTTAGGATTAGATTGAAACTTAGCGCAAAGTCCTACACTAAACATAATATCTGGTCTAGTCGCGGTGAGGTAGAGTAGACTACCTATCATTCCCCTATATATTTTTTGATCAAAATTTTCACTATTCTCATCCATATCTAACTTAGTCGCAGTACTCATAGGGGTGTTTATTGCTTTTGAATTATCCATGTTAAATCGTTTTAACAATTCTAATGTATATTTAGATTGGTTAAGAAATATACCATCACTAAGTTGTTTGATTTCTAATCCCAAAAAGAAAGTTAATTCACCCATTAAACTCATTTCAAATTCATGACTCATACATTTGGCAAATGATTCACATAGTGATTCATCCGAAGAGCCAAAAATAATATCGTCAACATAAATTTGCACAATAAGAAAATTATTTTCAAAATATTTAATAAATAATGTAGTATCAACCTTGCCTTTAGTAAAATTATTTAAAATAAGAAAGGAACTAAGCCTTTCATACCAAGCTCTAGGAGCTTGTTTCAAGCCATAGAGAGCTTTAGTCAATTTGAATACATGATTAGGAAGAAGAGAATTTTCAAATCCAGGAGGTTGTTCGACATATACTTCTTCGGAAATAAAACCATTCAAGAAAGCACTTTTGACATCTATTTGAAATAGTTTAAAATTATTACTACTAGCATAGGCAAGGAGCATCCTTAGGGCTTCTAATCGAGCCACGGGATTGAAGGTTTCTTCGTAATCGATACCTTCTTCTTGATTGAAACCTTTGGCCACTAATCTAGCCTTGTTTCTAACCACGATACCATTTTCGTCTTGCTTGTTTCTAAAGACCCACTTAGTACCTATGGCTAAGTGGTCACTTGGTCTAGGAACAAGCTTCCATACCTCATTCCTCTCAAATTGGTTCAATTCTCCTTGCATTGCAATGACCCAAAAATCATCTTTTAAGGCTTCGTCAATGCATTTAGGTTCAATTTGAGAAAGGAAAGCGGCGTTAGCACAAAAATTCTTGAAAGAAGAACGAGTTTGAACCCCTTTTGTTGTATCTCTTATAATTAGCTCCTTTGGATGAGCATCTACATACTTCCATTCTTTAGGTAAAGAAATTTCGGAAGAAGATGCATTCAAATGGCTATTTTGAGGAGGGGGTTCGTTTAAATTCATATTATCAAAACCAAGATCATCATCAAAATCATTTTTCTTTAAGTTAGAAATTTTATTAAAAACTACATGAATAGACTCTTCTATTACTAAGGTCCTTTTGTTAAAGACACGAAAGGCCTTAGAAACGGAGGAGTAACCAAGAAAAATGCCTTCATCGGATTTAGCATCAAATTTACCTACGGCATCCTTTTCATTTAAAATGAAGCATTTACAACCAAAAACTTTAAAATAAGAAATATTTGGTTTTTTGTTATTCCATAATTCATAGGGAGTTTTTAATAGAGATGGTCTTATTAGGACCCTATTCATGATGTAACAAGCCGTATTTACGGCTTCGGCCCAAAAATATTTGGGTAAACTATGTTCATTTAACATAGTTCTTGCCATTTCTTGTAGGTTTCTATTTTTCCTTTCAACTACTCCATTTTGTTAAGGATTTCTTGGAGTTGAGAAGTTGTGATTGTACCCATTAACTTCGCAAAAATTTTGAAAGTCACGGTTTTGGAATTCACCACCGTGATCACTCCGAATGGATGAAATCATGAAGCCTTTTTCGTTTTGAGTGAGTTTACAAAATTTAGAGAAACACTTGAAGCAATCACTTTTGTGAGCTAAGAAATAGGTCCAAGTGTATCTAGAGTAGTCATCCACAATCACAAAAGCATATTTGCTTCCACCTAGACTTGTTGTATCAATTGGTCCAAATAAGTCCAAATGGATCAATTGTAATGGTCTAGTGGTGCTAATTTGATTTTTTGGTTTGAAGCTTGTTTTTATTTGTTTGCCTAGTTGACATGCATCGCATACCTTATCCTTAATAAACTTCATATTCGGAATCCCTCGTACTAATTCTTGAGATGAGATTTTAGATATTGTTTTCATGCTTGCATGACCTAATCTCCTATGCCAAAGCCAAGCATCATCATTTACGGTGGAGAAACACATTTCATTACTTAGTTCATCAAGATTGATGGTATAGATATTATTTTGTTTTAAAGCAATCATAGTCATGTTATGATTTGGTTTTTCAATAATGCACATATTTGATTCAAATCTAACGATATAACCTTTATCGCATAGTTGACTAATACTCAAGAGATTATGTTTCAATCCATCAACTAGTAAAACATCATCAATGGAAAAACTAAATTTGTTACCAATAGTTCCCTTGCCAATGATTTTGCCTTTGTTGTTGTCTCCGAAGGTGACGTACCCTTCTTCTTTGCTAGTGAGCATAGAGAAATGAGATGGATCTCCAGTCATATGTCTTAAGCATCCACTATCGAGATACCATCTCTTGCTCCTAGCTTGTGGGTTTGTCTACAAAAGAGGATGATTTTTAGGTACCCATTTGATTTTGGGTGCCTCAAAAATTGATCCACTAACCTTGTTATTTATTTTTGAATCCTTTATAGTTCCTTTAGGAACCCATATTAATTTTTGTGAACTAATTTTCCTAAATGGACATTTGTAGGCAATATGTCCGGATTTGCAACAGAAGTTGCATTTCATATAAGAGGAAACATGTAATGTAGGTCATTTTATGAAAGTGGTAGGATTTTGATGTAATCCTTTTACAAATCCAATTCCATTTCTATTTACGATGTGACCCTTGTGTGCAAGGATCATATCTAATCCTTTGCTACCAACCTTAAACTTGTTTAAGGTTTCCTTAAGAAGTAAATTTTCATTTTTTATTGCTTCCAAATGCTCACACTTGGAGCATGGAGGAGTTTGAAGACTATCAAACTTATCTTGTAGCAAAGCATGCTCTTTCTTTAAGATACTTAACTTCTTGCTAACAGTTCTACATTCATCAAATAATTCATGAAAAGCGATAGAGAGTTCTTCAAAAGATAAATCTTCATTAAATAAATCACATACCTCTTCTCCTAAAGCCATTAGCGCGTAATGAGCAACTTGCTCGGTGTTGGACTCCTCTTCTTCGGACGTGCTTGAATTATCCCATGTTACCTTGAGCGCCTTCTTCTTTGATGTCCTCTTTTTGGCTTGAGGACAATCATTCTTGTAGTGTCCCGGTTTTTTGCATTCATAGCAAATCACTTGGTCCTTCTTTTGTTCAAATTTATTTTTTATATTATTTTTAAATTTATTCTTTCTTAAATATTTTTTAAATTTTTGAGTCAAAAGTGCAATGTCATTGTCACTGTCCTCATCACTTGATGTTCCTTTCAAGTGGTCTTCTTGTGATTTGAGTGCCATATCCTTCCTGTTCTTTGGAAGGAGGTTCTCGAGCTCGTCATGAGCTTGACATGTCATTTCGTAGGTCATTAGAGACCCAATGAGTTCTTCAAGAGGGAATGCTTTAAGGTCTTTGGCCTCTTGAATGGCCGTAACCTTTGGATCCCAACTTTTAGGGAGGGATCTTAAGATTTTAGTTACTAGTTCAAAGTTAGTAAAATCTTTACCAAGAGCTTTGAGTCCATTGATGACATCCGTAAACCGGGTGTACATGTCTCCGATGGACTCACTTGGTTTCATTCGGAAAAGTTCATAAGAGTGCACAAGGATGTTGATTTTGGACTCTTTCACTCGGCTAGTGCCTTCATGAGTGACCTTAAGAGTTCTCCAAATATCAAAAGCCGAATCACACATTGAAACACGATTAAATTCGTTTTTGTCTAATGCACAAAACAAGGCATTCATAGCCTTTGCATTTAAAGCAAAAACCTTCTTCTCTGATTCATTCCATTCACTCATCGGAAGAGAAGATTTTTGAAATCCATTCTCAACAATAGACCAAAGCTCAAAGTCCATAGAAATGAGGAAGATCCTCATGTGAGTCTTCCAATATGTGTAATCCGGCCCATTAAACAAAGGTGGTCATGCAATAGAATGGCCCTCTTGCATGCCGGAGTAAGCCAGATGGTATTAAACCAAATATGAGAGATAACCTTGCTCTGATACCACTTGTTAGGATCGGAGCGGCACTAAGAGGGGGGGGGGGTGAATTAGTGCAGCGGATTAAAACTACAGTTTTAGAAAAATCTTTCGTACGATAAGAACGGAACTTGAAAAGTTTAACTTGAAAGCGTATTCTTAAAGTTGCGCAGCAAGGGTAATAAGAAACTAAAGCAGTAAGAATGTATGCAGTAATGTAAATGACAATAATAAAATGCAAACCAAAGATTATGCCGATTTTAGAGTGGTTCGGTCAAATGACCTACATCCACTTGCGAGGCCCCTCTTCGATGAGGCTCCCATCTTCCACTAGCAAGTCTCTTGAAATGGAAGGGTAAACACCCCTCTTACAACCTTTTACAAGTAGCTCAACCTCTTACAAATTTTCAATAAGAAAGAAGGAAGAGAACTCTCTAGCAAATTGAAAACAAGACTTGCTAAGACTTTCTAAGACTTTTCTCTCAATCAAAATGCTTCTCAAAAGTTGTAATCTCAGCTGAGATTTGAGGGGTATTTATAGGCCTCAAGAGGATTCAAATTTGGGCTCCAAAATTTGAATTCTCTTAGGGTTTCCGATGCTGGAGGTGCCACCGCCCAGCCAAGCGGTGCCACCGCCTAGCGCTCGGGTGCTGGACGGTGCAACCGCCCAGCCAAGGAGGTGTCACCGCCCAGGTCTCGGGTGCTGGGCGGTTCCACCGCCCAGCCAGGCGGTGCCACCGCCTGGCTCTCCGATTCATTGGTTTGGCTTAATTTTAGCCCAAACCAAATCTGACTTTGGGCCCAGTTGGCCCCTAACCAGGATATAGGATTATCTCTTAATCCTAATCCTAATTACAAGTGAACTACATAACACAAAAACATCCTAAACAAGTTTTCAACCGCGAACGTCGAGTCTTGTTCCGGCGAGCTTTCCGACGAATTCCTTCCGACGGACTCCCTACAAGCTCCCAATCTTTGTGATGACTTTAACGAGTAGCCGAGCCTTCTCGGTGATCTCCGCGAGCCTCCGACGATTTCTTCGACGAACTTCCGACACGTTCCCGATTTCTTCTCGGTTGGTTCCGGCAGCATCTCCGATGATTCTTCGGTCTCTTAAACGTCCATCGAGCTCGACTTCGGTATCCTTGCTTTATGTTTTCTGGTTACCGTAGTTAATCCTGCACACTTAATTCAATAATATGGATTAGATCAATTAACCCACCAATTGATTATATCATCAAAATCCGAGATTCAACACAAGGATGTCCAATTTAATCAAGAAAATTTCGGCAGTAACAACAAGAAAATTGGTGTAAGTTGCGATAGCAGAATTCTAGTCGAAAAATTTCAGCAACTTACGATGAAATTTGCAGCAATACAGGAATGAATTTTTTTTTTTTTTTTTGGATTTTCGAATAAGGATAACTAAATTGCAGCAGTAGTAAGGTAGGAAACCAGAACCTATTGCAATTCATAGGGAGATCAAAGGATGATCTGCGGTGGTGGAGATGATGGTGGAATTTAGCGACGATCTTTTAAGCAATTGTGGGAATTGCTTTGGACGGTTGTGGAGGGTTGATGGATGGCAGTGGAAGGGCAACGAGATGCCAAGAATGCTGCTCTGATACCAGGTGTTAGAACCCTTACAGATTCTAAACTTGGGGTTGATCTCTTTAGGGGATCGGCCTCCTTGGAACTCTATAGGGGTTCCTCCCTCCAAGTTGCTGCTCAAAGGCTGTAGAAAAGATTCATCTATTGCTTTCAAAAGAGGAGGAATACATGACTATTTCTAGGGCTTCTAAACCCTAACTCCTAATAGGACTCCTACTTAAAACTCTTACTTCTAACCAACTCCTAATAGGACTCCTACTCAAGACTCCTATTCCCTTACAACTCCTACTTAAAACTCTTACTTCTAACCAACTCCTAATAGGACTCCTACTCAAGATCCCGATTGGTTGGATCTCGCGCGCGGAGCGATATTTTCGGTACCACAAAACCGCGGATGTATCTATGGTGAAAATTGCAGCTATACATCTTGAAGGGGATGCTATATAGTGGTTTGACTGGTTTGAACATGCTTATGGAGTCCTTTCATGGTGACAATTCAAAGAAGGACTGCTGATTCGCTTCAGACCAACCGATTACGAGAATATTGACGAACAACTAGCAAAGATCCAACAAACCTCCACCATTCAGGAGTACCAAACCAGGTTTGAAAGGTTATCTAATCAAACTCATGATTGGTCTCAAAAACAGCTATTGAGGACCTTCATTGATGGCTTGAAGCCGGAGATCCGAGGAGAAGTTAAAGCGCGACAACCGTATACGCTTTTGGCAGCCATCTCTTTCGCACGACATCAAGAGGAGCAATTGAACCATGAAGCTCGGAGGACTAGGGTCTCTCCTCAACCAGTAATATTGAAGCCCTTAGCCCCCCCTACTGTCGACCAAGTCCCTACACTAAACAGGTTAACAAGAGAAGAGCTTCGGGAGCGATATGCGAAGGGGTTATGTTGGCATTGTGACGAGCTGTGGAGCCGTGAGCATCGCTGTAGTAAAGGGGGACTTCTTATGATTGAACCGATAGAAGAAGAGGTCATTGAACATCCAAAAGAGAGTCTTAAACATGAAGAAGAAGATGCAGAAGAAGAGCCACAACCGACCGAAGTTACGGTACATACACTAGCTAGCTACTCAAACCTGCAAACGATGAAAATTGGAGGCCTTCTCAAACAACAACCAATCACTGTTCTCATCGACACGGGCAGTACTACTAACTTCCTAAATAGTAAGCTTGCTGTTTGGATATCATTACCTATCGAGAATCGCTGCAGGTTTGATGTTAAGGTCACCAACGGACGGATTTTGAATTGTGATCATAGGCGCTTGCAGGAGAAACTATTGCTGCAGGACCAAGAGATAATTGCAGATTTCTTCCTTCTCCCTCTTAACAATCATGAGGCCATACTCAGAATTAAATGGTTGACGACATTAGGTGATATTTCTTGGAATTTTATAAAACTAATTATGAAATTTTACAGTAAGGAGAAACAGGTGACATTGCACGGGAAACGTGGGGGCGACATAACAACGATTTGCACACAACAAATGGAGAATGTTTTGCATAAAGCATGCAGCGGCTTTTTGGTACAACTTGAGTAGCAAACTAAGGGAGAGCCAACAGAATTTGAAGATCCAAATCTACTTTCTTTGCTTGCTAAATTTTCAAATATATTTGACGAACCGCGCAACCTACCTCTTACCCGTCGGCATGATCATTGTATAATGATTCTTCCAGGCAAATCTTCAGCAAATGCTCAGCCATATCAGTATCCACATCTCCAGAAGGATGAAATAGAAAGGATTATAAAAGAGATGCTCGAAACAGGAGTTATTCGGCCAAGTTGCAACCTCTACTCTTCGCCGGTGCTACTTGTACGCAAGAAGGACGGAACAAGGCGAATATGTGTTGATTACCGAGCTCTCAATGGCATAATCATCAAGGACAAATACTTTATTCCAATAGTAGATGGATTGCTAGATGAAAGGGAGCACAAATCTTTACAAAGCTGGACCTTTGATCCGGGTATCATCAAATACGAGCATGCGAAGAAGACATACGGAAAACCACCTTTTGAACACACAACAACCACGAATTTTTGTTTTCTTCAACAAAAGGTGGAATATCTTGGGCATATCATATCAGAGGAAGGTGTGGCAGTGGACCCCTTCAAAATTGGAGCAATGCAAAACTGGCCGACCTCGAGAAACATAAAATTGCTACATGGCTTTCTGGGTTTAACAGGCTACTACCGCAAGTTCGTGAAAAACTATGGAAAGATCAGTGCACCACTTACTTCCTTACTAGAAAAAGATATCTTCCAATGGTTGGACAGAGCCTCCGC
This sequence comes from Musa acuminata AAA Group, assembly GCF_036884655.1. Classification (NCBI taxonomy): domain Eukaryota; kingdom Viridiplantae; phylum Streptophyta; class Magnoliopsida; order Zingiberales; family Musaceae; genus Musa; species Musa acuminata. Next base: position 30,580,695 of record NC_088349.1, on the reverse strand, counting down.
TGCCTTCGACAAACTTAAGGCAGCCATGACGATGACGCCGGTGCTAACATTACCAGATTTCAACCGACCCTTCATTATTGAGGCTGACACATCTGTAGTCAGAATTGGAGCCATTCTCATGCAAGATGGTCGACCACTCGTATACACTAGTAAGGCATTATCTCCCTCCGATCAAAATATGTCAACATATGATAAGAAGATGCTCGCCATTGTGCGCGCAGCAACGAGGTGGAGATTGTACTTGATCAAGCGATACTTTCAAATCAAGACCGACCATAAAAGCCTAAAATATCTCTTGGAGCAGAAGATATCTTTCCCCGAGCAGCAAAAATGGGTAACAAAACTTCTTGGATTTGATTTTGAAATAACTTACAAAAAGGGGAAAGAGAATGTTCTTGCAGATGCGCTTTCGTAGCTACCCGAGCAAGTTGAAGTTTCGACCGTTTCAGATGGAATGGCAGGAAGATTCAGATACTAGTAAGACTATAAAAAAATTGGAGGAAGCACCAAGCCCCATGGCTCATTACAATTGGGACTCAAAAGAATTACACTATAAGGGACGCATTGTGCTTGTGACAAATTCTACTTGCATCTTCAATAGCAGATTTTGGACAAAGTTATTCCATATGCAGGGTACTAAATTGAAAAGGAGTACGACATATCACCCACAAACCAACAGCCAACTGGAAGGTTTAAACAGGTGCTTGGAGACAGCCCAAAGCCACCCACCAAATATGACTACCCAAAGAGAACTCCAGACCCAGCTAAGTGCCATTATTGATCGACGGATCGTGACTCGACGACGACGACCCACTAATGAAGTGCTAATACAGTGGGCGAACCTACCAAAAGAAGATGCCACTTGGGAGAACTATGACGACTTGAAGATCAAATTCCCAGAATTCATGAATCATCAGCCTCGAGGACAAGGCTGATTTGAAGAGGGCGGGTCTGTTAGGACTCTAGCTTGGAGAGTCCTAATTGAGAGGGATATTCATGTAAAAATGTTAGGACTCTAGCTAGGAGAGTCCTAATTGAGAGGGACATTCTATTAGGACTCTAGCTACGAGAGTCCTAATTGTGAGGGGCATTCATGTAGGAGGTTTTTTCTTGGAGAAGAATTAGGAGTTGTAAGGGAATAGGAGTCTTGAGTATGAGTCCTATTAGGAGTTGGTTAGAAGTAAGAGTCTTAAGTAGGAGTCCTATTAGGAGTTAGGGTTTAGAAGCCCTATAAATAGCCATGTATTCCTTCTCTTTTGATAGGCAATAGATGAATCTTTTCTGTAGCCTTTGAGCAGCAACTTGGAGGGAGGAACCCCTATAGAGTTCCAAGGAGGCCGATCCCCTAAAGAGATCAACCCCAAGTTTAGAATCTGCAAGGGTTCTAACATGGTGGTGCCACCGCCCAGCCAAGCGGTGCCACCGCCCAGCGCTCGGGTGCTAGACGGTGCAACCGCCCAGCCCAGGAGGTGTCACCGCCCAGCCCTCGGGTGCTGGGCAGTGCCACCGCCCAGCCCAGGTGGTGCCACCGTCCAGCTCTCGGGTGTTGGGCGGTGCTACCGCCTAGCCAGGCGGTGCCACCGCCTGGCTCTCTGATTCACTGGTTTGGCTTAATTTTAGCCCAAACCAAATCTGACTTTGGGCCTAGTTGGCCCCTAACTAGGATATAGGATTATCTCTTAATCCTAATCCTAATTACTAGTGAACTACATAACAAAAAAAACATCCTAAGCAAGTTTTCAACCGTGAACGTCGAGTCTTGTTCCGGCGAGCTTTCCGACGAACTTCTTCCGACGGACTCCCTGCAAGCTCCCGATCTTGTGATGACTTTAACGAGTAGCCGAGCCTTCTCGGTGATCTCCGTGAACCTCCGACGATCTCTTCGGTAAACTTTCAAAAATTCTAATAGGTTCCCGATTTCTTCTCGGTTGGTTCCGGCAGCATCTCCGACGATTTTTCGAACTCTTAAACGTCCATCGAACTTGACTCCGGTATACTTGCTTTGTGTTTTCTGGTTATCGTAGTTAATCCTGCACACTTAGCTCAATAATATGGATTAGATCAATTAACCCATCAATTGATTTTATCATCAAAATCCAAGATTCAACACAGACAAATCCCTAGCTAGGATCAATCAAATTCAGAGAGAAAGAGTTATTCGGGAGAATCCGATTAGAGCGAGACTAGAGCAAAAATCATATGGGTCTAACAATACCATGCCTAGTATACGATCTTTATGATATTAGATGGATGAGGGACTATAGGTATATGGTAATCGAGGATAGATAGGTCCAATGGATTGGATTCCCTTGTATCATCTAGGGACTACGGCATAGTGGCTTAGTATATTTGTGGTCGATGAGTCGAATGAATTATTATGGGGATAATAATTTGTTAAATCTTAGATTTTGATGATGAAACCAATTGATAATGTTTATTTGATCTGTGTTTTGAGTGATGCGGGAAGCTTTGATCATGGAGAGGCAATTAAGGCAGGAAGAATCATGTTGGGCCGGAATGGAACATGTCAAAAGATTGGACGTCGAGCCGGAGGATCGGTCGACGTATTGGCAAAAGGCTTCGGGCCATGAATTCAGGCATCGAGCTAAGAAGAGCGAAAATTGTACGAAGGAAATCATAGTTACAGAGGTCAATTGGCCGATTAGGTAATAGGTCATAAGAGAGGATGCACCGAAGAATCGAACGAAGTGTCGATGAACCAATGACATACCTGACAACATGATTCAAGCTTTATAATAATTGTCTAAATCAAAGTAGGTTTTATTTATGTAGGATTAACTACGATAATGATCAAGGCATAAAGCAAAATGAAGTCTCGATGTCAAGAATGAGACTTCTTTGGGAGTTCGAGAGTTCGTCGAAAGTCCGGACGTTCGTCGGAAGTTCTACCAGAATTGACCAAGAAGTCCAGAAGCTTGCCAAATAAGCTCATTAGAACTTGCTAAGGAGATTATCATGAAGTCCAGGAGCTTGCTGGGAGTCTACTGGAACATTGCCGAGAGATTGTCGGAAGTTCGTCGGAAGATCCTCGGAAGCTCACCGAAAAAAACCTAGACTTACCAGACTTATTTAGCTTTGTGTGTATGCCTTAAATTTTATAGTTAGCACATAATTGAGATTGGAATTAGGCCAACCCAATTAGGAGCCAGTTGGGTCCATGTATGGACTATGTTAGACCAAATGAAAGGCTCAAACAGTGAGCCAACAGGTGACCTTGTCACTAGCATAATCTCTGAGACTATATCAGGCGGTGGTACCACTAGACTGGGCAGTGGTACCGCCTAGTGTAAGTGTCAGGTGGTGGGACCGCCCAGACATAGTCATCCAAGTGGTGGTACCACCTAGTGTCAGAAAGCCCTAGCGGTGGTACCGCTAGCACCTCGAAAATCGGGGTTGAGATATTTTTAGGCTCAAAATTTGAATCCACTTAAGGCCTATAAATACCCCTCTCATCCCTGGATAAAAAAAATAAGAATTGAATGAAAAAAAAGTAGAAAAACTCTATTATAATCTTGTGAGAACTCCTCTAAAAGCTTTAAGTGTTAGTATAGTTTTAGAGATGAGTGAAGGGGGTGTAAAGGTTAGTTTGCATGCCGGTGGCCTCGACGGAAGGGGAATCAGTGGAGTGGTTGTAGGTCATGACAACCGAAACATTATAAATTATTTTGCATCTTTGTTCTGCTTTTATTTCTTATATTGTAAACTGATTTACTTAGTTTATTTGCTTATGACATTCTTGCAAACGTTTTAAAGTTAAGCATCTTTCCGAGATCGATTTTAATCGTATGAAGGCTTTCAAAATCGATAATTTTATCACAGTACTAATTCACCCCTCTTAGTGCCGACTCGTTCATAACATAATTCACTGAACTAGAAGGAGTTCTGATAGGTATGACTCATGGTCAGCTCGATAATGGGCTCAAGGGGTCACACACATGTGGTAGGCGTTGCGATGAGTAGAGGTTCGGATATGAGATATCTATCGGAGCCCCTCTCTTATTGGATATCCAATAAGCCCCTAAATTATTGGATCCTATGGATGGATGAGATCCAATACAAGCCAATGAGAGATTATTGGATAGAGATCCACTAATCTAAAAGGCTTGGGTAGTTGGAAGGAGATCCAATACCCAATAGGTTAGGATCCATTAGGTTTAGTTGACATGGGACCTCTATAAATAGGAGGGAACTAATGGTTCATAGGCTAGAGCCTCTTTGGGTTGTCATCTCCTATTCTCCTCCCCTTCTCCTCCTTAGATAGCAGGCCTGGAGATTAGAGGAGTATCATCGTAACATGTTGTGTGGATCACCACTAGAGAGGAGAATGCTTGACCTCCTTCACCCTCTCCTAGAGATTTGTAGGGATTTAGGAATATACGATCTCCCTAGGTAACACAATATTTAATATATGTGTGATTTTTAAGTTTCATGATTTTTATGCACCAATCTTCGCACGACAACAAACACATCGATAGAAAATTTGGGGATTTTGTTTTTATGTTCTTCCGCTGCGTATATGATGTTGCCCCCCAGATTTCCCAACACATATTAGGCCACACGTCGTAGTCTCCAGACAACACAAGGGAATCCAATCCTTTAGACCTATATGTCCTCAGTTACTATATACCTACAGTCCCTCATCCATATACTAGGCATGGTGTGTTAGGCCCTTACGATTTCTCCTCGAGTCTCGCTCTAATCGAATTCTCTTGAAGAACTCTTTCTCTCTCAATCTAAATGACCTTGGCCAAGGATCTGTTTGAGCAATAACACACAAGATATTCCTCTCATGATACTGAGAGCGGATGATCCTCTATCGACATTTAATAAGCCTTGTAAGGTTGGTTGTCACTCACAATAACCGATTGTATTAGATTTGGAACTTCCAAACCTATAAGTCCAGTATCAAAAAGTGTAGTACTTATATAGGACATCCCTAGTATCTCAAGTCTAAGGACCAAATATACTAATAGGACTATGGAATCGTTGTCTAACAATAAGACATCAGCAACCATCTAGTATTCCATGAGCGGATCAATCAGTGAACTCATTCTCTAATGAGCATTTACATTGTTTCCTTAGTATCCCCACATGAGTAGCTATGAGACCAACTGCCTCCATTATATAGATGGGTATACAACACATTAGTTTGTTCGGTTATCTTGATGTCTCTTTCGAGTAACCTATGACTAGGATTATTTAGGGTTTGTGTTTAAAGGTTAATCAGTCTCATTATCATGATCTCATCACGATCTGATTCCCATTGTACAGATCCATGGACATCACAATATATGTATAATAGGCAATATAAAGTGATAAAATGTCAAAAAATAAAAAGCAAAAAGAATGTGTATCATATTACACGTGTCATCACTCATATGATTGGTTTGTAGGGCACCTATGACTAGCAAGATCTCCCAAGCAGATGTAAGTGACCTCGCCAATAGCTACTGCAGTAACTTTTGCTCCATTACCCATCTTGAGGCCCATCTCGCCTCTCACAAATCTCCTAGGTCTTACTAGAACCTACAATGAATTACAAATATGATAAGCACTGCCAATATCCAATACCCATGTGTTATTATAAGAGTTTGACAAATCGAGACTAATCATAAATATATATAAAGCTTCTCCAAGCTTTTGTTTCGCTCTCTCTACAAAGTATGCTTTGTAGTTCCTCTTCTAGTACCCATCTTTACCACAATGGAAGCACTAGCCTTTATCCTTTTCCAGGTCTTTCTTAGCAACCTTTGTTTTACCCGATCTACCCTTGCCCTTGCCCTTCTTAAGTAAATAAAATATACATAATATTTATTTCTATTGCATCTTTATTTTCAGAATTATGTTGTATACTTGATGAGTCTGATTCGATAATATGCCCTCGAGTGACTCGATCAAGCATACTATGTCACTGGTGACATCTCTATGTCATAGGCAAGATAGTAAATCATAATATAGGTGAGCCTCGAGTGACTCGACCAACTCAACCTACATCGGAAATCGATCCCTACCTACAACGATGGAAGGTCACATGGGTCATATCTAATTGTTTCATGTTTACCGACTTAATATTATCAAGAAAGGATATTTTAATTTGGTCTCCTAATACGATGCGTCACACATACATATTTAATATATATCTACATCGCATGCAAATATATATACATATCTAGTAGGTGTACAAGCTGTTGAATCTCGGATTTTGATGATAACAATCAATTGATGGGTTAATTGATCTAATCCATATTATTGAGTCAAGTGTGCAGGATTAACTACGATAACCAGAAAATATAAAGCAAGAATACCGAAGTCAAGTTCGATGGACGTTTAAGAGTCCGAAGAATCGTCGGAGATGCTACCGGAACCAACCGAGAAGAAATCGGGAAACTGTCAGAATTTTCGGAAGTTCGCCGAAGAGATCGTCAAAGGTTCACGGAGATCACCAAGAAGGCTCGGCTACTCGTTGAAGCCGTCACAAGATCGGGAGCTTGCTGGGAGTCCGTCGGAAGAAATCCGAGGGCATATCGGAAGTCCGCCGGAAGTTCGTCGGAAAGCTCGCCGGAACAAGACTCAACGTTCGTGGTTGAAAACTTGCTTGGGATTTGTTTTTTAGTTACGTAGTTCGCATGTAAAATTAGGATTAGGATTAAGAATTAATCCTATATCCTGGTTAGGGGCCAACTGGGCCCAAAATTAGGCTTGGTTTGGGCTGAATTTAAAGTCCAACCATTGAATAGAAGGGTCTGGCGGTGGCACCGCCCAGCACCTGAGAGCCAAGCGGTGGCACCGCTTGGCTAGGCGGTGGCACCGCCCAGCACCCAAGACCAGGCAGTGGCACCGCTTGTACTCTATTAGTGTCAAACACTAACAGGCGGTGGCACCGCCAGTCTTAGAAACCCAAAAGGAATTTAAATTTGGAGCCCAAATTTTGAATCCTCTTGGGGCCTATAAATACCCCTCAATTCTCAGCTAAGAATATACCTTTTGAAAAGCAATAGTTTGAGTTAAGAGCCTTAGAATAGTCTTAGCAAGTCTTATTTTTCATATTGCTTAAGTGTTCACCTTCTCCCATCTTGTTGAAAAGAATTGTAAGAGTGTGAACCACTTGTAAAGGTTGTAAGAGGGGTATTGGACCTTCCCCTACAAGAGATTTGCTAGTGGAAGTTGGAAGCCTCTTCGAAGAAGGCTTCGCAAGTGGATGTAGGTCATTTTGACCGAACCACTTTAAAAACTACTGCGTTATCTGGTTTGCATCCTACTCTTGCCATTTACATACTATAAACTTCTCTACTTAGTTACTACGCTTCCATACATTTCTAAGTCATTAAGCTTCTAAAATCGATTTCCATTGATATCGCTTTTCATCGTACGAAAGATTTCTCTAAAACAATTGTTTTAATCCGCTGCACTAATTCACCCCCCCCTCTTAGTGCCACTCAGATCCTAACAATTAGTATCAGAGCAAGGCTCACTCTCACATTTGGTTTAATACCCAAGAGAGATGGCTTACTCTGGCATGCATGAGGGACATTCTATCACACATCCACCTATATTTAATGGGTCGGATTACACGTATTGGAAGACTCGTATAAGGATCTTCCTCATTTCCATGGATTTTGAGCTTTGGACTATTGTCGAAAACGGATTTCAAAAATCTTCTCTTCCGATGAGCGAATAGAATGAATCGGAGAAGAAGGTTTTTGCTTTAAATGCAAATGCTATGAATGCCTTGTTTTATGCACTAGACAAAAATGAGTTTAATCGTGTTTAAATTTGTGATTCGACTTTTGATATTTGGAGAACTCTTGAGGTCACTCATGAAGGCACTAGCCGAGTGAAAGAGTCCAAAATCAACATCCTTGTGCACTCTTATGAACTTTTCCGAATGAAACCAAGTGAGTCCATCGGGGACATGTACACCTGTTTCACGAATGTCATCAATAGACTCAAAGCTCTTGGTAAAGATTTTTTTAACTTTGAACTAATAAACAAAATCTTAAGATCTCTTCCTAAAAGTTGGGATCCAAAAGTTATGGCCATTAAAGAGGCCAAGGACCTCAAAATATTCCCTCTGGAAGAACTTATTGGGTCTCTAATGACCTACAAAATGACATGTCAAGCTCATAATGAACTCGAGAACCCCATTCCAAAGAACAGGAAGGATATGACACTTACATCACAAGAAGATCACTTGAAAGGAACATCAAGTGATGAGGACAGTGACAATGACATTGCACTTTTGACTCAAAAATTTAAAAAATATTTAAGAAAGAACAAATTTAAAAATAATACAAAAAATAAAGTTGAACAAAAGAAGGACTAAGTGATTTGCTATGAGTGTAAAAAACCGGGACACTACAAGAACGATTGTCCTCAAGCCAAAAAGAGAACATCAAAGAAGAAGACACTCAAGGCAACGTGGGATGATTCAAGCGCGTCCGAAGAAGAGGAGTCCAACACCGAGCAAGTTGCTCATTACGCGCTAATGGCTTTAGGAGAATAGGTATGTGATTTATTTAATGACGATTTATCTTTTGAAGAACTCTCTATCGCTTTTCATGAATTATTTGATGAATGTAGAACTATTAGCAAGAAGTTAAGTATATTAAAGAAAGAGCATGCTTTGCTACAAAATAAGTTTGATAGTCTTCAAACTCCTCCATGCTCTAAGTGTGAGCATTTAGAAGCAATAAAAAATGAAAATTTGCTTCTTAAAGAAACCTTAAACAAATTTAAGGTTGGTAGCAAATGATTAGATATAATCCTTGCATACAAGGGTCACGTCGCAAATAGAAAGGGAATTGGATTTGTAAAAGAATTACATCAAAATCCTACCACTTTCATAAAAGGACCTACATTATATGTTTCCTCTTATATGAAATGCAACTTCTGTTGCAAATCCAGACATATTGCCTACAAATGTCCATTTAGAAAAATTAGTTCACAAAAATTAATATGAGTTCCTAAAGGAACTATAAAGGATTCAATAATGAATAACAAAGTTAGTGGATCAATTTTTGAGGCACCTAAAATCAAATGGGTACCTAAAAATCATCCTCTTTTGTAGACGAACTCACAAGCTAGGAGCAAGAGATGGTATCTCGATAGTGGATGCTCAATACATATGACTGGAGATCCATCTCATTTTTCTATGCTCACTAGCAAAGAAGAAGGGTACGTCACCTTCGGAGACAACAACAAAGGCAAAATCATTGGCATGGGAACTATTGGTAACAAATTTAGTTTTTCCATTGATAATGTTTTACTAGTTGTTGGATTAAAACATAATCTCTTGAGTATTAGTCAACTATACGATAAAGGTTATATCGTTAGATTCAAATCAAATGTGTGTATTATCGAAAAACCAAACAATAACATGACTATGATTGCATTAAAACAAAATAATGTCTACACCATCAACCTTGATGAACTAAGTAATGAAGTGTGCTTCTCCGCTCTAAATGATGATGCTTGGCTTTGGCATAGGAGATTAGGCCATGCAAGCATGAAACTAATATCTAAGATCTCATCTAGAGAATTAGTACGAGGGATTCCAAATATGAAGTTTACTAAGGACAAAGTATGCGATGCATATCAACTAGGTAAACAAATAAAAACTAGTTTCAAACCAAAAAATCAAATTAGCACCACTAGACCACTATAATTGATCCATTTGGACTTATTTGGACCAATTGACACAACAAATCTAGGAGGAAGCAAATATGCGTTTGTAATTGTGGATGACTATACTAGGTATACTTAGACCTATTTCTTAGTCCACAAAAGTGATTGTTTCAAGTGCTTCTTAAAATTTTGTAAACTCACTCAAAACGAAAAGGGCTTCATGATTTCATCAATTCGGAGTGATCACGGTGGCGAATTTCAAAACCGTGATTTTCAAAATCTTTGTGAAGTTAATGGATACAATCACAACTTCTCCACTCCAAGAAATCCTCAACAAAATGGAGTAGTTGAAAGAAAAAATAGAAATCTCCATGAAATGGCAAGAACTATGTTAAATGAACATAGTCTACCTAAGTATTTTTGGGCCGAAGCCATAAATACGGCTTGCTACATCATGAATAGGGTTCTAATAAGACTATTTTTATCAAAAACTCCCTATGAATTATGGAATAACAAAAAACCAAATATTTCTTACTTTAAAGTTTTCGGTTGCAAATACTTCATTTTGAATGAAAAGGATGCCTTAGGAAAATTTGATGCTAAATCCAATAAAGGCATCTTTCTTGGTTACTCTTCCGTTTCTAAGGCTTTTCATGTTTTTAACAAAAGAACCTTAGTTATAGAAGAATCTATTCATGTAGTTTTTAATAAAATTTCTGATTTAAAGAAAAATGATTTTGATGATGATCTTGGTTTTGATAATTTGAATTTAAATGAACCCCCTCCTCAAAATAGCAACTTGAATGCATCTTCTTCTGAAATTTCCTTGCCCAAAGAATGGAAGTATGTGAATGCTCATCCAAAGGAGCTAATTATAGAAGATACATCAAAAGGGGTTTAAACTCACTCTTCTTTCAAAAATTTTTGCGCCAATGCTGCCTTCCTTTCTCAAATCGAACCTAAATGCATTGACGAGGCCTTAAAAGATGATTTTTGGGTTGTTGCAATACAAGAGGAATTGAATCAATTTGAGAGGAATGAGGTATGGAAGCTTGTTCCTAGACCTAGTGACCATTTAGTCATCGGTACTAAATGGGTCTTTAGAAATAAGCAAGACAAATGCTGTATCGTGGTTAGAAACAAGGCTAGATTAGTTGCCAAAGGTTTCAACCAAGAAGATGGTATCAACTACGAAGAAACCTTCTCTCCTGTGGCAAGATTAGAAGCCATTAGGATGCTCCTTGCCTATGCTAGTAGTAATAATTTTAAACTATTTCAAATGGATGTCAAAAGTGCTTTCTTGAATGATTTTATTTCCGAAGAAGTATATGTTGAACAACCTCCCGGATTTGAAAACTCTCTTCTTCCCAATCATGTATTCAAATTGACTAAGGCTCTCAATGGCTTGAAGCAAGCTCCTAGAGCTTGGTATGAAAGGCTTAGTTCCTTTCTTATTTTAAATAATTTTACCAAAAGCAAGGTTGATACTACATTGTTTATCAAATACTTTGAAAATAATTTTCTTATTGTACAAATTTATATTGACGATATTATTTTTGGTTCTTCGGATGAATCGCTATGTGAATCATTTGCCAAATGTATGAGTCATGAATTTGAAATGAGTTTAATGGGTGAATTAACCTTCTTTTTAGGATTACAAATCAAACAACTTAGTGATGGTATATTTCTTAACCAATCTAAATATACATTAGAATTATTAAAACGATTTAACATGGATCATTCAAAAGCAATAAACACCCCTATGAGTACCTCAACTAAGTTAGATATGGATGAAAATAGTGAAAATTTCGATCAAAAAACATATAGGGGAATGATAGGTAGTCTACTCTACCTTACCGCGACTAGACCAGACATCATGTTTAGTGTAGGACTTTATACTAGATTTTAATCTAATCCTAAATTATCTCATCTTAAGAGTGTTAAAAGAATATTTAGGTATCTTAAAGGAACTCTAAATTTAGGATTGTGGTATCCAAAATCTGAAAAATTTGATTTAATAGCTTATGCAGATGCCGATTTTGGTAGATGCAAGATAGATAGAAAAAGTACATCTAGTACATGCCAATTTTTAGGACATGCACTTGTTTCTTGGACTTCCAAGAAATAAAATTCAGTTGCACTATCTATGGCGGAAGCTGAATACATTACTGCAAGTGCATGCTGTGCACAAGTTGTTTAGATGAAAAATACATTAGAAGACTATGGAATTCACTTAAAAAACGTTCCCATAAAATATGATAATACTAGTGCTATATGTCTTACTAAAAATCCAATTCAGCACTCTAGAACTAAGCACATCGATGTTAGGCATCATTTCATACGCGATCATGTCCTTAACAATAATGTTGTTCTAGAATTCATTGACACAAAGCATCAATTAGCAGATATATTTACAAAAGCTTTGAATGAAGACCAATTTGAATTCATTAGAAGGGAATTAGGTATGTTAAATTGTCCCTAAGAATAAGCTTGTTTGAATATATTTTTCAAAAAAAAAATATATGTCTCATCCTTTTCTGATCTTCTATGGATTTGACTTCATCATTCTCCTTCGATTCAAAATGACATATTGAAGTACAACTCATTATCTTAACCTATCTTGAGTCAAACATCTATGAAAAACAAAAGGGGGGAGAAAAGTTTTTTTTTCCTTCTTCCGCAGCACACTAGCGGTGGCACCGCTAGAACCGACGGTAGCACCGCCTGAGCGCTCGGGCGCCAAGCAATGGCACCACTCAGTTTGGCGGTGGCACCGCCCAAGACACCCTTTAAATACCTAAGGGTTAGTGTCGACGGTGACACCGCCCCAAACCCGTGAAGGCCTCCCTCAAACTCTCCCAAAACCCTTCCTAACTCTCATTCTAACCTCTATAAGTCTTGGAGAGGGATTCTTATTAGTCCTAGCTCTCCATCCTCCAAGAAACACTCCATAAGGTAAAATCTTTCCTTCCTCTTCTTGTTTTACCTACTCATTACAATTTCAAATTTTTTTTCTATCATCTTGTCTAGATAATGGCTCCTAAGAGATCAAAAGGGAAAAGGATTGAAGGAGATTCATATGACCACGATCTTTTTAGATCCAAAGAAGAGGCCCTTAGGTTTCCAAAATTCGAAACAAGAGGTATCCATAAGGGTAAACACGTTGATCTCGATGAACTAGGAAACTTAGAACCTATTAGGTGGTTCGCTCAACTAGAGGCCCTACCTCTCTTACAAATAAATGAACCAATTTATCCTAGGTTAGTTAGGCTCTTTTATGCAAACTTGTGGGTAGATAACGATAGCCTATGTACTTACTTTTTAGGAACACAAATTAGGATTTTTGATAGTACTATCTGTGAACTTATTGGAATAACTGAAAAAGATAGGGGCTGCTATTTGCGAGGTAAATGGGATGTTAATATAATAGGAGCAACTTACACCGAAGCTGTCGAAACTATTTTTGCAAACTCGGACCTCGGAATAATACCCAAGAGTTGCGAACACTTACTACCTTTTAACTCTAAAATTCTTTATCATATCATAATAAACATATTATTCCCTAAGCAATTTCATCTTGATGAAATGAGTCAAATAGAGATAAGCACCATGTATTGGATTATGATCGGTCAACATAACTATTTTGGATACTCAATCCGGCAACACATGCAGGATATTATAGCTAAAGATACTATGTTGCCTTATGGGGGGTTAATCACTAGATTTCTTCTTGCCCATGATATTTGTATCCCACCCGATGAAGAAACAATTCAAAGTGATAGATATAACATCATCAATAAAAATCTACTGAAAAGACTTAGGTGCACATTTAGCAATGGAATATGGGTAAGGCAACCTAGAAGGACTGATCCTATTCCTCCACCAGTAGAACACCTAGAAACACCAATTCTTAGGGGAAATGAATCTTCTCCTCCTAGTCCCTTTGGCGCAGCACCTTCAGCTCTTGTTTCATCCTCTTAAGGACTCATTATGGCAGAACTGTCTCAGATCAAATTCCAACAAGACCAACTCAAATCGCAGTAAGAACAAATTCAACTCCAGCAAATTGAAATTTTGAAGGAACTACGACATAAGAATCAAAAAATAGATGTTATATATCAGTACTATGGATTACCTCCTAAGGATTAATTGATGTATCTTTTTATTCTGTTCTGTTTACTCTTAATAACAAGTTCGAAGCTTGTCATCTTTTGAACAAAAACCGAACCTTCCTTTTAGATGTATGAATGCTAATTTTTTTAAATGAATTCTGGATAATTATTTTTGGCATATTTGAATGATTAATCTTAATGCTGAATTCTTTCTCTAATGATTTTATGATCACAAATTATGTCCTTTGAAGTCTCATCTCCTTTTTGTTGATGACAACGTGGGAGAAGTGATGACTAAGTAATGACTTGTACCATTTCGATAGCATGACTTAGTGAAAATGTCTTATGCGCATCGATAACATGACTTATATAAATTACAAGAGCTTGTGTAATACAAAGGTCTTATATGCCTTGCAAAATCTTTGAGAATATCACAAGATTGATTAATCATATTGAAAGCATGCCTTACATTTATATCATGAAATTTATGTTGAAAATCTTTATCTCTTGCCGTAGTAAAAATTGTCTCTTATCATTCGACTTGAAAATGATATTCAAGTTTCGTATTTATCTATGCTTGAATTCATTGGGATAGAATTCAAGTATTTTATCTTCTCATAATATGGCATAGAGATAGGGGGAGTTATGTTTAACTCTATCAACAATTGATTGTCATCATCAAAAAGGGGGAGATTGTTGAATCTCGGATTTTGATGATAACGATCAATTGATGGGTTAATTGATCTAATCCATATTATTGAGTTAAGTGTGTAGGATTAACTATGATAACCAGAAAACATAAAGCAAGAATACCGGAGTCAAGTTTGATGGACGTTTAAGAGTCCGAAGAATCGTTGGAGATGCTGCCGGAACCAACCGAGAAGAAATCGGGAACCTGTCAGAATTTTCGGAAGTTCGCCGAAGAGATCGTCGGAGGTTCACAGAGATCACCGAGAAGGCTCGGCTACTCGTTGAAGTCGTCACAAGATCGGGAGCTTGCTGGGAGTCCGTCGGAAGAAATCTGAGGGCATATCGGAAGTCCGTCGGAAGTTCGTCGGAAGTTCGTCGGAAAGCTCACCGGAACAAGACTCGACGTTCATGGTTGAAAACTTACTTGGGATTTATTTTTTAGTTATGTAGTTCGCATGTAATTAAGATTAGGATTAAGAGATAATCCTATATCCTGGTTAGGGGCCAACTGGGCCCAAAATTAGGCTTGGTTTGGGCTGAACTTATAGTCCAACCAGTGAATAGAAGGGTCTGGCGGTGGCACCGCTTGGCTAGGAGGTGGCACCGCCCAGCACCCGAGACCAGGCGGTGGCACAGCCACCGACAGGCGATGGCACCGCCTGTACTCTGTCAGTGTCAGACACTGACAGGCAGTGGCACCGCCACTACCCGTCAATTCTCAACTGAGAATACACCTTTTGAAAAGTAATAGTTTGAGTTAAGAGCCTTAGAATAGTCTTAGTATGTCTTGTTTTTCATATTGCTTAAGTGTTCACCTTCTCCCAAATTGTTGAAAAGAATTGTAAGAGTGTGAACCACTTGTAAAGGTTGTAAGAGGGGTATTGGTCCTTCCCCTACAAGAGATTTGCTAGTGGAAGTTGGAAGCCTCTTCGAAGAAGGCTTCGCAAGTGGATGGAGGTCATTTTGACCGAACCACTTTAAAAACTACTGCATTATCTGGTTTGCATCCTACTCTTGCCATTTACATACTGCAAACTTCTCTACTTAGTTACTACGCTTCCATACATTTCTAAGTCATTAAGCTTCTAAAATCGGTTTCCATTGATATCGCTATTCATCGTACGAAAGATTTCTCTAAAACAATTGTTTTAATCCGTTGCACTAATTCACCCCCCCTCTTAGTGCTGCTCTGATCGTAACACAAGCAATCACACATCACATGAGCAATTACACCAGATGATCATGGACAACAGCCTAATGTGATCAGGCTCGAGATAATGAATCACTCACATCAAGATTTATGTGTGCAACGATGCATCTTTATACCCAATGATCGTCCATCTCATCCTCGTCGGTTCTGTCAATATCTCGATGCATACATCATGTGTTAGGATCAAGAGCACTAAGAGGGGGGGGGGGGGGGGGGGTGAATTAGTGCAGCGGAAAACCTTCTACGATTAAAAAACCTGCGTTCGTTCGATAAAAGTGATTTCAGTAAGAAAGCTGATTCGTAAATCACTTTAACTTTTGATTAAGCGAGATGCAGCAAAGATATGAATATAGTTTGCAGTTATGGTTCAAATCAGATAGTAGGCGCAAACTGAAATATGATATTCATACGAAAAAACTAATTTACGTCTAAATGCTGATTCGTAAATCACTTAATTAAGCGAGATGCAGTTAAAGCAAGGATATAAAGGTAGTTTGCAATTATGATAGAAATCAAAGCGTAAGCGCAAACTGAAATATGATGATCGTACGATAAAACTGATTTACGTCTAAACGCCGATTCAGAAAGTGCAAAGCTTGAAACCCAATCGTATATGCACAGAAAGCAGTAAGCTTTTGAGGAGGTTTGCAGTAAAGATAATATGCTCAAAGTAAATGCAAACCGAGATTTAGAGTGGTTCGGTCAATCTTGACCTACATCCACTTTTGGCTTCCTCCACCGACGAGGTCATCGACGTCCACTAGAGGCCTTCCTTCAATAGGCGAAGGCCAACCACCCTTTTACAGTTTCACTCATTTTGACGGGCTTAGGAGACAACCCTTACAGAATTTTCTCTCATCTCTTTAAAGATCAGAACTTGGAAGAAAAGAGGAAGAAGAACTTTTGGCCTTTACAACAATTTTGAGCTCTAAAAATCACAGAATAAGATCAGGATTTCGATGTGTTTTTGTGCTCTTTCAATGCCGAAAGGGTGGGGTATTTATAGGCCCCAACCCAATTTGAATTTCAAGCTCAAAACTGCCAATTCCCCGAATTTCGGGATCTGGCGGTTGCATCGCCTAACTGAGGCGGTTGCACTGCCTAGCAGAGCTCGAAGACTGAGCCTCTAGGCGGTGCCACCTCTTGTTAGGGGCGGTTGCACCGCCTACCAGAGCTCGAAGACCGAGCTTAGGCGGTGCCACCGCTTGACTGAGGCGGTTGCACCTCCTACTAGAGCTCGAAGACCGAGCTCAGGCGGTGCCACCTCCTGTCAGGGGCGATTGCACTGCCCAGTCTCGCTCGGAGACTGAGCCCAGGCGGTGCCACCGCCTGGCAGAAATCAGGGTCTGAATGGGTTGATCCATTCGGCCCAATTTGGGTTTTTCAGGGGCCCAATTGCCCCAAGATTAAGTTAATGGGATCACCTCCCATTTCCAACTTAATCATTGTGCTAACTACGATATTTTCTAAGACATTTACTGCAACTTGCTCCGGTGCATCAATCGCTTCTTCCGGCGAGCTTCCGGCGAACTTCCGTCGATCATCCGTTGAACCCTCGGTGATGCTCCTACGGACTTCCGGCAAACTCCTGGACTTGCGACAATCCACTTGGCGAGTTCCGACGAGCTTCTTTGGCAAGCTCATGGACTTCACGGATTTGTTCCCGTAGAACCTCCGACGACTGTCCGAACTTCCGTCGAACTCTTGAACTCCCAGCGTGATCATTGTCTTGACTCCGGTGCAACTCTTGTTGTATATCTTACTTTCATCGTAGTTAATCCTGCACACTTATCTCAACATATAGATTAGATAACAAATGACAATTGACTTCATAATCAAAATTCGAGATTCAATAATCTCCCCGTTTTTGATGATGACAATCAATTGATAATGGAGTTAATCTTAACTCCCCCTGTCTATATGTCATACTTGAGATAAGTCATTCTTGAATTCAAAACCTTTGAATTCAAGAGACATATTGATAAGTTAAAATCATTTAAACTTATCAAAACTCCCATCATGATTCCCATCATGATGTATCTCTCTGAAGATGATGTCAAGGCTTGTCATTCATTTTTAAATTTTACATTACAAGTTTGAATGATGGTAATAGTAGCAATTCATCATATTGTAAGATATCAACATATAAAACTGCGAAGTAAGATTTTTTGTTTGATATCTTGACATGATACAAACAAGGCATAATGCAAATTATAGCAATCATAGCATCAATTCATATATCTCTTGGTGATGCAAGCATGTCATTAATACTCATATATTTCTCCCCCTTTGTCATCAACAAAAAGCATGATAATTGTGATACCAGGAGAACAATATAAGCGAATTTTGAGCATAAGTGTGATGCCTTTACTAGGTTCATGTCATTTTCAATAGTGAGTCAATTATGCAAACATGACATGGAGATATCAATTTTGTTTTTACCCTGCATCTCCACCATCTATTTGTGAGTTTACTTTAAATGAAGTTAAAATTGATGAGAGATTAAATCTTGCTTTATTTTCACAAGGATCAAGATATGTATTAGAAATAAATCCTTGTTAGTAAAAACACTATCATTCATATAATCAGGAATCATTTTATTAAATCCATTTCTTTAAAGAGTATTCTTCACATAGGTGTATGAGAGATGTATTTCATATGTCAACAATGATGAGAATTAAACTCGTTATGACATATGCTTTATTAAGTCCGGAAGAGGATAATGTATCGAGAAACTTCGATTTTTAAGAGAATCCGAAAACGAAATTAAGACTTTCATGCATTCGGACGAGACTATGCTATTGATTTTCAAATATGATCATGAAGACAAAACATGCTTATCATCATGGAAATTTTTATATTCATACACATAATTTCTAACATGTAATTGTGTAAAATCATCATAGCAATTAAGTGAAATTGATCAATCAATCAATAAAGTCAGAAAAATAATTTCAACAAGTTTATGTATTCGGACACATCAACATTCCTAATTCTCTTCTTATAAAATCAAATTGTTCTTCACTTAGAGGTTTTGTAAAAATATTAGCTAGTTGATGTTTAGTGTCAATGAACTCTATGATTACATCATGATTAGTAACATGATCTCGTATAAAGTGATGTCTAATATCAATATATTTTGTTTTTGAGTGTTGTATAGGATTCTTTGTTAAACATATTGCACTTGTGTTATCACATTTAATGGGAATATTTTTAAGATGAACTTTATAATCTTCTAAGGCGTTTTTCATCCATACAACTTGTGCACAGCATGCACTTGCTGCAATATATTCAGCTTCGGTTGTTGATAGTGCAACCGAGTTTTGTTTCTTATATGACCAGGAAACAAGAGCATGTCCTAAAAATTGTCATGTTCCTGATGTGCTTTTTCTATCTAGTCTACAGCCAGCAAAGTCCGCATCAGCATAAGCAATTAACTCAAGATTCTCTGATTTTGGGTACCATAATCCTAGATTTGTGGTACCATTAAGAAATCTAAGTATTCTTTTAACTATTTTGAGATGAGATATCTTAGGGTTTGATTGAAATCTAGCACAAAGTCCTACACTGAACATGATATTTGGTCTAGTTGCAGTGAGGTAAAGTAAACTTCCTATCATGCCCCTATAAGTTTTTTGATCGAAGCTTTCTCCACTTTCATCAATTTCTAACTTAGTGGAGGTGCTCATAGGAGTGTTAATAGCTTTTGAGCTATTCATATTAAATTTTTTAGTAAATTCATAGCATATTTAGTTTGACTAATAAAGATGTCATTGCTTAGTTGTTTGATTTGTAAGCCTAAGAAGAATATTAATTCTCCCATTAAACTCATTTAGAATTCAAGACTCATAGTTTTAGCAAAAGATTCACAAAGAGATTCATTCGTAGAACCAAAGATAATATCATCAACATAAATCTGAATAATGAGAAAATTATTTTCCAAATTCTTGATGAACAATGTAGTATCAACCTTGCCTTTTGTGAAATTATTTTCAATAAGAAAAGAACTAAGTCTCTCATACCAAGCCCTCGGAGCTTGTTTTAAACCATAGAGAGCTTTTGTTAATCTAAACACATGATTAGGGAGGCTATTGTTTTCAAATCCAGGAGGTTATTCAACATAGACTTCTTCGGAAATAAAGCCATTAAGAAAAGCGCTTTTAACATCCATTTGAAACAACTTAATATTATTACTACTAACGTAGGCAAGGAGCATCATTCTGGCTTCGTAATTGAGCCACAGGAGCGAAGGTTTCTTCGTAATCGATACCTTCTTCTTGGTTGAAACCTTTGGCCACTAATCTAGCCTTGTTTCTAACCACGATACCATATTCATCTTGCTTGTTTCTAAAAACCCATTTAGTACCAATAACTAAATGGTCATTTGGCCTAGGAACAAGCTTCCACACCTCATTTCTCTCAAATTGATTTAATTCATCTTGCATTGCGATAATCCATGAATCATCTTTCATGGCTTCGTCAACACATTTGGGTTCAATTTGGGAGTGAAAAGCGGCGTTGGCACAAAAATTTTTAAGAGAAGAACGTGTTTGAACCCCCTTTGATGTGTCTCCTAAGATTAGCTCCTTAGGATGAGCATCTACTTCCAATCCTTGGGTAAGGATGTTTCGAAAGTGGATACATCTGTTAGGATCGGAGCGGCACTAAGAGGGGGGGGGGTGAATTAGTGCAGCGGATTAAAACTTCGATTTTAACAAAATCTTTCGTACGTTAAGAACGAAACTTGAGAAATTTAACTTGAAGGCGTATTCTTAAAGTTGCGCAGCAAGAGTAATAAGGAACTAAAGCAGTAAGAAGATTTGTAGTAATGTAAATGACAATAATAAAAAGCAAACCAGAGATTACGCCGATTTTTAGAGTGGTTCGGTCAAATGACCTACTCCACTTGCGAGGCCCCTCTTCGATGAGGCTCCCACCTTCCACTAGCAAGTCTCTTGAAATGGAAGGGTAAACACCCCTCTTACAACCTTTTACAAGCAGCTCAACCTCTTACAAATTTTCAATAAGAAAGAAGGAGGAGAACTCTCTAGCAAATTGAAAACAAGACTTGCTAAGACTTTCTAAGACTTTTCTCTCAATCAAAATGCTTCTCAAAAGTTGTAACCTCAGCTGAGATTTGAGGGGTATTTATAGGCCTCAAGAGGATTCAAATTTTGGGCTCCAAAATTTGAATTCTCTTAGGGTTCCCGGTGCTGGCGGTTCCACCGCCCAGCCAGGCGGTGCCACCGCCCAACGCTCGGGTGCTGGGCGGTGCAACCGCCCAGCCAAGGAGGTGTCACCGCCCAGCTAGGCGGTGCCACCGCCTACAGTGTTTTCAGCCCGACTACAGTGTTTTCAGCCACTAATTGGGCTTCAATCTTGGCTCTCTAGTTCGCTGGTTTAGCTTAATTTTTAGCCTAAACCAACTCTGACTTTGGGCCCAGTTGGCCCCTAACCAGGATATAGGATTATCTCTTAATCCTAATCCTAATTACAAGTGGACTACATAACCAAAACACATCCTAAGCAAATTTTCAACCGCGAACGTCGAGTCTTGTTCTGGCGAGCTTTCCGACGAACTTTCTGCCGACGGGCTTCTAGCAAGCTCCCGAACTTGTGATGACTTTAATGAGTAGCCGAGCCTTCTCGGTGATCTCCGTGAACCTCCGACGATCTCTTCGGTGAACTTCCGAAAATTCCGACAAGTTCCCGATTTCTTCTCGGTTGGTTCTGGCAGCATCTCCGACGATTCTTCGGACTCTTAAACGTCCATCGAACTTGACTCCGGTATTCTCGCTTTGTGTTTTCTGGTTATCGTAGTTAATCCTGCACACTTAACTCAATAATATGGATTAGATCAAATAACCCATCAATTGATTTTATCATCAAAATCCGAGATTCAACAACATCTAAGTTGCTAGTTGGAGATGGGGTTTCATTTAATTTCAAGGAATCAAAATTAACATCATCATCAAAATCGTTTTTCCTGATTTCAGAAATCTCATTGAAAACAACATGAATGGATTCTTCAATAATTAAAGTTCTTTTATTGAAGATACGAAAAGCTTTAGAAACTGAAGAATAACTTGTAAGATGTAAGATGGGGCCTTTTATGAAGGTGGTTGGATTTTGGTGAGGGCTTCTCACAAATCCGATTCCACTTTTTTGGGAACGTGACCCTTGTTTGCAAGGATCATGTTCAAAGACTTGCTACCAACCTCGAATTTCTTCAAGGTGTCTTTAAGTAGCAAGTTTTCCTTTTGGAGAGTTTCTAGATTATGGCATTTTATGCATGAACCTAAACTATCATGATATTCAGTTTTTAACTTATCGAAATTACAAGTAAGACTATCATGCTCCTTTTTTAGCAATTTATATTTTCTACTAATAATCTTGCATTCATCAAATAAGTCATGGAAGGAATTTAATAATTCATCAAATGATAAATCTGCATCTATTAAATTCATTACCTCCTCTATGATGGCCATTAAGGCATAATGAGCAACTTGCTCGGTGTTGGACTCCTCTTCTTCGGACGCGCTCGAGTCATCCCACGTTGCTTTGAGCGCCTTCTTATTTGATGTTCTCTTTTTGACTTGGGGACAATCACTTTTGTAGTGTCCCGGCTTTTTGCACTCATAGCAAATAATTTGATCCTTCTTGAGTTCAAGTTTTTTTTTGTGTCATTCTTAAACTTGTTTCTTTTAATGAATTTTTTAAATTTTCTTGTTAGAAGTGCCAAGTCATCGTCATAGTCCTCATCACTTGAGTTTTCTCTCAAGTGGTCTTCTAAAGTTCTGAGTGCCATATCGTTCTTTTTCTTTGGAAGGATGTCTTCTTGCTCTTCATGAGCTTTGCAAGTCATCGCATAGGTCATTAATAACCCGATTAGTTCTTTAAGAGGGAAGTTGTTTAGATCTTTCGCCTCTTGAATAGCAGTGACTTTAGGATCCCAACTTTTAGGAAGGGATTTTAGAATCTTATTTACGAGCTCAAAATCCAAAAAACTTTTTTCGAGTCCTTTTAGACCGTTGACGACATCCGTGAAACGGGTAAACATCACCAATAGTCTCACTCGATTTCATCCGGAAAAGTTTGAAAGAATGTATCAAAAGATTGATTTTTAACTCTTTCACTCTACATGTGCCTTCATGAGTCACTTCGAGTATGTGCCAAATATCAAATGCGGTTTCACAAACGAAACACGGTTGAACTCGTTTTTATCAAGTGCACAAAATAAGGCATTCATAGCCTTTGCATTAAGAGCGAAAGCCTTCTTCTCCAATTCATTCCAACCGATCATTGGAAGAGAAGACTTCAAAAATCCATTTTCGACAAGATTCCAAAGTTTAAAATCCATAGAAATAAGAAAGATCCTCATTCGGGTCTTCTAATAGGTGTAGTCCGTCCCATTGAACAAGGGTGGACGTGTAATAGAATGGCCCTCTTGGTTTTTGACGTATGTCATCTCTCTTAGGTTTTAATCCGTTTGAGAGTTAACCCCGCTCTGATACCAATTGTTAGGATCAAGAGCACTAAAAGGGGGGGGGTGGGGGTGAAGTGTAGCAGAAAACCTTCTACGATTAAAAAAACTGCGTTCGTTCGATAGAAGTGATTTCAGTAAGAAATTCGATTCGTAAATCACTTTAACTTTTGATTAAGCGAGATGCAACAAAGATATAAATGCAGTTTGCAGTTATGGTTCAAATAAGATAGTAGGCGCAAACTGAAATATGATATTCGTATGAAAAAACTGATTTACGTCTAAATGCTGATTCGTAAATCACTTGATTAAGAGAGATGCAGTTAAAGCAAGGATATAAAGGTAGTTTGCAGTTATGATAGAAATCAAAACATAAACACAAACTGAAATATGATGATCGTATGATAAAACTGATTTACGTCTAAACGCCGATTCGGAAAATGCAAAGCTTGAAACCCAATCGTATATACGCAGAAAGTAGTAAGCTTTTGAGAAGGTTTGTAATTAAGATAATATGCTCAAAGTAAATGCAAACCGAGATTTAGAGTGGTTCGGTCAATCTTGACCTTCATCCACTTTTGGCTTCCTCCACCGACGAGGACACCGACGTCCACTAGAGGCCTTCCTTCAATAGGTGAAGGCCAACCACCCGTTTACAGTTTCACTCCTTTTGACGGGATTAGGAGACAACCCTTATAAAATTTTCTCTCCTCTCTTTAAAGATCAGAACTTGGAAGAAAAGAGGGAGAAGAACTTTTGGCCTTTACAACAATTTTGAGCTCTAAAAATCACAGAATAAGATCAGGATTTTAGTGTGTTTTTGTGCTCTTTCAGTGCTGAAAGGGTGGGCTATTTATAGGCCCCAACCCAGTTTGAATTTCGAGCTCAAAATTGTCAACTCCCAATATTCTGGGATATGGCGGTTGCATCGCCTAACTGAGGCGGTTGCACTGCCTAGCAGAGCTCGAAGGCTGAGCCTCTAGGTGGTGCCACCTCCTGTCAGGGGTGGTTGCACCGCCTGCCAGAGCTCGAAAACCGAGCTCAAGCGGTGCCACTGCTTAACTGAGGCGGTTGCACCTCCTGCGAGAGCTCGAATACCGAGCTCAAGCGGTGCCACCTCCTGACTAAGGCGGTTTCACCTCCTACTAGAGCTTGAAGACCGAGCTTAGGCGGTGCCACCTCCTGTCAGGGGCGGTGGCACCGCCCAGTCTCGCTCGGAGACTGAGCCCAGGCGGTGCCACCGCCTGGCTAGGGCGATTCAACCGCCTAGCAGAAATCAGGGTCCGAATGGGTTGATCCATTCGGCCCAATTTGGATTTTTTAGGGGCCCAATTGCCCCAAGATTAAGTTAATGGGATCACCTCCCATTTCCAACTTTATCATTGTGCTAACTATGATATTTCCTAAGACATTTACTACAACTTGCTCCGGTGCGTTAATCGCTTCTTCCGACGAACTTCCGTCGATCATCCGATGAACCCTCGGTGATGCTCCTACGGACTTCCGGCAAACTCCTGGACTTGCAAAGATCCACTTGGCGAGTTCTAATGAGCTTCTTTGGAAGGCTCATGGACTTCTCGGATTTGTTCTCGCAAAACCTCTGATGACTATCCAAACTTCCGTCGAACTCTCGAACTCCCAGCGTGATCATTGTCTTGACTCCGGCGCAACTCCTATCGCATATCTTACTTTCATCGTAGTTAATCCTGCAAACTTATCTCAACATATATATTAGATAACAAATAACAATTGACTTCATCATCAAAATCCAAGATTCAACATCATGATCATCCGTCTTGGCCTCATGGGTCTCGCTATCGCTTCCACGCTCCTACTGCACCTCCTCATGTGATTACAATTGAATCATAGGCACGCAGGTACCAATAATAATAATAATCATATGTACACACACATCACACGGTCCATGATCATCCGTTCACATTATACATCACATGTAAATATCATTATATATGACTATTAGATAATAATAATAGTCAATTAGACCTTTTAATTAATTAATATTTTTTAAAATTAGGGACATAGGGAATTTTTTAAATTATGAGGGGTATTTTGGTAATTTAGATAAAAGGACAAAGCCTAAAATTTCTTAAATTTTGAGAAGCATAAATGTCTTTTGCCCAAAACCCTTGTTTCCCTTCTTACCTTTCTTGCATTGCAGTCGCTGCCATCCCGCCAGCCCATACAATTTCTACTCGAGTCTTGCTCTAATCAGATTCTCTCGGAGAACTATTTCTTTCTCAATTCGAATGTGTTAGAACCCTTGCAGATTCTAAACTTGGGGTTGATCTCTTTAGGGGATCGGCCTCCTAGGCATTCTATAGGGGTTTCTCCCTCCAAGTTGCTACTCAAAGGCTACAGAAAAGATTCATCTAATGCTTATGAAAAGAGTAGGAATACATGACTATTTATAGGGCTTCTAAACCCTAACTCCTAATAGGACTTCTACTCAAGACTCCTACTTCTAACCAACTCCTAATAGGACTCCTACTCAAGACTCCTATTCCTTTACAACTCCTTATTCTTCTCTAAGAAACAACCTTCTAACCCTAGCCGACCTCTTCACCTCTTTAATAGGGGTCGGCTTAGGTAGGTTTTACATGAATGTCCCTCTTAATTAGGACTCTCCTAGCTAGAGTCCTAACAGACCCACCCTCTTCAAATCAGCCTTGTCCTCGAGGCTAACGATTCATGAATTTTGGGAATTTGATTTTCAAGTCATCATAGTTCTCCCAAGTGACATCTTTTATTGGTAGGTTCACCCACTGTATTAGCACTTTAGTAGTGGGTCATCGTCATCAAGTCACGATTCGTCGATCAATAATGGTACTTAGCTGGGTCTGGAGTTCTCCTTGAATAGTCATATTTGTCGGGTGGCTTTGGGCTGTCTCCAAGCACCTATTTACAACTTATGTCTGGCCATCGATTTGTGGGTGATATGCCATACTCCTTTTCAATTTAGTACCCTGCATATAGATTAACTTTGTCCAAAATCTGCTTGTGAAGATGCAAGTAAAATTTATCATAAGCACAATGCGTCCCTTATAGTGTGATTTTTTTTAGTCCCAATTGTAATGAGCCACGGAGCTTGGTGCTTCCTCCAATTTTTTTATAATCTTACTAGTCTCTGAATCTTCCTGCCATTCCATCTTAATATCCCCAAGGAAGTCAATGGTCGAAAGTGAAACGGCCGAAACTTCACCTTGCTCGGGTAGCTGTAAAAGCGAATCTGCAAAAATATTCTCTTTACCCTTTTTGTAAGTTATTTCATAATCAAATCCAAGAAGTTTTGTTACCCATTTTTGCTACTCAAGGGATGATATCTTTTGCTCCAAAAAGTACTTGAGGCTTTTATGGTCAGTTTTAATTTGAAATCGTCGACCAATCAAGTAGGGTCTCCACCTCGTTGCTACGTGCACAATGACGAGCATCTCCTTATCATATATTGACTTATTTTGATGGGAGGGAGATAATGTCTTCCTAGTGTATGCGAGTGGTCGACCATCTTGCATGAGAATGGCTCCAATTCCGACTCCAGATGCGTCGGCCTCAATAATGAAGGGTCTTTTGAAATCTGGTAGTGTTAGCACCGGCATCGTCGTCATGGCTACCTTAAGTTTGTTGAAGGAAGCGGAGGCTCTATCCAACCATTGGAAGACATCTTTTTCCAGTAAGGAAGTAAGTGGTGCATTGATCTTTCCATAGTTTTTCATGAACTTATGGTAGTAGTCTGTTAAACCTAGAAAGCCATGTAGCAATTTTATGTTTCTCGGGGTCGCCCAATTTTGCATTGCTCCAATTTTGAAGGGGTCCACTGCCACACCTTCCTTTGATATGATATGCCCAAGATATTCCACCTTCTATTGAAGAAATGAAAAATTCGTGGTTGTTGTGTGTTCAAAAGGTGGTTTTCCGTATGTCTTCTTCGCACGCTCGTATTTGATGATACCCGGATCAAAGGTCCAGCTTTGTGAAGATTTGTGCTCCCTTTAATCTAGCAATTCATCTACTATTGGAATAAGGTATTTGTCCTTGATGGTTATGCCATTAAGAGCTCGGTAATCAACACATATTCGCCTTGTTCCGTCCTTCTTGCGTACAAGTAGCACCGATGAAGAGTAGAGGTTACAACTTGACCGAATAACTCCTATTTCGAGATGTGGATACTGATATCGCTGAGCATTTGCTGAAGATTTTCCTGGAAGAATCGTTATACAATGATCATGTCGACGGGTAAGAGGTAGGTTGCGCAGTTCGTCAAATATATTTAAAAATTTAGCAAGCAAAGGAAGTAGATTTGAATCTTCAAATTCTGTTGGCTCTCCCTTAGTTTGCTGCTCAAGTTGTACCAAAAAGCCACTATATGCTTTATGCAAAACCTTCTCCATTTGTTGTGTGCAAATCATTGTTATGTCGCCCCCACGTTTCCCGTGCAATATCACCTATTTCTCCTTACTGTAAAATTTCATAATTAGGTTCATAAAATTTCAGAAAATATCACCTAATGTCATCAACCATTTAATTTTAAGCATGGCCTCATGATTGTTAAGAGGGAGAAGGAAGAAATATGCAATTATCTCTTGGTCCTGCACAAATAGTTTCTCCTGTGGGCGCCTACGATCACAATTCAAAATCCGTCCGTCAGTGACCTTAACATCAAACCTGCAGCGATTCTCGATAGTTAATGCTATCCGAACAGCAAGCTTACTATTTAAGAAGTTAGTAGTACTGCCCGTGTCGATGAGAACAGTGATCGGTTGTTGTTTGAGAAGGCCTCCAACTTTCATCGTTTGCGGGTTTGAGTAGCCGGCTAGTGCGTGTACTGTAACGTCAGTCGGTTGTGGCTCTTCTTCCGCATCTTCTTTATATTCAAGGTTCTTTTCTGAATGTTCAATGACCTCTTCTTCTATTGGTTCAATCATAAGAAGTCTCCCTTTACTACAACGATGCTTACGGCTCCACGGCTCGTCACAATGCCAACATAACCCGTTTGCATATCGCTCCTGAAGCTCTTCTCCTTTTAACCTCTTTGGTGTAGGGACTTGGTCGACAGTAGGAGGGGCTAAGGGCTTCAATATTATTGGTTGAGGAGTGACCTTAGTCCTCCGAGCTTCATGGTTCAATTGCTCCTCTTAATGTCGTACGAAAGAGATGACTGCCATAAGCGTATATAGTTGTCGCGCTTTAACTTCTCCTCGGATCTCCGGCTTCAAGCCCTCAATGAAGGTCCTCAATAGCTGTTTTTGAGACCAATCATGAGTTTGATTAAATAACCTTTCAAACCTGGTTTGGTACTCCTGAATGGTGGAGGTTTGTCGGATCTTTGCTAGTTGTCCATCAATATTCTCATAATCGGTTGGTCTGAAGTGAATCAGTAGTCCTTCTTTGAATTGTCGCCATGAAGGGACTCCATAAGTATGTTCAAACCAGTCAAACCACTGTATAGCATCCTCTTCAAGATACATACCTATAATTTTCACCATAGATACATCCGCAGTTTTGTGGTACCGAAAATATCGCTCCGCGCGCGAGATCCAACCAATCGGGTCTCCTTCTTCCCATCTAGAGAAGTCCACTCTCATGCATAGATAGTTGGGGTCGGTCATAGAGCCTCCCCTCCCTTGGAAGTCATCTCTTTGGGCTTGGTGTGACTGGGCAAAGCTCTCTCCTTGATATGATTTCTTCGGGCTTAGTGGTCGGCCCAATCTGAGTTCGGTAAAGAGCGTCCAAATCTTATTCTCCATTCACGCTTCCAAGGCTTCGAATTTAGCGTTGATTGCCTTCTTAGATGCCATAGTATATGCCCCCAAATCTATAATGTTAAGATCTCTCTTTTCTTGTTGGGTTAAAGGCATGTATAGGTTAAGAGAAGTGATGGTTGAAAGGGTTGGTGGATTGGTGGATGTAGGCTGCGGTTTAGGCTTGTTTTGTGGCTGTTTTGGGTACAATTTGAGGGTGTGGTTTGGCAGAGTTTTAGGGCTGTGAATGAAAGTTTTGGATCTGTGGTAGATGGTAGCAAAGGTTTGACAGAAATCCATGGAAGTTGCAGCAAGTATGTACTGTCTTGTAGGAGTAGAATTATCATCGAAGAAACAACGATTTCTCGACGTAATTTTTACCAAAAACTTGAGAGAATTGAGGAGGGAATTGATAGCAAAATCACAATTTATATGACAGTAAGGATGTCTAATTTAATCAAGAAAATTTTGGCAGTATAACAGTAAGGAAATTGGTGCAAGTTGCGATTGCAGAATTCTCGTCGAAAAATTTCAGTGGTCTACGACGAAAATTTGCAGCAACACAAAATCGTTTTTAGAGATGAATTTCTCAGTAGATCAATCTTAGATGGAAGCCAAGATGATCTATAAAATGTATAAGAAATTTCATTAAACAAAGATTGCAAATAGATGGGTTAAGGCAACAATATGCAGCTGAAATTTTCTACAGCATAGATTTTCAAGTGCAGCAGAATGGACATAAAAGATCAGTAGTTTATATTAAGAATTTTTCAATAAAACCAAAGGGAAATCCACTGTTAGGAAGTGTCAAAGATGTGAGAAAAATTTCATAGAAATTTGGATAGAAAAAGCATAGTAGCAAGATCAAATAGATGGTGCTATGCGGTTGGAATTCTGTAATATATCTTTCGTCGTAGAGATGAAAACTTTGTGACGAAAAGTTTATGTAGCAATATAGGAACAATTTTTTTTTTTTGGATTTTTGAATAAGGATAACTAAATTGCAACAACAGTATGGTAGGTAACCAGAACCTATTGCAATTCATGGGGAGATCAAAGGATGATCCGCGGTGGTGGAGATGATGGCGGAATTCGGCGACGATCTTTTAAGCAATTGTGGGAATTGCTTTGGATGGTTGTGGAGGGTTGATGGATGGCTATGGAAGGGCAGCAAGATGCCAAGAACACTGCTCTGATACTAGGTGTTAAAACCCTTGCAGATTCTAAACTTGGGGTTGATCTCTTTAGGGGATCGACCTCCTTGGAACTCTATAGGGGTTCCTCCCTCCAAGTTGCTGCTCAAAGGCTGCAGAAAAGATTCATCTAATGCTTATGAAAAGAGTAGGAATACATAACTATTTATAGGACTTCTAAACCCTAACTCCTAATAGGACTCCTACTCAAGACTCATACTTTTAATCAACTCCTAATAGGACTCCTACTCAGGACTCCTATTCCTTTACAACTCCTTATTCTTCTCTTAGAAACAACCTCCTAACTCTAGCCGGCCTCTTCACCTCTTTAATAGGGGTCGGCTTAGGTAAGTTTTACATGAATGTCCCTCTTCATTAGGACTCTCCTAGCTAGAGTCCTAATAGAATGACCATGGCCTAGGATTTGTTTGAGCAAGAATACATAGGATATTTCTCTCATGACATCGAGGGTGGATGATCCTCTATCGACACTCAATAGTCCTCGTAAGATTGGCTGCCACTCCTAATGACCGATTGTGTTAGATTTGGAACTTCTAGGCCTATAAGTCAGGTATCAAAGAGTAGAGTACTTAAAAAGAATATCCTTGGTATCTTAAGTTTAAGGACCAGATATACCACTTAGATGATAGAATCATTGTTTGACAATAAGGCATCATCAACCATCCAGTAATCCGCAAGTGGATTAATCAGTGAACTCATTCTCCAATGAGCACCTCCACTATATCCCTAGTATCCCCCACATAAGCAACTATGAGACTAGCTGTCTCCATCATGTGGATATGTATATAGTACATCAGTCTATCCGATTATCGCGATATCTCTCTTGAGTAACCTATGACTAGGATTATTTAAGGTTTATATTTAAAGATGAATCGGTCTCATTATCGTGATCTCATCACAATCTAATTCCCATTGCATAGATCCATGGACATCACAATATATATATGCATATATGCAATAAGTAATATAAAGTGATAAAATACTAAATAATATAATTAGCAAAAAGAGTGTGTGTCATATCACACGTGCCATCACTCTCATTATTAGCTCGTAGGGCACTTATGACTAGCAGAGATATCATCAACTAGCCAACATTCCGTGAGCAGATCGATAAGTAAACTCATTCTCCAATGAGTACCTATACTATATCCCTAGTGTCCCCACATAAGCAACTATGAGATTAGCCGCCTCCATTATATAGACGGGTATATAGTATACCAATCTATCTGGTTATCTCGATGCCTCTCTCGAGTAACCTATGACCCAATGTTTTTAAGGTTTATGTTTAACGATAAATCAATCTCATTATCATAATCTCATTACGATTTGATTCACATGCTCGCTTAAATGATTAAAGAAAATAATTTTAAAGTTATTAGGCTTAAACACACCTTTTGGATCCATTAAGATAATCTTCTTAGAAGTGTTATAATTATCTCTCTCTCTCTCTCACTCTCTCTCTCTCAAATTATTCCCTGCGTAGCATCTACAAAATCCTTTTATGAAGTGAGGTCTAAACTTATAACAATGTATGCCAACCAATCTCGAGGTTGCCTCATACAACTTCGAGAAACTCTCTTTAAACTTTCTAATGATATAAAATATATTTCTGACTATATGTAGGCTCTCAAAACTCAAACCAATTGTTATAGCTGATACATCTCTTGAGGATGTAAAGATCATTTTTCATGTATTAAATGGTCTTGGTTCAGATTAAAAGGAGATCTCTGTTGGGTCCAACCCGAATCTGGGCTTGGATGTCCAATCGGGCTTTTTGAGCCCAAATCAATAATAAAAAAGAAAAAGAAAAAGTAGGAGAAATAAGGGCAGAGAAAGTGAGAGAGCTGCAATGAGCGGTGGCATCGCACGATAAGAGAAAATAACAGAGAGAGAGAGAGAGAGAGAAAAAAATATTTTTTGAGTTTTATGCATGACGATCAAGGGTCAAACTTGGTCAGTTTTGGCCCAAATTATATATGGAGAATCCTTACAATAAGCTCTATAATCCTAATGATGTTGATTTATAGTTTACCTTCTTTGAGGTACTTTCTTGCGATACCCACTTTGTAAGACCTAAACTTTTCTTTTGATGAAATACATCCATGTGATGATGATATATTATTCTTGAGCCAAGATATGTGGTCTTGATATTATTGTGATCCTCTTATTATTTTAGAGAATATTTATTATAAATATGTTATCATTACTATTGATAGTGGAAGTTTGAAGTGGACTACGGTCCTATAGTTTTTCTCGCATTGGATTTTTCATGTTAAAATTTGATCTCACAATGTGATTGATTCATTGTTCTGTTATTTATGCTTTTCTGGTTAATATTTATATTTTGGTAATAAGTTGATATTTTTGATGAGGAACCCATTTTGATAGGAAAAGAATTATTCTACTATAACATGTTTTTTCCAACAAGTGGTATCAAAGCAACATGTTGTTTGGTTCTAGTTTTTTTCTTGTGTAATTGAAATAGAGTCAGATGGTATGATTAAATTGAACTCATCAAATTATTCAATTTGAAGGTGTATGATAGAAGATTTGCTCTATTGCAAAGATTTGTATAAGCCCATCAAGATTAAAGATAAACCTTTTATTATGGACGATGAAGAATGAGAAGTTCAACATAGAAAAGCTATTGCCTATATTAGAAGATGGATGACTATAAATTTACATGAGCATATTTCTGATGAAATCAGAGCTGATGTTGTATGGCAAAGGTTAGAAATCTCTTTACGAAAAAGATAGTGGGAAATATAATTTCTCTCCTCAGAAGACTTATATATTTGAAGTATGATGGTAGCATTGTTAAGCACATAAGCTTATTTCAGAGTCTTGCAAACAAGTTGGTTGCTATGAAAATGAATATAGATGATAAGATACAAAGATTATTACTTCTTAGCTCTTTACCAGAAAGTTGAGAAACATATATGGTGATAATTTATAACTCCACGCCAAAGGGGACTCTAACTACAGATATGGTTAAAGATAGTTTACTAAATGAAGATGTTAGATGGAAAGAATAGGGAGAATCTTCTTCTGGTGCATTTGTTACTGAAAAATAAGAAAGATGTGAAAGAAGTCATAGCAAAAATCTACATGATTATAGAGGAAGATCTAAGTCTAGAAGAGATATCAAATATTTTCATTGTAACATGAAAAAAGAATGTAGGTTTTGGAAGTGAGAATAGAATGAAAGGAAGAAAAATTAGAAAGAGACCAATTCAATTGCTGCTGAAGGTGATATCATTATTGTTTGTGATGACGGTTGTGTCAGTCTTGCAGCTCAGGATAGTAACTAGGTAATTGACTATAGTATATCATTTTATGTTACTTCTCATGGTGATTTCTTCATATCTTACACTGTTGGTGATTTTGGTAATGTCAGAATGGGAAATAATGGTACATATAAGATTGTGGGTATTGGAGAAATTTGCTTGGAGACCAGTATTGGGAGCAGATTGATACTCAAAGATATAAGGCATATTTCATATATTCGTCTTAACTTGATATCTACAAGCAGACTTGATGATGAGGGTTTTGCATATTATTTTGGTGAAAGTAAATGAAAACTCACTAAAAGTTCTCTAATTGTGGAAAGAGGAAAGAATCTTAACTCTTTTTATGTCATGGAAGCTAAGCTACACAATAAAGGAAAGATTAATGCAATTCAGAAGGGTGAAAGTATAGATCTTTGGCATAAGAGGCTTGGTCATATTAGCGAGAAGGGACTTCAAACTCTTGCTAGAAACTAGCTCTTACCAGAGTTGCAAGGTACATCTCTTAAATCTTATGATCATTGCTTAGTTGAAAAAACACAGAGTTGTTTTTCATACATATCCATTATCTAGAAAATCAGGCATTATTGATTTGATTCATACTGATATCTGTACTATGCAAACTAGAACTATTGGAGGTACTCTTAGTCATATTAGCGAGAAGGGACTTCAAACTTCTGCTAGAAAGCAGTTCTTACCAGAGTTACAAGATACATCTCTTAAATTTTATGATCATTGCTTAGTTGAAAAAATACATAGAGTTGTCTTTCATACATATCCATCATCTAGAAAATCAGGCGTTATTGATTTGATACATATTGATATCTGTACTATGTAAACTAGAACTCTTGGAGGTGCATTTTATTTTATGACTTTCATTGATGACCATTCTAGAAAAGTTTGGACTTTTGCTTTGAAATCTAAAGACCAAGTACTCGATGTTTTAAAAGAGTTTCATGTTAGTGTTGAAAGAGAAACTAGCAGAAAGTAAAAGTGTGTTCGAGCATATAATGGTGGCGAGTACAGGGGTCATTTTGAGAATTATTGCAGGTTTCATGGTATCAGGCTTGAGAAAATAGTTCCTAAAACTCCTCAGCCGAATAGTGTGGTAGAAAGGATGAACAAAACCATTGAAGAAATGATTTGGTATATGCTTTCCCATGCCAAGTTATTGAAGTCATTTTGGGGGGAGCCTATGAGAACTACAGTTGACTTGATAAATCTTTCTCCATCAGTTTCTCTAAAAGGTAATGTTCCAAAGAGAGTATGGAAAGGAAAAGATATATCTTATAATCATTTGAGAGTCTTTAGGTGTAAAGCATTTATTCATATTCCCAAAGATGAAAGGTGCTTGATAATATGGCAAAAATATGTATCTTCTTGGGATATGGTCATGAAGAGTTTGGGTACAGATTATGGGATCTAGTGAACAAGAAGATTATTAGAAGCAGAGATGTTGTGTTTCTTGAAGATCAATTGTTTGATGATGGTGATAATATTGAGAAGCCAAAAACCTCTGTTTATATTCCTTGGAGTTTGGGTCCAATTCCTTTACTTATAGTTCATGATGATCATGGGGGAGATGAACAAGATGATTGTGGTGAGAATGCCAGTGATGATACTCCTACAATTGATGATGTTGAATCAACTGAATAAGCACCTCCACCACCAGTTGAGGTTCCATTGAGAAGATCTACTAGAGAGCGATAACCATCTACCAAATATCCTCCACATATGTATGTTATGCTTGAGGGAGAGCCAGAAACTTACTAAGAAAGTATTCTACATGAGCATAAGAATGAGTGGGTTAAAGCCATACAAAAAGAGATGAGATCCTTACTTGAGAACCACATCTATAACTTGGTAAAGTTACCTAAAGAAAAGAAAGCTCTCAAGAATAAATTGTTGAATCTTGGATTTTGATGATGACGTCAATTGTCATTTATTATCTAATCCATATGTTGAGATTGTTAGGATCGAGAGCACTAAGAGGGGGGGGTGAATTAGTGCAGCGGAAAACTTTCTGCGATTAAAACGAAACTGCGTTCGAACGATAAAAATAATTTCTATGTTAAAGTCGATTCTAAGCAAGATTAAAGTCAATCTATGCAGACAGTTTGCAGCTATGATGAAAACCAGAATATAAGTGCAAACTGAAATCCGACGTTCGTACAAAGAAACTGATTTACATCTAAATGCTGATTCGTAAATCACTTGATTAGGCAAGATGCAGTTTAAGCAAGAGTATAAAGGTAGTTTGCAGTTATGGTAAAGATCAAAATATAAACGTAAACTTAAATATGATGATCGTACGAAAAAGCATATTTACGTCTAAACGCTGATTCGGAAAGTGAAAGGATTGAAACCCGATCGTAAAAGCGCAGAAGGCAGTAAGCTTCAGAGGAGGTTTGCAGTAAAGATAATATGCTCAAAGTAAATGCAAACCGAGATTTAGAGTGGTTCGGTCAATCTTGACCTACTCCACTTTTGGCTTCCTCCACCGACGAGGTCACCGATGTCAACTAGTGGCCTTCCTTCAATAGGCGAAGGCCAACCACCCTTTTACAGTTTCACTCCTTTTGACGGGCTTAGGAGATAACTGTTAGGAACCTTTTTCTGAGCTTTTGAATAATGTTTATTGAGTCTGTTTAGTTCAGTTGTTTATTGAGTCGGTTTGGTTCAGTTAGAATCAAGTAAAGGTTTATTTAATATTTATTTATTATTAGAGTTCAAGTCCTGATGGACTCTAGGTGGAACTCTATAAATAGGGATGTAATTGCTTCTTTTCGGTAATCTATGAAAAATATTATTCTGTCTTTTGACAAACCCTAGGAGGCCGATCCCCTCGAAGTGATCAAGGAGGGTCGATCCACTCGAAGCGATCAAGGAGGGCCGATCCCCTCGAAGAGATCAAGGAGGCCGATCCCCTCGAAGTGATCAAGGAGGGTCGATCCACTCGAAGCGATCAAGGAGGGCCGATCCCCTCGAAGATATCAAGGAGGCCGATCCCCTCGAAGTGATCATTATCATCCCCATTTCTCCCCTTTCTTCGACGATAAGACTTTAGGGTCTTATCATTTGGTATCAGAGCAGCGATCCTTCGCGTTCTCGTTGCAACGAAGCTATCAAAAAAAAAAAAAAAGATACGAAGAAATAAAGAAAGAAAGAGAGAAGAAGAAGCACCCTTGCTTCCCCTGCGTCCGGCCAGCCCACCCACCGGCCGTCGCAGCTCTCCGGCCAGCGCCCACCATCGCCCCGGTTCCCGGCCGGCGACCACCACCACCACTACAAGGCAACTCTTTCTTCACCGTTGTCGTTGTTTCCCCGGCCAGCGACCTTCGACCACCGCTCGACCTCCTCGCTGCCCCATCTCGTTCAAAAAAAAAAAAAAAAAAGCACGTGAGAGGAAGAAAAGCCGCA
This sequence comes from Musa acuminata AAA Group, assembly GCF_036884655.1. NCBI lineage: Eukaryota > Viridiplantae > Streptophyta > Magnoliopsida > Zingiberales > Musaceae > Musa > Musa acuminata. Next base: position 30,543,878 of record NC_088349.1, on the reverse strand, counting down.
GCGTCCCCTGCTTCCGGCCAGCCCACCCGCCGCTGCTGCTCTCCGGCCAGCGCCCACCATCGCCCCGCTTCCCGTCCGGCGACCACTGCCACCGCTGTTCCCCGGCCAGGAGACAACACTGCCAGCGTCCATCCCAGCCCTACTACCGCCGCCCGCCTCCCCTTGCATCGCAGCGCAACCGCTCGACCTCTCCTCCTCGGCGATCGTTGGTGACGCTGCTCCCAGCCGCGCCACCACCGCTGCCTCTCCACCGCCGCCCGCCTCCCCTTGGGTCGCAGCCGCAGCCGCCGATTGTCGCCCTCCTCGCGGCGACCGAAACAGGGCAACTCACGGATTGCCCTTGTTCCCAGCTGCATCACCACCGCTTTTCCCAGCCACATCGCCGCCGCTCGATCACTCAGCCAGCGACCTCTTCTCCTTGCGTCCCCATCTCGCTCGAGCGAGAAGGACCGTCGGCACCGCAGTTGTAGCCGCTGGTTGCCGCAGCCCCTCCTTGCAGAGGTTGCAGAAACAGAGCTTCCTCTGTTGCTGCAGCCCCTCGTCGATCGCAGCCACGCCTCGAGCGTCGTCGCCTTCTAGCCGACCCACCACCACTGCCAGCCACCGTGCGGTGACCGCTGCTTGCCTCCCAGCTGCCGCTCCCCCTGGCTCGGGCGAGAACGACCGCCGCCACTCCCCCTTGCTCTGCCCCCTTGTGACTGAGAAACAGGGCAATCCTCTTGCTGCGGCGAACGCCGGTTGCCACCACCGTCGCCACTGCTGCCCAGCCAGCAATGACGCCGCTCGCTGCCTAGCCTGCCACGACTGCTACTGCCAACCACCGCAGCCTTCACCTCAACCCCTCGATCTGCACCGTTGCTGCAGCCCCCTTGCTCTGCATCTTTGCCGCAGCCTCAACCCCGGCTGCTTCAACGCCACCTCCCTCTTGTTCTGCCTCCGCTGCTGTAGTTGTTGGTTGGCATCACCGCAGCCTCAACCCGATTGCTCGGCGATTGCTTCCTTGGGTCACAGCAGTCACAACCGTCGCCTTTCAGCCTCGGCGCTCTCATCTCACACAGTGACAAAAACATAGGGCAGCAACTCTTCCTCCATCGCAGCCACCGCAGCGGCGAGTCCTTGCCGGCACTGCCCCCAACCACATCACCATCGCTGCCTCCCAGCCCTCAGCAGCAGCGATCCCTCCACGCAGCGACTGCAACAAGCATCGTTGCCTCTCACCAGTGCCTCCTTCCGCAGTGTGACAGAAACAGAGCAACGCTGCCTTCCAACCCCGGCGCTCTCACCCCACGCAGCGATAGAAACAGGGCAGCTACTCTTCCTCCAATGCAGCGACCATAGCACTGCCCTTGGCGTCCACCTCCTCGGTAACTTCACATCGACAGTGTTGATGCCCTTGTCCGACACCAAAAACAGGAGTTGAGATTACAGATTTACAGTCTTACGCAATGGCCACTGATAACTCGATGAAAGCACGAATGGAAGCATTGGAAATCAGAATTGAGAACCGACTGCAAGAAACACTTAATGATTTCAAAAAGAGCCTACCGGAGAGCCTCAGCAAATTTCAACAAAATGGGGGCTCAAGTTCGACGTTGCACGGATCTGAAAATACAGGAAAAGGGCCCCAAGATTGTGACACAAATTACTCACACATGAAGATGGAATTTCCGAGATGGAAAGACGGAGATCCGACCAATTGGATCTCTAAGGTAGAAAAGTTTTTCCATTTTCACAGAACCCCAGAAGAATCCAAGGTAGAAGTGGCCTCAATTCAGCTCAAGGGAGATGCACTCCAGTGGTACGATTGGTATGAAACTTTCCACGGAGTTCCTTCGTGGGAGCAGTTCAAAAGAGGGCTTCTTGTTCGCTTTGGCCCATCCGAATATGAGAATGTTGATTGCCAGCTTGCCAAAATTCGTCAGACTTCTATAGTGTTAGAATATCATAGTAGGTTTGAAAGATTGTCAAATCAAGCTAGAGATTGGTCGGACCGACAGCTTCTACATAAGTTTATTGAAGGGTTTAATCCGGAGATTCGGTGTGAAGTTAAGGCTCGTCAACCCCGCACTATGATAGCTGCGATCTCATTTGCACATCTATATGAGATAAAAATTAGCAAGGAAAGATCAGCAAGGAGTTTGCATTATGATGAAAAGTGGAGTATAGAGCACCAATGTAAACAAGGGCAACATCTGATGATTGAGCCAATTAGAGAGGAATCGAAAGCAGAAGAGTTGGACTCCGATTATGAAGGTATAAATTCTAATGAAGATGTTGGACATACCAAACATACAATGCATGCATTAGCTGACTACTCTAACCCACAAACTATAAAAGTTGGTGAAACTCTAGAACATCAGCCTGTTATAGTTTTGATTGATACGGGTAGCACTAACAATTCTATGGACAGTGAGACTGTTGACCGATTGGTCCATCACATTGAAGACTGTGACAGATTTAAAGTAAAGATCATTGATGGATGGATTTTCACTTGTGATAGCAAAGGTTCAAAGATAAAATTGATTATACAGGGCCAGAAGTTTCATGCAGCGATTACTACACTGAAAAATCAACCTGTTGCTTACACTCTCAAAAAGTGGAGACCATACTTACTTGATCAATGGGTTGTGATGCGTTAAAGATAGTCTATGGATAAAGTGCTGAAGAGAAGCTCCCTGAGATTGATGCTGCTCAGCCTTGAGGACAAGGCTGATCTGAAGAGGGAGGAACTATTAGGAACCTTTTTCTGAGCTTTTGAATAATGTTTATTGAGTCTGTTTAGTTCAGTTGTTTATTGAGTCGGTTTGGTTCAGTTAGAGTCAAGTAAAGGTTTATTTAATATTTATTTATTATTAGAGTTCAAGTCCTGATGGACTCTAGGTGGAACTCTATAAATAGGGATGTAATTGCTTCTTTTCGGTAATCTATGAAAAATATTATTCTGTCTTTTGACAAACCCTAGGAGGCCGATCCCCTCGAAGTGATCAAGGAGGGTCGATCCCCTCGAAGCGATCAAGGAGGGCCGATCCCCTCGAAGAGATCAAGGAGGCCGATCCCCTCGAAGAGATCAAGGAGGCCGATCCCCTCGAAGTGATCATTATCATCCCCATTTCTCCCCTTTCTTCGACGATAAGACTTTAGGGTCTTATCAACAACCCTTACAGAATTTTCTCTCCTCTCTTTACAACTCAGAACTTGGAAGAACAGAGGGAGAAGAACTTTTGGGCTCTACAACAATTTTGAGCTCTAAGAATCACAGAAAAAGATCAAGATTTCGGTGTATGTCTGTGTTCTTTCAGTGCTGAATGGGTGGGGTATTTATAGGCCCCAAGCTAGTTCAAATTTGGAGCTCAAAACTGTCAATTCTCGGAATTCCAGGATCAGGCGGTTGCACCTCCTGACTGGAGCGGTTGCACCACCTGGCAGAGCCCGAAGACTGAGCCTCTTGGCGGTGCCACCTCCTGTCAGGGGTGGTTGCACCTCCTGCTAGAGCTCGAAGACTGAGCTCAGGCAGTTGCACCTCCTGACTGAGGTGGTTGCACCGCCTGCCAGAGCTCGAAGACTGAGCCCAGGCGGTGCTACCTCCTGGCTGGGGCGGTTGCACCGCCTAGTCTCGCTCGGAGACTACCTCCTGGGCGGTGCTACCTCCTACCCTGGCGGTGCTACCTCCTAGCACTATTTCAGGTCCGAATGGGTTGATTTATTCGGCCCAATTTGGGTCTTTCAAGGGCCCGATTGCCCCAAGATTAAGTTAATGGGATCACCTCCCATTTCTAACTTAATCATTGTGCTAACTACGATTATTTCCTAAAACATTTACTGTAACTTGCTCCGGTACGTCAATCGCTTCTTCCGGCGAGCTTCCGGCGAACTTCCGTCGATCATCCGATGAACCCTCGGTGATTCTCCTATGGACTTCCGGCAAACTCCTGGACTTGCAACAATCCACTTGGCGAGTTCCGACGAGCTTCTTTGGCAAGCTTATGGACTTCTCAGATTTGTTCCCACAGAACCTCCGACGATTGTCCTAACTTCCGTCGAGCTCTCGAACTCCCAACGTGATCATTGTCTTGACTCCAGCGTAACTCCTGCTGCATGTCTTACTTTCATCGTAGTTAATCTTACACATGTAAACAAAACTTCGATCGAGACAATTAATCCTAAGCAATTAACCAAGTTGTCTGGTATGTCATTGGTCCCTCGACGCTTCGTCCGATTCTTCGGCGCATCATCCTTTCCTGCGACCTATTGCCCAATCGGCTAGTTGGCTCCGCAACTCCGATATCCTTGGCACAATACCCGCTCTTCTTAGCCCGATGCCCGAGTCCATGGCCCGAAGCCTTCTGTCGATACGTCGACCGATCCACCGGCCCGACGTCCAATCTTCTAACATGTTCCTCCGGCACAACATGATTTTCCTACTTTAATTGCCTCATCCTGATCGAGGCATCCTGTGTCACTCAAAACGCAGATTAAATCATAAACATATATCAAGTAGTTTCATCATCAAAATACGAGATTCAACAATCTCCCCCTTTTTGATGATGATAACCACTTGATGACGGAGTTAAACTCAATTCCCGGAGTTTAAACAAACTCCCCCTATCAATATGCCATATTGATAGAATCTTGAATTCAAACTGAATTCAAGTCATTGCAATATTCATCATGAATACTTGCAACACGTCATTATGAACTTATGCATAAACTTATGCATAACATGTCATGTCATCAATATACTTCTCCCCCTTTGTCATCAACAAAAAAGAGAAGTACCACAATCAAGTGTTTGTGATATTGGTTCAACTCATTGCATGAAAAAACATAATATCAAGTTTTATCATCATGCAGTTTTGAAGCCAGAAAATTTAGCAAATGTTACATCATGCTTAGAACATTCAAGCTATCAAGTTTTAGACATGCAAGTTTTACAGCATACAAGATAGCACTTTTATAACATGCAAGCTAGCAATGTTGCAATATTTTAGAACTTGCAAGCTAGCAATTTAGAGATGTTCAAGAAGGCAACTCTTGCTTCTTGAAATATGCAAGTTGCAAGCTAGCAAATTTTTACGATATGCAAGTTTTGCTTCTTTAGATAGGCAAGATAGCACTTTTGCAATTTTTGTTTGGCAAGCTTGTGATGTTCAAAATAACAAGCTCTTTCTTCTCTTTTGAGAAGTGTCATTTTTGCTTTCTTTGCAAAGTGTAAGCTAGCAAAATGCCAAACTAGCAAGAGATAATGTTTTACATGAGGCAAGCAAACAATTTGGCAAGTGTTACATTTGCATCTTCTCTTTAGATGTGCAAGAAAATAAACAAGTTTTTGCATTTTCTTGACATTTCAAGCTAGCAATTATCGGTGATGTTCAAGATAGCAATTTCTTCTCTTTTATAATTTTTTCCTTTTTCTTGAATTGTGCTAGCAATCTATCTCCCCCTTTGTCATTGTCAAAAAGAAGGGAAAAACCCTTTACATCAATTTCTAAATCATGACAAAGGTAAGTAATCATTCTTATTTGTGCATCATTATAGTTTCAATGCACAAATTCATTAACATTACATTTCATTTTTTTTTATGCACGATACCGAAAAATCAATCATCATCATGAGCATATCAAACATGATATTCAAGCATTCATGATATATCATTTTGGCAACATGATCATAGATATTCAAACGATGGTATCTAAATGTCAGAATTCATTACATCCTATTATGCATGATCATTAACTCCTCAATTGTATTTCATGCATTATTTCATTTCATCTCATAAGGAATATCAAGAAGAGTTATTGGATGATGAGATAAATATTTTATGAATACACGAAATTGTATAAAAATCATATCATAAGTGTTTCATGTATTCATATTATCACATGAAGCATATTATCATTTTTAAGATTCATAACATGAATAACGTTATTACTATTTCATCAAAATCAATTTCGAGATTCACACAATATCATGAAATCATTAATCTCGATAAGATGGGAAAAGCATTTTCTTTTTAAATGATTCTTTTAACACATCATAAAAAAAACTCATTCATAATTCAAGTGATTTACAAGATATCATAAATGAATTTATCACTTGTATTTCATCAAAATCGAGAACTCTAGAGATAGAAAATGATTGAAGCATTTAACATGATTGAAGCATGATTCATATTTAAAGTGTATCTTATGTCGTAAATACGAATCAAGCATTTGTCAAATCTGAAATCATCCTCAAAATTACATTCAATAAATTCATATATGACAAGCATAGATTTATTGAAAAATCAATAAGATAGAGGATTACATTTCAAGTTTTCATCAATTGTAGCATTTCATCACATGGTAAGATATCAATGCGTAAAATTACGATACAAGTTCTTGATATCTTAACGCATGATGCAAACATGGCATAATGCAAATTTGGCAATCCTAGCATCAATTCATATAAGCATTGCAAATATGGCAATCATATCAATTCATATATCTCTTGATGATGCAAGCATGGGATAATCATAGCATAGTGTTTATAGCATCAATTCATATATTTCTCCCCTTTTTTAAGTGTTTCATCTTAAGTGATCGATTTCATGTTAGCATGTCTTTTCATTTATGTCAAATGAAAACATGCATCAATTTTTAAAGCTACTGTTATTATCATGAAAACCGATAATCCATAATTATCATCATACATAATTTCAAAAATATATACTCATAACTTCAAATTAAACATGATTTAATATACTCAAAATCAAGAAATAACAATGGACATCAACATGACACACATTATTACTTCTTAACCATGATTTCATATTTTCAATCAAAACCATTTTGTTTGTTTATCATAAAATATGCAATATTATCATTTTCGAAATTACTAGCATGATCATAATATAATTTTTTTTTTAAACATTAATTCTAAACTAAAAAAGAAAATACATCATGAAAGCATCAAGTAATTTCAAAATAAATTAGGGGGATTTCGATTACCTCATCATTGAAAGTGGTTAAGGCGTAGTTTGCCACCTCGCCTTTCTTGATTTTCTCCTTGGTTGCCTTCCTCTTCTTTGGCCTCTTCTTTCGATCAAGTTCATTGTCTATTTTAGATTTTTGTTTAATAAACTTATTAAGATTTAGTGTTCGAAGTTCAAGTTCATCATTGTCCTCATCACTTGAGTCATCGCTCAAGTGGTATTCATTTGTCCGGAGTTCCAAATCCTTCCTGTTTTTTGGAAGGTGGTTCTCAAGTTCTTCACGTGCATTGCACGTCATTTCATATGTGATTAAAAAACTAATTAGTTCGTCAAGTGGAAATTGGTTCAAGTTTTTCGATTCTTGAATAGCAGTTACTTTTGAATCCCAAGGTTTAGAAAGTGAGCGCAAAATCTTGTTTACGAGTTCAAAATCCGAAAAACATTTTCCAAGAGCTCTTAAACTATTGACAACATCCGTGAAATGGGTGTACATGTCGCCTATAGTCTCGCTTGGTTGCATTCGAAAAAGCTCAAAATCATGCAATAAAATGTTAACTTTCGAGTCTTTGACTCTACTAGTTCCCTCGTGTGTAATTTCAAGTGTTCGCCAAATGTCAAAAGCCGTTTCGCACGTAGAAATCCGATTGAACTCATTTTTGTCTAAAGTGCAAAATAAGGCATTTATAGCCTTCGCGTTTAAAGAAAAATACTTCTTCTCCAAATCCGACCATTCGTTCATCGGTTTAGAGGGAAGTTGAAAATCGTTTTCAACGATATTCCATAAATCCAAATTCATAGAAGTTAAGAAAACTCTCATTCGAGTTTTCCAATAAGTGTAGTCCAATCCATTAAACAACGGTGGACGAAAAACCGATAAACCCTCTTGAAAGCCATGAAGAGCCATTTCTCTCGGGTGTAAATCCGAAATGAGAAATACCGGGCTCTGATACCAATTGTTATGATCGAGAGCACTAAGAGGGGGGGGGTGAATTAATGCAGCGGAAAACTTTCTACGATTAAAACGAAACTGTGTTCGAACGATAAAAACAATTTCTGTGTGAAAGTCGATTCTAAGCAAGATTAAAGTCAATCTATGCATGCAGTTTGCAGCTTTGATAAAAACCAGAATATAAGCGTAAACTGAAATCCGACGTTCGTACGAAGAAACTGATTTACGTCTAAATGCTGATTCGTAAATCACTTGATTAGGCAAGATGTAGTTTAAGCAAGAGTATAAAGGCAATTTGCAGTTATGGTAAAAATCAAAACGTAAACGCAAACTGAAATATGATGATCGTATGAAAAAGCATATTTACGTCTAAACGCTGATTCAGAAAGTGAAAGGATTGAAACCCGATCGTAAAAGCGCAGAAGGCAGTAAGCTTCAGAGGAGGTTTATAGTAAAGATAATATGCTCAAAGTAAATGCAAACCGAGATTTAGAGTGGTTCGGTCAATCTTGACCTACTCCACTTTTGGCTTCCTCCACCGACGAGGTCACCGACGTCAACTAGAGGCTTTCCTTCAATAGGCAAAGGCCAACCACCCTTTTACAGTTTCACTCCTTTTGACGGGCTTAGGAGACAACCCTTACAGAATTTTCTCTCCTCTCTTTACAACTCAGAACATGGAAGAACAGAGGGAGAAGAACTTTTGGCCTCTACAACAATTTTGAGCTATAAGAATCACAGAAAAAGATCAAGATTTCGGTGTATGTCTGTGTTCTTTCAGTGCTGAATGGGTGGGGTATTTATAGGCCCCAACCCAGTTCAAATTTGGAGCTCAAAACTATCAATTCCCAGAATTCTGGGATCAGGAGGTTGCACCTCCTGACTGGAGCGGTTGCACCGCCTGGCAGAGCTCGAAGACTGAGCCTCTGGGCGGTGCCACCTCCTGTCAGGGGCGGTTGCACCTCTCTGCTAGAGCTCGAAGACTGAGCTCAGGCGGTTGCACCTCCTGACTGGGGTGGTTGCACCGCTTGCCATAGCTCGAAGACCGAGCTCAGGCGGTGCTACCTCCTGTCAAGGGAGGTTGCACCACCCAGTCTCGCTCGGAGACTGAGCCCAAGCGGTGCTACCTCTTGGCTGGGGCGGTTGCACCGCCCAGTCTCGTTGGGAGACTTAGCCCAGGCGGTGCTACCTCCTGGCTTGGGCGGTTGCACCTCCCACAGCAATCAGGGTCCGAACGGTTTGATCCATTCGGCCCAATTTGGGTCATTCAGGGGCCCAATTGACCCAAGATTAAGTTAATGGGATTACCTCCCATTTCCAACTTAATCATTGTGCTAACTACGATTTTTCCTAAGACATTTACTGTAACTTGCTCCGGTGCGTCAATTGCTTCTTCCAGTGAGCTTCCGGCGAACTTCCGTCAATCATCCGATGAACCCTCGGTGATACTCCTGCGGACTTCCGGCAAACTCCTGGACTTGTGACGATCCACTTGGCGAGTTCCGACGAGCTTCTTTGGCAAGCTTATGGACTTCTCGGATTTGTTCCCGTAGAACCTCCGACGACTGTCCTAACTTCCGTCGAGCTCTCGAACTCCCAACGTTATCATTGTCTTGACTCCGGCGCAACTCCTGCTGCATGTTTTACTTTCATCGTAGTTAATCCTGCACATGTAAACAAAACTTCGATCGAGACAATTAATCCTTAGCAATTAACCAAGTTGTCCGGTATGTCATTGGTCCCTCGACGCTTCGTCCGATTCTTCGGCGCATCATCCTTTCCTGCGGCCTATTGCCCAATCGACCAGTTGGCTCCGCAACTCCGATATCCTTGGCACAATACCCGCTCTTCTTGGCCCGATGCCCGAGTCCACGGCCCGAAGCCTTCTGTCGATACGTCGACCGATCCACCGGCCCAACGTCTAATCTTCTGACATGTTCCTCCGGCACAACATGATTTTCCTACTTTAATTGTCTCATCCTAATCGAGGCATCTTGCGTCACTCAAAACGCAAATTAAATCAAAAACATATATCAAGTAGTTTCATCATCAAAATATGAGATTCAATGGAGATAAGTGTGCAGGATTAACGACAATGAAAGTAAGACATACAGCAGGAGTTATGCCAGAGTCAAGACTATGATCACATTGGGAGTTCGAGAGTTCGACGGAAGTCCAGACAGTCGTCGGAGGTTCTGCGGGAACAAATATGAGAAGTCCAAGAGCTTGCCAAAGAAGCTCGTCCGAACTCGCCAAGTGGATCATCACGAGTCTAGGAGTTTTTCGGAAGTCTATAGGAGAATCACCGAGGGTTCATCGGATGATCGACGAAAACTCGCCGGAAGCTCGTCGGAAGAAGCGATTGACGCACCAGAGCAAGTTGCAGTAAATGTCTTAAGAAATTCATAGTTAGCATGATGATTAAGTTAAAAATGGGAGGTGATCCCATTAAATTAATCTTGGGACAATTGGGCCCTTTGTAGACCCAAATTGGGCTGAATGGATCAGCCTATTCGGACCCAGCTTACTTGGCCAGAGGTGGCACCGCTTGGATCGACGGTGGCACCGCCTAGGGCTCAATCTCCGAGCTCTGGCTAGGCAGTGCAACCGCCTCTTATAGAGGTGCAACCTCCCTAGTCAGGTGGTGGCACTGCCTAAGCTCGGTCTTCGAGCTCCGACAAGAGGTGCAATCGCCCCTGACAGGAGGTGGCACCGCCTAGAGGCTTAGTCTTCGAGCTGTGTCAGGCGGTGCAACCGCCAGACCCTGAAATTCCGGGAATTGACAGTTTTGAGCTTGGAATTCAAACTGGGTTGGAGCCTATAAATACCCCACCCTTTCAGCAATGAAAGGGCAACAAAAACACCGAAATCCTGATCTTATTCTGTGATTTTTAGAGCTCAAAAGTGTTGTAAAGGCCAAAAGTTCTTCTCCCTCTTTTCTTCCAAGTTCTGATCTTTCAAGAGAGGAGATAAAATTCTGTAAGGGTTGTCTCCTAAGCCTGTCAAAAGGAGTGAAACTGTAAAAGGGTGGTTGGCCTTCGCCTATTGAAGGAAGGCCTCTAGTGGACATCGGTAACCTCATCGGTGGAGGAAGCCAAAAGTGGTTGTAGGTCAAGATTGACCGAACCACTCTAAAATTGCGGTGCTCTCTAGTTTCCATTTACTTTGAGCATATTATCTTTACTGCAAACCTCCTCAATAGCTTACTGCCTTCTGCACATTTACGATCATGTTTCAAAGTTCAGTATTTTCCGAATCGGTGTTTAGACGTAAATCAGTTTTATCGTACGAATATCATATTTCAGTTTGCGCTTGCATTCTGATTTCCATCATAACTGCAAACGGCCTTTATAGATTCGCTTTAACTGCATCTTGCTTGATCACAAGTTAAAGTGATTTATGAATCGGCTTTTCTACCGAAATCACTATTATCGTACGAACGCAATTTTAATTGTCGAAAGTTTTCCGCTGCACTAACTCACCCCCCCCCACTTAGTGCTCTTGATCCTAACAATTGGTATCAGAGTGCCATTCTAATACACGTCCACCCATGTTCAATGGGACGCACTACAGCTATTGGAAGACCCGAATGAGGATCTTCCTTATTTCAATGGATTTTGAACTTTGGAATCTTGTTGAAAATGGATTTTCGAAGTCTTCTCTTCCAATGATCGATTGGAATGAATTGGAGAAGAAGACTTTCGCTCTTAATGCAAAGGCTATGAATGCCTTATTTTGTGTGCTTGATAAAAATGAGTTTAATCATGTTTCGGTTTGTGAAACCGCATTTGATATTTGGCATACACTCAAAGTGACTCACGAAGGCACAAGTAGAGTGAAAGAGTCAAAAATCAATCTTTTGATACACTCTTTCGAACTTTTCTGAATGAAACCGAGCGAGACTATTGGCGACATGTACACCTATTTCACGGATGTCGTCAATGGTCTAAAAGGACTCGGCAAAAGTTTTTCGGATTTTGAGCTCGTAAATAAGATTCTAAGATCCATTCCTAAGAGTTGGGACCCTAAAGTCACTGCTATTCAAGAGGCTAAATATTTAAACAACTTCCCTCTTGAAGAACTAATCGGGTCATTAATGACCTATGAAATGACATGCAAGGCTCATGAAGAGCAAGAAGACATCCTTCCAAAGAACAGGAAGGATATGACACTTAGAACTTTAGATGACCACTTAAGAGAAAACTCAAGTGATGAGGACTGTGACGATGACTTGGCACTTCTAACAAGGAAATTCAAAAAAATCATTAAGAGAAAGAAGTTTAAAAATGACACAAAAAATAAACTTGAACCCAAAAAGGACCATGTTTTTTGCTACAAGTGCAAAAAGCCGGGACACTACAAAAGTGATAGTCCCCAAGCCAAGAAGCGAACATCAAAGAAGAAGGCGCTCAAAGCAACGTGGGATGACTCGAGCACGTCCGAAGAAGAGGAGTCCAACACCAAGAAAGTTACTCATTACGCCTTAATGGCCATCAGAGAGGAGGTAACAAATTTAATTGATGCAGATTTATCATTTGATGAATTATTAAATGCCTTCCATGACTTATTTGATAAATGCAAGATTATTAGTAGAAAATATAAATTGCTAAAAAAGGAGCATGATAGTATTACTTGTAATTTCGATAAGTTAAAAACTGAATATCATGATAGTTTAGGTTCTTGTATAAAATGTCATGATCTAGAAACTATCCAAAAGGAAAACTTGCTACTTAAGGACACCTTGAAGAAATTCGAGGTTGGTAGCAAGTCTTTGAACATGATCCTTACAAACAAGGGTCACGTTCCCAAAAGAAGTGGAATCGGATTTATGAGAAATCCTCACCAAAATCCAACCACTTTCATAAAAGGCCTCATCCTACATGTTCGACACCAAAGCAAATGCAACTTTTGTTGCAAACATGGACACTAAACGCATTATTATCCATTCAAGAAAATTAGTCCAAACAAATTAATTTGGGTTCCTAAAGGAACCATAATAAACTCTATGCAACATGATAAACAATGTAGATCAGTTTTTCAGGCACCCAAAAGTAAATGGGTACCTAAAAATTATCCTTTCTTATAGAGACATACACCATCACAAGCTAGGAGCAAGAGATGGTACCTTGATAGTGGATGCTCAAGGCATATGACCGGAGATCCATCTCAATTCTCTAAGCTTACTAGCATAGACGAAGGCTATATCACCTTCGGAGACAACAACAAGGGTAAAATCATTGGCAAAGGAACCATAGGTAACAAATCCAACTTCTTTATTGAAGATGTTTTGTTAGTTGATGGTTTAAAACATAACCTCTTGAGCATTAGTCAATTGTGTGATAAAGGATACATTGTCAAATTTGAATCTAATGCTTGCATCATTGAAAAACCACACAACAACACATCCATGATTGCATTAAAACAAAATAACGTATACACCATTGACATCAATGATCTATGTAATGAAATGTGTTTCTTGGTTTTAAATAAGGATGCTTGGCTATGGCATAGAAGATTAGGTCACGCTAGCATGAAACTAATCACTCAAATATCATCCAAAGAACTTGTAAGAATAATTCCTCATATCAAGTTCATTAAAGATAATGTATGTGATTCTTGTCAATTAGGTAAACAATTTAAGGGTAGTTTCAAATCTAAGAATCAAATGAGCACCTATAGACCCTTGCAATTGATCCACATGGACTTGTTTAGACCAATCTCTACATCAAGCCTAGGAGGTAGCAAATACGTCTTCGTCATTGTAGATGACTATAGCAGATATACATGGACTTACTTCTTAAAACACAAAAATAAGTGCTTTAGATATTTTAACAAGTTTTGTAAACTTGTTCAAAATGAAAAGGGTTCTATGATTTCATCAATTAGAAGTGATTACGATGGTGAATTTCAAAACTGTGATTTCCAAGAATTTTGTGAACTTAATGGATACAACCATAACTTCTCTACTTTAAGATATCCTCAACAAAATGGAGTAGTAGAAACTTACAAGAAATGACGAACTATGTTGAATGAACATAGCCTACCCAAATATTTTTGGGCCGAAGCCGTAAACACTGCATGTTATATTTTGAATAGAGTTCTAGTAAGACCCCTACTCACCAAAACTCCCTATGAGTTGTGGAACAACAGAAAACCCAATGTTTCATATTTTAAAGTTTTTGGGAATAAGTGTTTTATATTGAATGAAAAGATGCCTTAGGAAAATTTGATGCTAAATCTGATGAAAGAATTTTTCTTGGTTATTCCTCGATTTCTAAAGCATTTCGTATCTTCAATAAAAGAACTTTAATTATAGAAGAATCCATTCATGTTGTCTTCAATGAGATTTCCGAAATCAAGAAAAACGATTTTGATGATAATGTTAATTTCGATTCCTTGAATTTAAATGAAACCCCTTCTCCAACTAGCAACTTGGATGCATCCACTTCTGAAATATCCTTACCCAAGGATTGGAAGTATGTAGATGCTCATCCTAAGGAGCTAATCTTAGGAGACACATCAAAGGGGGTTCAGACACATTCTTCTCTTTGTGTGAACGCCGCTTTTCTCTGCCAAATTGAACCTAAATGTATTAACGAAGCCATGAAAGATGATTCATGGATTATCACAATACAAGATGAATTAAATTAATTTGAGAGAAATTAGGTATGGAAGCTTATTCCAAAGCCAAATGACCATTTAGTTATTGGTACTAAATGGGTCTTTCGAAACAAGCAAGATGAATCTGGTATCGTGGTTAGAAACAAGGCTAGATTTGTAGCCAAAGGTTTCAACCAAGAAGAAGGTATCGATTACAAAGAAACCTTCGGTCCTATGGCTAGATTAGAAGTCATAAGAATGCTCGTTGCCTATGCTACTAATAACAATTTTAAGTTGTTTCAAATGGATGTTAAAAGCGCTTTTCTTAATGACTTTATTTCTGAAGAAGTTTATGTTGAATAACCTCTCGGATTTGAAAATAAAAGCCTCCCTAATCATGTATTTAAATTAACCAAAGCTCTCTATGGTTTAAAACAAGCCCCAAGGGCTTGGTATGATAGATTAAGTAATTTTCTTATTGAAAATAATTTCACAAAAGGCAAGGTCGATTTCACATTGTTTATCAAGAATTTTGAAAATAATTTTCTCATTGTTCAGATTTATGTTGATGATATTATCTTCGATTCTACGAATGAATCTCTTTGTAAATCTTTTGCTAAAACCATGAGTCTCAAATTTGAAATGAGTTTGATGGGAGAATTAACCTTTTTTCTTAGGCTTACAAATTAAGAAACTAAGCAATGGCATCTTTATTAGTCAAACTAAATATGCTTTAGATCTACTGAAAATATTTAATATAGATTGCTCAAAAGCTATTAACACGCCTATGAGCACCTCCACTAAGTTAGAAGTTGATGAGAGTGGAGAAAGCTTCGATCAAAACACTTATAGGGGTATGATAGGAAGTTTACTTTACCTCACTGCAACTAGACCAGATATCATGTTAAGTGTAGGACTTTGTGCTAGGTTTCAATCGAACCCTAAAATATCTCATCTCAAAGTAGTTAAAAGAATACTTAGATATCTTAAAGGTACCACAAATATAGGATTATGGTATCCAAAATCCAATAATTTTGTGTTAATTGCTTATGATGATACGGATTTTGCTAGGTGTAGACTAGATAGAAAAAGCACATCAGGAATAAGTCAATTTTTGGGACATTCCCTTGTTTCTTGGTCATCTAAGAAACAAAATTCGGTTGCACTATCAACAACCGAAGCTGAATATATTGCAGCTAGTGCATGCTGTGCACAAGTTGTGTGGATGAAAAACACCTTAGAAGATTATAAAATCTATCTTAAAAACATTCCCATTAAATGTGATAACACAAGTGCAATATGTTTAACAAAGAATCTTATTCCACACACAAGAACAAAACATATTGATATTAGACATCACTTTATACGAGATCATATTACTAATCATGATATAATCATAGAGTTCATAGGTACTAAGAATCAACTAGCTGATATTTTTACAAAACCTCTAAGTGAAGAACAATTTGATTTCATAAAAAGAGAATTAGGAATGTTGATGTGTCCGAATGCATAAACTTGTTAAAATTATTATTCGAACTTTATTGATTGAATGATTAAATCACTTAATTGCCATTAAATGCCTAAAATAACATGTTGGAAATTAATACAAAAATTTCCATAACAATGAGCATGTCTTCATTATTGTATAGTCTTGTCCGATTGCATGAAAGTGTTAAATTAAATTTTCAGTTCCAATCGGATTTCATGAATACATTATTCTCTTTTGGACTTAATAAACATATGTCACATATAGTTTGATTCACATCATTGAGTTTTGACAAATAGAATCATCTAGCAAATGCATATCTTTTAGACTTATCATGTGAAAAATATTCTCTTTGAGAAATAGATTTGATGATTCCTTCTTATAAAAGGAAGATATTTTTATGTGCAAGGATTTGATTCACATAAATATCCTGATCCTTGTAAAGCATGCCTTAATATCCTATCGATTTGAACTACACAAATGGCTTTCCTCCTTCATGCAAAAAGATAATAACAAATAAAAAGGAAGAAGTTTTCACTTTATAATCTTTATGTCATGTTTTTCTTGAGATGTTTGTATAATTTATATCCTATCACTCTATATAGATAAATGACATGAACCTACTTATGGCATCACACGTATATTTAAAAGTTGTTTATATCGTTCTCCTTTTTGTTGATGACAAAGGGGGAGAAATATATGAATTGATGCTATAAATGTCATATTATGTTGAAAAAAGCAGATATATGAATTGATGCTATGATTATGCCATGCTTGCATCATCGCCATATTATGTTGAAAAAAAATAGATATATGAATTGATGCTATGATTATGCCATGCTTGCATCATTGTCATATTATGTTGAAAAAAGCATATATATGAATTGATGCTATGATTATGCCTTGCTTGCATCATCGAAAATATATGAATTAATAATAACTATGATTGTCATATTAGTAATATGCCATTGCATCATGTTAAGATATCAAGAACTTGCATCGTAGTCCTATGTGTTGATATATTACCATGTGATGAAATGCTATGATTGCTAAAATACTTAAAATGTGTGCATCATGTTAAGATATCAAGAACTTACATCGTAGTCCTATGTGTTGATATCTTACCATATGATGAAATGCTTTGATTGCTAAAATACTTGAAATGTGTGCATCATGTTAAGATATCAAAATCTTACTTCGAAATTTTACATGATGAATTGCTATCATTACCATCATTCACATTTGAAATTTGAAAATGGATGTCAAGCCTTAACATCATACATCATTTTCAAAGATATACATCAAGATGGGAATCATGATGGGAGTATTGATAAGGTTAAATGATTTTAACTTATCAATATGTCTCTTGAATTCAAAGGCTTTGAATTCAAGAATGACTTATCTCAATTATGGCACATAGTTATGGGGAGTTAAGGTTAACTCCATTATCAATTGATTGTTATCATCAAAAAGGGGGAGATTGTTGAATCTCGAATTTTGATGATGACGTCAATTGTCATTTGTTATCTAATCCATATGTTGAGATAAGTGTGTAGGAATAACTACGATGAAAGTAAGACATGCAGCAAGAGTTGCGCCGAAGTCAAGACTATGATCATGTTGGGAGTTCGAGAGTTCGACGGAAGTCCAGACGGTCGTCGGAGGTTCTATGGGAACAAATCCGAGAAGTCCAGGAGCTTGCCAAAGAAGCTCGTCCGAACTAGCCAAGTAGATCATCGCAAGTCCAGGAGTTTACCGGAAGTCCGCAGGAGCATCACCGAGGGTTCATCGGATGATCGACGGAAACTTGCCAGAAGCTCATCGGAAGAAGCGATTGATGCACCGGAGCAAGTTGCAGTAAATGTCTTAAGAAATTCGTAGTTAGCACGATGATTAAGTTAGAAATGGGAGGTGATCCCATTAACTTAATCTTGGGGCAATTGGGCCCTTGACAAACCCAAATTGGGCCGAATAGATCAGCCCATTCGGACCCAAATTACTTGGCCAGAGGTGGCACCGCTTGGGTCGGCGGTGGCACCGCCCAGGGCTCAATCTCCAAGCTCTAGCTGGGTGGTGCAACTGCCTCTAATAGAGGTGCAACCGCCCTAGTCAAGTGGTGGCACCGCCTGAGCTCGGTCTCCGAGCTCTGGCAGGAGGTGCAACCGCCCCTGATAGGAGGTGGCACTGCCCAAAGGCTCAGTCTTCGAGCTCTTCTAGGCGGTGCAACCGCCAGACCCCAAAATTTCGGGAATTGACAATTTTGAGCTTGGAATTTAAATTGGGTTAGAGCCTATAAATACCCCACCCTTTCAGCAATGAAAGGGCAACAAAAACACCGAAATCCTGATCTTATTCTGTGATTTTTAGAGCTCAAAAGTGTTGTAAAGGCCAAAAGTTCTTCTCTCTCTTTTCTTCCAAGTTCTGATCTTTCAAGAGAGGAGAGAAAATTCTATAAGGGTTGTCTCCTAAGCCCATCAAAAGGAGTGAAACTATAAAAGGGTGGTTGGCCTTCGCCTATTGAAGGAAGGCCTCTAGTGGACATCGGTGAACTCGTTGGTGGACGAAGCTAGAAGTGGATGTAGGTCAAGATTGACCAAACCACTCTAAAATTGTGGTTCTCTCTAGTTTGCATTTACTTTGAGCATATTATCTTTACTGCAAACCTCCTCAATAGCTTACTGCCTTCTGCACATTTACGATCGTGTTTCAAAGTTCAATATTTTCCGAATCGGTGTTTAGACGTAAATCAGTTTTATCGTACGAACATCATATTTCAGTTTGTGCTTACATTCTGATTTCCATCATAACTGCAAACTATCTTTATAGATTCACTTTAACTGCATCTTGCTTGATCACAAGTTAAAGTGATTTGTGAATCGGCTTTTCTACCAAAATTGCTCTTATCGTACGAACGTAGTTTTAATTGTCAAAAGTTTTCCGCTACACTAATTCACCCCCCCTCTTAGTGCTCTTAATCCTAACATAAATAAGTTTACAAATTGAAGACTGAAAATAATAGCTCACAACATAGATACAAGGCACGACTAGTTGTAAAAGGATTCTGTCAGAAGAAAGGCATTGACTTTGAATAAATATTTTCTCCTGTGGTGAAAATGTCCTCTATCCGAGTTATTCTTGGTTTGGCTACCCACTTGAATTTAGAAGTTGAGCAACTTGATGTGAAAACAACATTTCTTCATGGTGACTTAGAAGAAGAAATTTACATGGAGCAACCAGAAGGTTTCAAAGTCAAGGGAAAAGAAAATCTGATGAGTAAGCTTAGGAAAAGCTTATATAGACACAAACAAGCACCTAGATGGTGGTACAAGAAGTTTAATTTATTTATGATGAGCCAAAGGTATAATAGAACCACATGTGATCATTGTGTGTTTATGAAGAAATTTTCAGATGATAATTTCATTATTCTTCTGCTATATGTTGATGATATGCTGATTGTTAGCTATGATGCTGGTAAAATTGAAAAACTTAAAAGAAAGTTAAGAAAGTCTTTTGCTATGAAAGACTTGGGATCAGTGAAACAAATACTTGGCATGAAGACTCTTCGTGATAGGAAGAAAATGAAGATTTGGCTATCTTAGGAGACTTACATTGAAAAGGTTCCTGAAAGATTCAACATGAGTAAAGCCAAAGTAGTTTGTTCTCCACTTGTAGGTCATTTCAAGCTTAGTTCGAAATAATATCCTACAAGTGAAGAAGAAAAAGAAGAAATATCCATAATGCCTTACTCATATGTAGTAGACAATTTGATGTATGCTATGGTTTGTATTAGGCAAGATATAGCTCATGCGTTGAGTTGTCAACCGATTTTTCTCTAATCCTAGTAAGAAACATTGGGTAGCAATGAAATTGATATTAAGATATCTAAGCAGTACTTCCAGGTTGTGTTTATGTTTTAGTAGTGATGAACCAGTGTTAGAAGGGTACGCAAATACAGACATGGCAGTTGATACTGATTCTAGGAAATCCACTTTGGGGTTCTTGATGATATTGTTGGGAAATCATAGGGGGGGGGCGACATCATATGCGCAGCGGAAGAACAAGAAAACAAAAATCCCCGATTCCCAAAAAGATGTTCATCGTCGTGCGAAGATTGGTGCGCAAAATCCGCAAAAACACAAAACTGCGTATAGAGATTGTGTTACCTAGGGAGATCGTATATCCCTGTTTCCTTGCAGATCCTTAGGAGAGGGTGAAGGAGGTCAAGCGTCCTCCTCTCTAGCGGTGATCCACACAGTAGGGTTGCGACGACGCTCCTCAAAACTCCAGGCCTACTCTGAGGTGGAGAGGGAGAGGAGAATAGGAAGGGCAAGCAAAGACTCTAGCCTATGAGGCTGTGAATCCCTCCTATTTATAGAGATCCCGTGTCAAAACCCTAATGGGTCCTTTCCCTAGTGGGTATTGGATCTGCATCCAATAAGATAAGGGCTCCGTCGGATATCTCATATCCGAACCTCTACTCATCGCAATGCCTACCATATGTGTATGACCCTCTAGGCCCAATATCGAGCTGGCCGTGAGTCATACCTGTCAGAACTCCTTCTAACTCAATGAATTATTATCTCTGTAATAATTCACTCGACTCATCGACTACGGAAGTACTAGGCCACTACGCCGTAGTCCCCAGACGATACAGGGGAATCCAATCCATTGGACCTGTCTGTCCTCAGTTACCATGTACCTATAGTCCCTCATCCATCTAATATCCCAGAGACCATATATCGAGCATGGTGCTGTCAGACCTATACGGTTTCTACTCGAGTCTCGCTCTAATCGGATTCTCCCGGAGAACTCTTTCTCTCTCAACCCGAATGACCCTGGCCAGGGATTTGTCTGAGCAAGAACACATGGGATATTCCTCTCATGATACCGAGAGTGGATGATCCTCTATCGACACTCAATAGCCCTCGTAAGGTCGACTACCACTCCCAATGACCAGCTGTACTAGATCTGGGAACAGCCAAACCTATAAGTCTGGTATCAAAGAGTGGAGCACTCATACAGGACATCCTTGGTGTCTCAAGTCTAAGAACCAGATACACCACTAGGACTACGGAATCGTTGTCTGACAATAAGGCATCATCAACCATCCAGCATTCCGTAAGCGGATCAATCAGTGAACTCATTCTCCAATGAGCACCTGTACTGTATCCCTAGTGTCCCTACACGAGCAGCTATGAGACCAGCTGCATCCATCATATGGACGGGTATATAGCACACCAGTCTATCCGGTTATCACGATGTCCCTCTCGAGTAACCTATGACCGGGATTATTTAGGATATGTGTTTAAAGGTGAATCGATCTCATTATCGTGATCTCATCACGATCCGATTCCCATTGCACAAATCCAAGGACATCACAATACATATGCATTTATGCAATAGTTATAAAGTGATATATGCCAAAATATAATAAGCAAAAAGATTCTGTATCAAGTCACACGTGCCATCACTCACGTGATTGGCTTGCTGGGCACTTATGACTAGCAATCTCCCACTTGACCTAAAGCCAATCACCTATGTGTCTGATCCCCATCAGACCCCTGTGACGCTCAAAGACAATCTGAGACAATGGCTTTGTTAGTGGATCTGCAATGTTATCTTCGGATGGAACTCTTTCCACTGCTACATCTCCTCGGGTTATGATCTCTCTTATAAGCTGGAACCTCCTCAGAACACTTCTGATGAGACCCGGGTTCCCTTATTTGAGTAATCACCCCATAGTTGTCGCAATATAAGTAAGTCGACTTGTCGCTATCTGTATCGACTCCCAAATCTGTGATGAACTTCTTCACCCAGACTCCCTCCTTTGCTGCATCTGATGCAGCAATGTACTCCGCCTCTATGGTCGAGTCAGCAGTGGTATCTTGCTTGGAACTCTTCCAGCACACTGCTCCTCCATTCAAGGTGTACACATACCCTGAATTCGACTTGCTATCATCGACATCAGACTGAAAACTTGAGTCAGTGTAGCCTTCAACCTTAAGGCTATTACCTCCATATACTAGTAAAAGATCCTTAGTCCTTCTCAAGTACTTAAGGATACACTTTACTGCTTTCCAGTGCTCCAAGCCTGGATCCGCTTGATACCTGCTCGTGACACTCAGAGCATGCGCTATATCAGGCCTAGTACATAGCATGGCATACATGATAGACCCTATTGCTGAGGCATAAGGTATCATATCCATGTTTGCCCTTTGGAATTTTCCATGCCAAACCTTTTGACAATGGTTTTTATGTACCTGGACTGGGACAAGCCAAGCATCCTCTTGGATCTATCTCTATAGATTCTAATCCCCAAGATATAGGATGCTTCCCCTAAGTCCTTAATGGAGAAGTGTCTAGATAACCAAGTCTTTACAGTGGATAGCATTCCTATGTCATTCCCAATGATGAGGATGTCATCCACATATAACACCAAAAAGCTAATAGCGCTCCCACTTACCTTCCTGTATACACAAGGCTCATCTTCGTTCTTAACGAAGTCATAAGATCTGATTGCCTAATCAAATCTTATGTTCCAACTTCGGGAAGCTTACTTTAGTCCATAAATGGATCTAAGCAATCTACACACCTTATCTGGGCAGTTCTTGGACACGAATCCCTCAGGTTGCATCATATACACCTCCTCCTCGAGGTTCCCGTTGAGGAATGCGATTTTCACATCCATCTGCCAGATCTCATAATCATAGTGTGCTGCAATAGCCAATAGAATTCTGATGGATTTTAGCATTGCTACGGGTGAGAAAGTTTCATCGTAGTCAACACCTTGCCTTTGACGATACCCCTTAGCCACTAGCCTTGCTTTATAGGTCTCTACCTTTCCATCTACTCCGATCTTTTTCTTAAAGATCCACTTGCAACCGATGGGTACAATACCTTCGGGTGCATCAACTAGGTTCCAAACCTTATTGGAGTACATAGAATCCATCTCAGAATTCATGGCTTCTTTCCACTTCCTGGAGTCTATACTCATAATAGCCTCCTCGTAGGTCTGAGGATCAATATCCTCTACATCCTCTGCTCTAATATGTCCCACATATCTCTCAGGAGGATGGGATACTCTATCAGACCTACGTAAAGTTGAAACTTGTGTATTAGATACCTGAACAGACTCGGGCTGTAGAGTGGTGCTTGAGCTTGGTTCTCCAACCTCGCTCAATTCTATCATTCTCCCACTGTCTCCGTCAAGAATGTGTTCCTTCTCAAGGAACACTGCTCTCTTAGCTACAAAGACCTTTTGGTCCTCGAGATGATAGAAGTAATACCCACAAGTTTCCTTGGGGTATCCCACAAATTTACATCGCCCTATCCTTGATTCTAACTTATCGGGGTTGTGTCTTTTAACATGGGCAGAGCAGCCCCAAATCTTAACTACTTTAAGATCAGGCTTCTTCCCTTTCCATATCTCATATGGTGTAGACACCACCGACTTAGTTGGAACTCTGTTCAGAAGGTAAGCTGCGGTTTCTAGGGCATATCCCCAGAATGAGATGGGTAGGTCAGCGAAACTCATCATGGACCGTACCATATCTAATAATGTACGATTTCTCCTTTCAGAGACACCATTGAGCTGAGGTGTATAAGGAGGTGTCCATTGGGATAATATCCCATGGTCCTTGAGGAAGTGAGTAAACTCTGTACTTAAGTACTCACCTCCTCGATCTGATCGAAGAGTTTTGATACTCTTTCCAATCTGGTTCTCCACCTCATTCTTATACTCTCTGAATTTCTCAAAGGCCTCGGACTTGTACTTCATTAAGTACACATATCCATACCTTGAGAAATCATCAGTAAATGTAATGAAGTAGGAGTAACCTCCAATGGCATGAGTTGACATGGGTCCACATACATCACTATGTATGAGTTCCAACAACTCAGTGGCTCTCTCTCCAGTTCCACTAAATGGAGAGTTGGTCAGTTTTCCACGAATGCAAGGCTCACAAGTTGCATATGACACATAGTCGAATGGATCTAGATATCCATCATTTAGCAACTTTTGAATCCTTCTTTCATGGATGTGACCTAGCCTACAATGCCACAGGTATGCACTGTTCAACTCATCTCGTTTCCTTTTGGACACATCTATATTCATGATATGTGGAGTGGTGTCTAACATAAATAAACCATTATGCAATGTTCCTTTCGTGATGATCTTATCATCTAATAATATCGAACAACCATTGTTCTCAAAAACAAATTTATATCCACTAACTGTTAAACATGAAATGGAGATAATGTTTTTGATAATAGAAGGAACAAAATAACATGCATCTAATGCAATAAAAGCTCCACTAGGCAGATGTAGGGCGACCTCGCCAACAGCTAATACAGCAACTTTTGCTCCATTACCCATTTTGAGGTCCATCTCGCCTCTCTCTAGTCTCCTAGGCCTTGCCAGAACCTGCAACGAATTACATATATGATAAGCACTACCGGTATCTAATACCCATGTGTTATCATAAGAGTCTGACAAATGGACACTGATCATGAATGTACCTGAAGCTTCATCAAGCTTTTGTTTCGCCCTTTCTGCAAGGTACTCTTTGCAGTTTCTCTTCCAGTGCCCATCTTTACCACAGTGGAAGCACTGGCCTTTGTCCTTTGTTGGGTCTTTCTTAGCAACCTTTGCTTTACCTTGTTTGCCCTTGCCCTTTCCCTTCTTAAGGGACCTTTCTGCTTTCCTTTTCTTTCTGGTCTCACCAGTGTAGAGAACTGGCTTCTCTTTCTTAATAGTACTCTCTGCCTCCCTCAACATATTGAGGAGCTCTGGGAGAGTCACCTCAAGCTTGTTCATATTAAAGTTCATTATGAACTGTGAAAAGGAATCTGGTAGGGATTGAAGCACAATGTCCACACACAAGTTATCCTCTAGGACCATTCCTAGACCTGTGAGTTTCTCTATCCACTCAATCATCTTTAGGACATGGTTCTGAACCGGTGTCCCCTCAGTCATCCTAGCGCGGAAAAGGCTCTTGGATATCTCATATCGTTGAGTCCTTCCCTGTTCCTCAAACAATTTACGGACATGTAGGAGAATGGATCTGGCATCCATCTTTTCATGTTGTCTCTGTAACTCTGGAGTCATAGAGCCCAACATATAGCACTGAGCAAGAGTGGAGTCATCAATGTACTTCACGTAGCGAGCGATCTCATCCTCGCTTGCCCCTTCTTCGGGCGTAGGCATCACTGTATCAAGGACGTACACGATTTTCTCCGCTGTGAGAACAATTCTCAAGTTACGGAGCCAATCCGTATAATTTGGACCAGTGAGGCGGTTGACATCAAGTATGCCACGTAAGGGATTTGAAAGCGACATTTTCTGAAAATAAAGATGTAGCAAAAATGAATAACATGCAGATTTTGCAAGAAATAAACTATCAAGATATGGACTTCTATCTTAATATGCTCCCACTATTTTACTAACGAGTCACGCGACACCCTCAGCACGTGAAACGGAAGTCTCCGGCAGACTTCTAGTGGGGATCAGGATCCAATCAGCGTCTTAGTGTAACCTCGAGGGACTCGACCAATCACACTAAGCCTAAAAGGTAGACAACTCTTGCCGATCACAACTCCTTGTGATTCCCGTCCTGTTCGGCCTCCGAATCACCATGGCCTCGAGGGACTCGACCAACCATGATGCTCGGTTAAGTCAACACCTTCGTTACAAGATGAGTCTGATTTGATGATATACCCTCGAGGGACTCGACCAAGCATATCATGCCCTCAGGTCACCGGTGACATCTCTATGTCGTAAGCAAGATAGCGAATCGCGATATAGGTGAGTCTCGAGGGACTCGACCAACTCAACCTACACCGGGATTCGGTTCCTACTCATAACGATGGAAGGCCACGTGGGTCAATCTAATTGCCTCACGTTTACCGACTTAATATTATCGAGAGATGTTTCTATGATTTGGTCTCCTAATATGACATGTCACACATATACATATTTAATATATATCTACATCGCATGCAAATATATATACATATCTAGTATGTGTATAAGCAATCACACCAGATGATCATGGACCACAACCTAATATGATTAGGCCCGAGCCAGTAGGCCTAATCACTCACATCAAGATCTATGTGTGCAACGGTGCATCTCCATGCCTTGTGATCGTCCATCTCGTCCTCGTTGGTTCCGTCGACATCTTGATGCATCTCCATGCATCACGATCGTCCGTCTCGTGGGTCCCGCTATGGCTTCCACGCTCCCGCTGCACCTCCTCATATGATTACAACTTAATCATAGGCACGCAGGCCCGACAATAAACGAGAAATATAATGGAGGTTCGCAGACCTCAATAATAATAATCACAAGTACACACATCACACGGTCCATGATCATCCGTCCACTCATCATACATCACATGTATAAATAATCATCATCATGTAGGACTACTAGATAATAATAAAAATAATAATCAACTAAACCTTTTAATTAATTAATATTTTCTGAAATCAGGGATATATAGGGAATTTCTCAATTCCTAAGGGTATTTTCGTAATTTGGACAAAAGACAGAAACTGGAATTTCTCAAATTTCGAGGGGCAAAACTATCTTTTGCGTAGAAAACCCTAATACCCTTTCCCCTTTTCGCTGCTGCCGCCGCCGCCACCCTGCCGGCGGCGGCCTGTGCGGCGGGGCGAGGGCACTGCCCTCGCCTGCAGGTGGCACGCCCGCTGGGGTCGCTGCCGCTGCAGGTGGGCGCCCCCGCGGACGCCGCCGCCTCCGCGGGCGGTTCTGCCCGCGAGTCAGCGCCCGCAGGTGGTGCTGTCTCGCTGGCGGCCGCCCCTGCGGGGTTTTTGCCCGTGGGAGCAGCGGCCACAGGCGCCGCTGCCCTGCGGTGCCTCAGCCCGCGCTGCTGCCCCGCGGCGCCTCTGCCCGCGGGCTCAGTGGCCGCAGGCGCTTCTACCGAGCGGGCTGCCAGCCCCGCCGGCCGCAAGCCTGCTGCAAGCAGACCGCCGGCCGGCTGCTGTAGGCACAGCGCTTGCGCATGCGCCGGCGCTGTGCTGCCTGGCTGCGGCTGCGGCTGGCTGCAGGCATGCAGATCGAGGGCAGCAACTGTTGCTGCCCTTCCTTGCTTTTGCGTCAACGATTTTGACGTCAATATTCTTCCTAAACACAACACACGCAGTTCAAAAACCAATCATTCGCACGAACAACCTGGCTCTGATACCACTGTTGGGAAATCATAGGGGGGGGGCGACATCATATGCGCAGCGGAAGAACAAGAAAATAAAAATCCCCGATTCCCAAAAAGATGTTCATCGTCGTGCGAAGATTGGTGCGCAAAATCCGCAAAAACACAAAACTGCGTATAGAGATTGTGTTACCTAGGGAGATCGTATATCCCTGTTTCCTTGCAGATCCTTAGGAGAGGGTGAAGGAGGTCAAGCGTCCTCCTCTCTAGCGGTGATCCACACAGCAGGGTTGCGACGACGCTCCTCAAAACTCCAGGCCTACTCTGAGGTGGAGAGGGAGAGGAGAATAGGAAGGGCAAGCAAAGACTCTAGCCTATGAGGCTGTGAATCCCTCCTATTTATAGAGATCCCATGTCAAAACCCTAATGGGTCCTTTCCCTAGTGGGTATTGGATCTGCATCCAATAAGACAAGGGCTCCGTCGGATATCTCATATCCGAACCTCTACTCATCGCAATGCCTACCATATGTGTGTGACCCTCTAGGCCCAATATCGAGCTGGCCGTGAGTCATACCTGTCAGAACTCCTTCTAACTCAATGAATTATTATCTCTGTAATAATTCACTCGACTCATCGACTACGGAAGTACTAGGCCACTACGCCGTAGTCCCCAGACGATACAGGGGAATCCAATCCATTGGACCTGTCTGTCCTCAGTTACCATGTACCTATAGTCCCTCATCCATCTAATATCCCAGAGACCGTATATCGAGCATGGTGCTGTCAGACCCATACGGTTTCTACTCGAGTCTCGCTCTAATCGGATTCTCCCGGAGAACTCTTTCTCTCTCAACCCGAATGACCCTGGCCAGGGATTTGTCTGAGCAAGAACACATGGGATATTCCTCTCATGATACCGAGAGTGGATGATCCTCTATCGACACTCAATAGCCCTCGTAAGGTCGACTACCACTCCCAATGACCAGCTGTACTAGATCTGGGAACAGCCAAACCTATAAGTCTGGTATCAAAGAGTGGAGCACTCATACAGGACATCCTTGGTGTCTCAAGTCTAAGAACCAGATACACCACTAGGACTACGGAATCGTTGTCTGACAATAAGGCATTATCAACCATCCAGCATTCCGTAAGCGGATCAATCAGTGAACTCATTCTCCAATGAGCACCTGTACTGTATCCCTAGTGTCCCTACACGAGCAGCTATGAGACCAGCTGCATCCATCATATGGACGGGTATACAGCACACCAGTCTATCCGGTTATCACGATGTCCCTCTCGAGTAACCTATGACTGGGATTATTTAGGATATGTGTTTAAAGGTGAATCGATCTCATTATCGTGATCTCATCACGATCCGATTCCCATTGCACAAATCCAAGGACATCACAATACATATGCATTTATGCAATAGTTATAAAGTGATATATGCCAAAATATAATAAGCAAAAAGATTCTGTATCATGTCACACGTGCCATCACTCACGTGATTGGCTTGCTGGGCACTTATGACTAGCAGATATTTGCAGGGGGAGCAGTCTCTTAGCAATCTAAGTTACATAATTGTGTTGCTTTATCAACCATAGAAGCAGAATATATAGCAAGTACTGAAGCCTACAAGGAAACTTTATGGATGTAAAAGTTTCTACAAGAATTGGGCTTAAAGCATAAATGATATACTGTTTACTATGACAATCAGAGTTGTTGAATCTCGGATTTTGATGATGAAGTCAATTGTCATTTGGTTATCTACTCCATATGTTGAGATAAGTATGCAGGATTAACTACGTTGGCAGTAAGACATGTAGTAGGTGTTAAGCCAGAGTCAAGACCAAGATCGCGTTGGGGGTTCGAGAGTTCATCGGAAGTCCGGATGGTCATTGGAGGTTCTGCGGGAACAATCCGAGAAGTCTAGGAGCTTGCCAAAGAAGCTTGTTAAAACTCGCCAAGAGGATCATCGCAAGTCCAGGAGTTTACCGGGAGTTCGCCGGAGCATCGCCGAGGGTTCATCGGATGTTCGTTGGAAGTTCACCGGAAGCTCGTTGGAAGAAGCGATTGATGCACCGAAACACGATCTATAGTATTCATGTCTTAATTATTGTAGTTAGCATGTAGATTAAGTTACGATTGGGAGGTGATCCCATTAACTTAATTTGGGGCCAACTGGACCCTCAGCAGACCCAAATTCGGCTGAATAGATCAGCCCGTTCAGATCCAAAATTCTTGGCCGGCGGTGGCACCGCCCAAGAGACTCGGTCTCCCAGGAGTTTTGGGCGGTAGAACCGCCCCTGTCAAGCGGTGGTACCACCGGTAGTTATTACTGCCAGCGGTGGTACCACTTGAGCTCGTTCTCCGAGCGATGTCAGGCGGTAGTACCGCCTAGACTGAGTGGTAGTACCACTCAATGATAGATGACAGGTGGTAGTACCATCGAGTTATGGCAGTGGTACCGCCAGGACGTCGGAAATCCAGGAATGGATTCTTTTGAGCTCCGAATTCAAACTGATTGGGGCCTATATAAACCCCACCCTCTCCTGCATGAAAGGGCACCGAAAGCTTGCTCTTATTTTGAGTATTTAAGAGCTTAAAAGTGCTGTAAAAGGTTAGAGTTCCTCTCCCTCTTTTGTTTCTAAGTCTTGATCATTCAAGAGATGAGTGAAAACTTGTAAGGGTTGTCTCCTAAGCCAGTCAAAAGAAGAAAAGCTGTAAAAGGGTGGTTGGCCTTTGCCTATTGAAGGAAGGCCTCTAGTGGACGTCGGTGACCTCGTAGGAGGAGGAAGCCAAAAGTGGATGTAGGTCAAGATTGACCGAACCACTCTAAATCTTGATTTGCATTTACATTATGCTCTTTGTCTTAATTGTAAACTGCCTCCGTTACTTTACATCAAGTATACTTCCATTTGCTCTCAAGTTAAAGATCTTTCTGAAATGATTTTTGTATGAATTCTTTTTGAACTGACGAAAGTTTTCCACTGCACTAATTCACACCCCCCCCCCCCCCTCTTAGTGCTCTTGATCCTAACAATTGGTATTAGAGTGGGTTCACTCTCAGTTGGATTAAAACCCAAGAGAGATGGTATATGCCGGAAACCAAGAGGGTCACTCTATTACACATCTGCCCATGTTCAATGGGATGGACTACACCTATTGGAAGACCCGAATGAGGATCTTCCTTATTTTCATGGATTTTGAACTTTAGAATATTTTTGAAAATGAATTTTCAAAGTCTTCTCTTCCAATGATCGATTGGAATGAATTGGAGAAAAAGACTTTCACTCAAAATGCAAAGGCTATGAATGCTTTATTTTATGCACTTGATAAAAACGAGTTTAATCATGTTTTGATTTGTGAAACTACATTTGATATTTGGCATACACTCGAAGTGAATCACGAAGGCATGAGTAGAGTGAAAGAGTCAAAAATCAATCTTTTAGTACATTCTTATGAACTCTTTTGAATGAAACCGAGCGAGACCATAGATAACATGTACACCTGTTTCACGGATGTTGTCAATGGTCTAAAAGGACTCGGTAAAAGTTTTTCAGATTTCGAGCTCGTTAATAAAATTCTAAGATCCCTTCTAAAGAGTTGGGACCCTAAAGTCAATGCTATTCAAGAGGCTAAAGATTTAAACAACTTCCCTCTTGAAGAATTAATCGGGTCATTAATGACCTACGAAATGACTTGCAAAGCTCATGAAGAGCATGAGGACACCCTTCCAAAGAACAGGAAGGATATGGCACTTAGAACTCAAGAAGACCACATGAGAGAAAACTCAAGTGATGAGGACTTTAACGATGACTTGGCACTTCTAACAAGGAAATTTAAAAAATTTATTAAAAGAAATAAATTTAAAAATGACAATAAAAATAAATTTGAACCTAAAAAGAACCAAATTATTTGCTACAAATGCAAGAAGCCGGGACACTATAAAAATGATTGTCCCTAAGCCAAGAAGAGAACACCAAAGAAGAAGGCGCTCAAAGCAATATGGGATGACTTAAGTGAATCCGAAGAAGTAAGTTGCTCATTATGCACTCATGGCCATTGGAGAGGAGGTATCAAATTTAATTGATGTAGATTTATCATTTGATGAATTATTAAATGCTTTCCATGATTTATTTGATGAATGCAAAACAATTAGTAGAAAATATAAATTGTTAAAAAAGGAGCATGATATTCTTGTTAGGAATTTTGATAAATTAAAAATTAAACATAATGATAGTTTAGTTCCATGTACGAAATGCCATGACTTAGAAGTACTCCATAAGGAGAACATGCTACTCAAGGATACCTTGAAGAAATTCGAGGTTGGTAGCAAGTACTTGAACATGATCCTTACCGATAAGGGTCACGTTCCTAAAAGAAGTGGAATCGAATTTGTAAGAAGCTCTCACCAAAATCCAACCACTTTCATTAAAGGCCCTATCTTGCATGTTTCGCACCAAAACAAGTGCAACTTTTATTGCAAACATCGATATAGAACTTATCATTGTCCATTCAAGAAGATTAGTCCTAACAAATTGATTTGGGTTCCTAAAAGAAACGTAATAAATTCCATTCAACATGACAAACAATTTAGATCGGTTTTTTAGGCACCCAAGATTAAATGGGTACCTAAAAATCATCCTTTTTTATAGAAACATATATCACCATAAGCTAGGAGCAAGAGATGGTACCTTAATAGTGGATGCTCAAGGTATATGATCGGAGATCCATCTCAATTCTCTAAGCTCACTAGCATAGACGAAGGCGATGTCACCTTCGGAGACAACAACAAGGGTAAAATCATTAGCAAAGGAACCATAGGTAATAAATCCAACTTCTTTATTGAAGATGTTTTGTTAGTTGATGGTTTAAAACATAACCTCTTGAGCATTAGTCAATTGTGTGATAAAGGATATATTATCAAATTTGAATCTATTGCTTGCATCATTGAAAAACCACACAAAAACACATCTATGATTGCATTAAAACAAAATAACATATACACCATTGACATCAATGATCTTTATAATGAAATGTGTTTCTCGATTTTGAATGATGTGTTGAATCTCATATTTTGATGATGAAACTACTTGATATATGTTTATGATTTAATTTGTATTTTGAGTGATGCAGGATGCTTTGATCAGGATGAGACAATTAAAGCAGGAAAATCATGTTGTGCCAGAGGAACATGTCAGAAGATTGGACGTCGGGCTAGTGGATCGGTCGACGTATCGACAGAAGGCTTCGGGCTGTGGACTCGGGCATCAGGCCAAGAAGAGCGGATATTGTGCCAAGGATATCAGAGTTGCGGAGTCACCGGCCGATTGGACAATAGGCTACAGGAGAGGACGATACGCCGAAGAATCGGACAAAGCGTCGAGGGACCAATGACAAGCCGGACAACTTGGTTAATTGCTTAGGATTAATTGTCTCGATCAAAGTTTTGTTTTAAGTGTGCAGGATTAACTATGATGGAAGAAAGACATGCAGCAGGAGTTGCGCCGGAGTCAAGACAATGATCACGTTGGGAGTTCGAGAGTTCGACGAAAGTTCGGACAATCGTCGGAGGTTCTACGGGAACAAATCTGAGAAGTCCATGAGCTTGCCAAAGAAGCTCGTCGGAACTCGCCAAGTGGATCGTCACAAGTCCAGGAGTTTGCCGGAAGTCCGCAGGAGCATCACCGAGGATTCATCGGATGATCGACGGAAATTCGTCGGAAGCTCGCCGGAAGAAGCGATTGACACAACGGAGTAAGTTGCAGTAAATGTCTTAGGGAATATCGTAGTTAGCACAAAAATTAAGTTGGAAATGGGAGGTGATCCCATTAACTTAATCTTGGGGCAATTGGGCCCCTGAAAAACCCAAATTGGGCCGAATGGATCAACCCATTCGGACCCTGATTTCTGCTAGGCGGTTGAACCGCCCAAGCCAAGAGGTGGCACCGCCTGGGCTAAGTCTCCGAGTGAGACTGGGCGGTGCAACCGCCCCAGCCAGGCGGTGGCACCGCTTGGGCTCAGTCTTCGAGCGAGACTGGGCGGTGCAACCTCCCTTGACAGAGGTGGCACCGCTTGGGCTCGGTCTCCGAGCTCTGGCTGAGAGGTGCAACCGCCTCAGTCAGGCGGTGGCACCGCCTGAGCTCGGTCTTCGAGCTCTGGCAGGAGGTGCAATCGCCCCTGACAGGAGGTGGCACCGCCTAGAGGCTCAATCTTCGAGCTCTGCCAAGCGGTGCAACCGCTCCAGTCAGGAGGTGCAACCGCCAGATCCCGGAATTCCGGGAATTGACAGTTTTGAGCTCCAAATTTGAACTGGGTTGGTGGCTATAAATACCCCACCCATTCAGCACTGATAGCATAGAACATACACCAAAATCTTGATCTTGTTCTATGATTTTTAGAGCTCAAAATTGTTGTAAAGGCCAAAAGTTATTCTCCCTCTTTTCTTCCAAGTTTTGAGCTTTAAAGAGAGGAGAGAAAATTCTGTAAGGGTTGTCTCCTAAGCCCGTCAAAAGGAGTGAAACTGTAAAAGGGTGGTTGGCCTTCGCCTATTGAAGGAAGGCCTCTAGTTGACGTTGGTGACCTCGTCGGTGGAGGAAGCCAAAAGTGGAGTAGGTCAAGATTGACCGAACCACTCTAAATCTCGGTTTGTATTTACTTTAAGCATCTTATCTTTACTGCAAACCTCCTCAATAGCTTACTGTCTTCTGTGCTTTTACGAACGTGTCTCAAAGTTTAGTGCTTTCCGAATCAGCGTTTAGACGCAAATCGCTTTTATCGTACGAACGTCGTATTTTAGTTTGCACTTATATTCTGATTTCCATTATAACTGCAAGCTACCTTCATAGATTTACTTTAACTTCATCTCGCTTGATCTTAAGTTAAAGTAATCTTAGAATCGGCTTTCACACCGAAATCACTTTTATCGTATAAACGCAGTTTTTATTAATCGCAGAAAGATTTCCGCTGCACTAATTCACCCCCCCTCTTAGTGCTCTTGATCCTAACAATTGGTATCAGAGCGGGGTTAACTCTCAAATGGATTAAAACCCAAGAGAGATGGCATACGCCGGAAACCAATAGGGCCATTCTATTACACGCCCACCCATGTTGAATGGGATGGACTACAACTATTGGAAGACCCGAATGAGGATCTTTCTTATTTCTATGAATTTGGATTTATGGAATATCATTGAAAATGATTTTCAACTTCCCTCTAAACCGATGAACGAATGGTCGGATTTGGAGAAGAAATGTTTTTCTTTAAACGCAAAGGCTATGAATGCCTTATTTTGCGCTTTGGACAAAAATGAGTTCAATCGGATTTCTATATGCGAAACGGCTTTTGACATTTGGCGAACACTTGAAATCATGCATGAAGGAACTAGTAGAGTCAAAGACTCGAAAGTTAACATTTTATTGCATGATTTTGAGCTTTTTCGAATGCAACCAAGCGAGACTATAGGCGACATGTACACCCGTTTCACAGATGTTGTCAATAGTTTAAGAGCTCTTGGAAAATGTTTTTCAGATTTTGAACTTGTAAACAAGATTTTGCGTTCTCTTTCTAAGAAGTGGGATTCAAAAGTAACTGCAATACAAAAAGCTAAAAACCTAAACAACTTACCACTTGAAGAACTAATTGGTTCGTTGATGACATATGAAATGGTGCACAATGCACATGATGAACAAAATCATCTTCCAAAGAACAGGAAGGATTTGGAACTCCGGACAAATGAATACCACTTGAGCGATGACTCAAGTGATAAGGACAATGATGAACTTGAACTTCGAACACTAAATCTTAATAAGTTTATTAAACAAAAATCTAAAATAAATAATAAACTTGAACGAAGGAAGAGGCCAAAGAAGAAGAACACAAAGTGGGATGAATCGAGCTCCTCCGAAGATGAGGAGAAAATCAAGAATGGCGAGGTGGCAAACTACGCCTTAATCGCTTTCAATGATGAGGTAATCGAAATCCCCCAAATTTATTTTGAAATTACTTGATGCTTTCATGATATATTTTCTCTTTTAGTTTAGAATTAATTTTCTTAAAAATTACATGTTAAAAAAAAAAATTATGATCATGCTAAGTAATTTCAAAAATGATAATATTGCATATTTTATGATAAACAAATAAAATAATCTTGATTGAAAATATGAAATCATTGTTAAGAAGTAATAATGTGTATTACGTTGATTTCCATTGTTATTTCTCGATTTTGATTAAAAAATCATGTTTGATTTGAAGAAATGCATAATGATGAAATTAAATATTTTGATTAACAATTTTATGCTTGAGATTTTAAGCTGATGATAAGCATGTGTCATTTTCATGAGTGTATTTGAAAAACTATGGCAAAAATGTGCTTGAATGCATGAACTTGTTAAGATTATTTTTCGGATTTTCTTGATTCAATGTTCAAATCACTTAATTGTCATAATGATTTTACACTATTACATACCCCTTAATAACATGTTGGAAATTATGTGTTTTGGATACAAAATTTTTTATGATCATGAGCATGTTTTATTTTTATGATTGAACTTGAAAATCTATAGCAAAATCTTGTCTGAATGCATGAAAGTGTTAATTTCATTTTCGGATTCGCTTAACAATTGGTATCCTAACAACCGGATTTTCTCATACACTTATTATATGAAAAATATTTTTCTGAAATGGATTTGATGAAATGATTCTTGCTTATAAATTCTATCTTGAAATATGAATGATAGTGTTTTTACTTGCAAAGATTTGTTTCACATACATATCTCCTATGATTCATGTGTAGAGAAAGAATTTATAAATCATAATACAATAAGATTTCTTATGCAAAAATAAAGTGCTTTTGTGATTCGTTGTTGAAGAAAATAATTATTAAAATCATGATCTTGATAATTATAACATGAAGGTCGTTCATTATGCTCCCTACATTTATCAAAAAGGAATTCTTCAAATGAAGTGTAACTTGTCTTCTGATTTCTTAGAATTCAATGAAGTGTCATATTGATATCTTGATACTTGGAATATTTTAAAATGTGATCTTGATAAGAATGTTTCAAGTTGCTCTTTGTGCTATATCTTTTCAAATGAATCATGAGCCTTGATATCATATATTTCATAATTTAGAAATAACAAGATTTCTTTGCCTTGTATGTCTTATGTGATGATTGTACATCAATTTGCTTTATTATGAATTATATGAATCTTGATCGTGAACTTGTTAAGAAGAATCTTAATGAACCATGAATCATATCTTTGGTATTCACGAATTGATCCTCATTGATATCTTTCATTGATATGATAAATTATCATCTCATGATATATCACATAATTATATCATGCTTTGCAATTGTATCATGCGATCTTTGCTGAATTTTCACATTGATATTCTCCATGACATGATTTCTTTGCATTATTGTCTTGTATGCTTCATGTGATAATATGAATACATGAAACACTTATGATATGATTTTTATGCAATTCCTTGTATTCATGAAATGTTTATCTCATCACCTAATAATTCTTCTTGATATTCCTTATGTGATGATAAGAATACATGAAATATTCATTAATTTGTTTTGATGTATACAAATAAGAAGTTTCGATCATGCATGATAGGAGGTAATTTGACAAATTTGGTACCATCATGTTGCAAAATAAATAATGATTAGGAATCATGCATTAATGATGATTTTATATTTTATGATTTGGCATGATGCATCCAATGATGAAATATTCATAAATTTGAAATGATGCATGCAATACTTATGACAATGATGTACATGATGTATTATATATGATATGTATCATGAATGCTTTAAATGATGAATGTTTGGTATCATAATCAACATGTTGATAAATGCTTAAAAATTTTAATGTTTGAGTATCATGTATGATATACCCATTAATGATGATTGATTTTTCGGTATCATGCATGAAAAATAAGGTTTTTGAAATTGTGTATGTTTTAATTTGAATATATAATGATGCACAAATAAAATTGATACTTACCTTTGTCATAATCTGAAAATTGAAGAAAAAAAGGGGGGGGGGGGTCTTCCCTTCTTTTTGACAATGACAAAGGGGGAGCAATAATTTCTAGCGTGGACATCATGAAAAGAGGCAAACTAGCTAGCTTACACAATTCAAGATGGAAGCAAAAATTTTGCTAGCTTGCACTTTGCAAAGAAAGCAAAAATGATACTTCTCAAAAGAGAAGAAAGAGCTTGTTATCTTAAACACCACAAGCTTGCCAAACAAAAATTGCAAAAGTGCTTTCTTGCCTATCTCAAAAAGCAAAACTTGCAACTTGCACATTACAATAGGAAGCAAGAATCATAAGCTTACACAAGAAAGCTATCTTGCATTTTCTTTTGAAATTTTTGCTAGCTTGTATGTAGTAAAACTTGCATATCGTAAAAATTGCAAGCTTGTAGTATAAAGAGAAGCAAATAGTTGCTATCTCAAGAAAATTAAACATGCTAAACTTACACCTTGCAATGGAAGCAAAATTGCGAGCTCAAACATTGCAAAGGAAGCAAAAATTTGCTAGCTTGCAACTTGCATATTTCAAGAAGCAAGAGTTACCTTCTTGAACATCTCTAAATTGCTAGCTTGCAAGTTCTAAAATGTTGTAACATTGCTAGCTTGCATGTTCTAAAAGTGCTATCTTGTATGCTGTAAAACTTGCATATCTAAAACTTGATAGCTTCAATGTTCTAAGCATGATGTAACATTTGCTGAATTTTCTGGCTTCAAAACTGCATGATGATAAAACTCGATATTATGTTTTTCATGCAATAAGTTAAACTAATATTCCAAACATAAGAATAGTTGGACTTCTCCTTTTTGTTGATGGCAAAGGGGGAGAAGTATGATGTTATGCATAAGTTTATGCATAAGTTCAGGACGACATGTCGCAAGTATTCATGATGAATATTGCAATGACTTGAATTCAGTTTCAATTCAAGATTCTATCAATATGACATAATGATAGGGGGAGTTTGTTTAAACTCCGGGAGTTAAGTTTAACTCCGCCATCAAGTGGTTGTCATCATCAAAAAGGGGGAGATTGTTGAATCTCGTATTTTTATGATGAAACTACTTGATATATGTTTATGATTTAATATGTGTTTTGAGTGATGCAGGATGCTTTGATCAGGATGAGACAATTAAAGCAGGAAAATCATGTTGTGCCGGAGGAACATGTCAAAAGATTGGACGTCGGGCTAGTGGATCAGTCGACGTATTGACAGAAGGCTTCGGGCCGTGGACTCGGGCATCGGGCCAAGAAGAACAGGTATTGTGCCAAGGATATTGGAGTTGCGGAGTTAACTGGCCGATTGGGCAATAGGTTGTAGGAGAGGATGATGCGCCGAAGAATCGGACAAAGCGTCGAGGGATCAATGACATGCCGGACAACTTGGTTAATTGCTTAGGATTAATTAACTCGATCAAAGTTTTGTTTTAAGTGTGCAGAATTAACTACGATGGAAGAAAGACATGCGGCAGGAGTTGCACCGGAGTCAAGACAATGATCACGTTGGGAGTTCGAGAGTTCGACGGAAGTTCGGACAGTCGTCGGAGGTTCTACGGGAACAAATCCAAGAAGTCCATGAGCTTGCCAAAGAAGCTCGTCAGAACTCGCCAAGTGGATCGTCGCAAGTCCAGGAGTTTGCCGGAAGTCCGTAGGAGCATCACCGAGGATTCATCGGATGATCGACGGAAGTTCGCTGGAAGCTCGCTGGAAGAAGCGATTGACGCACCGGAGCAAGTTACAATAAATATCTTAGGGAATATCGTAGTTAGCACAAAGATTAAGTTAGAAATGGGAGGTGATCCCATTAACTTAATCTTGGGGCAATTGGGCCACTGAAAAACCCAAATTGGGCCGAATGGATCAACATATTCGGACCCTGATTTCTGCCAGGCGGTTGAACCGCCCAAGCCAGGAGGTGGCACCGCCTGGGCTAAGTCTCCGAGCGAGACTGGGTGGTGCAACCGCCCCAGCCAGGCGGTGGCACCGCTTGGGCTCAGTCTTCGAGCGAGACTGGGCGGTGCAACCTCCCTTGACAGAGGTGGCACCGCTTGGGCTCGGTCTCCGAGCTTTGGCCGAGAGGTGCAACTGCCTCAGTCAAGCGGTGGCACCGCCTGAGCTAGGTCTTTGAGCTCTGGCAAGAGGTGCAACCGCCCCTGACAGGAGGTGGCACCACCTAGAGGCTCAGTCTTCGAGCTCTGCTAGGCGGTGCAACCGCTCCAGTTAGGAGGTGCAACCGCCAGATCCCGAAATTTCGGGAATTGACAGTTTTGAGCTCCAAATTCAAACAGGGTTGGGGCCTATAAATACCCCACCCATTCAGCACTGATAGCATAGAACATACACCGAAATCTTGATCTTGTTCTGTGATTTTTAGAGCTCAAAATTGTTGTAAAGGCCAAAAGTTCTTCTCCCTCTTTTCTTCCAAGTTCTGAGCTTTAAAGAGAGGAGAGAAAATTCTGTAAGGATTGTCTCCTAAGCCCGTCAAAAGGAGTGAAATTGTAAAAGGGTGGTTGTCCTTCGCCTATTGAAGGAAGGCCTCTAGTTGACGTCGGTGACCTCGTCGATGGAGGAAGCCAAAAGTGGAGTAGGTCAAGATTGACCGAACCACTCTAAATCTCGGTTTGCATTTACTTTAAGCATCTTATCTTTATTGCAAACCTCCTCAATAGCTTACTGCCTTCTGTGCTTTTACGAACGTGTCTCAAAGTTCAGTGCTTTCCGAATCGACGTTTAGACGCAAATCGCTTTTATCGTACGAACGTCGTATTTCAGTTTGCGCTTATATTCTGATTTCCATTATAACTGCAAACTACCTTCATAGATTTACTTTAACTTCATCTCGCTTGATCTTAAGTTAAAGTAATCTTAGAATCGGCTTTCATACCGAAATCGCTTTTATCGTACAAACGCAGTTTTTATTAATCGCAGAAAGATTTCCACTGCACTAATTCACCCCCCCTCTTAGTGCTCTTGATCCTAATATGACGATGCTTGGCTTTGGCATAGGAGATTAGGTCATGCTAGCATGAAACTAATCACCCAAATTTCATCCAAAGAACTTGTCAAAGGAATTTATTATATCAAGTTCATCAAAGATAATATGTGTGATATTTGTCAATTAGGAAAATAAATAAAGGGTAGCTTCAAATCTAAGAATCAAATAAGCACCTCTAGACCTTTGCAATTGATCCATATGGACTTATTCGGACCAATCTCTATATCAAGCCTAGGAGGTAGCAAATATGCTTTTGTTATTGTAGATAATTATAGTAGATACACTTGGACTTATTTCTTGAAATACAAAAGTGAATGCTTTAGATATTTCACCAAGTTTTGTAAACTTGTTCAAAATGAAAAGGGTTCTATGATTTCATCAATTCGAAGTGATCACGGTGGTGAATTTCAAAACCATGATTTCTAAGAATTTTATGAATCTAATGGATATAACCACAACTTCTCTACTTCAAGAAATCCTTAAAAAAATGGAGTAGTAGAAAGAAAGAATAGAAATTTACAAGAAATGGTAAGAACCATATTGAATGAACATAGTCTACCCAAATATTTTTGGACCAAAGTCGTAAACATGGCATGCTATGTTATGAATAGAATTCTAGTAAGACCCTTACTCACCAAAACCCCTTATGTGTTGTGGAACAACAAAAAACCCAACGTTTCATATTTTAAAGTTTTTGGGTATAAGTGTTTTATATTGAATGAAAAAGATGCCTTAAGAAAATTTAATGCTAAATCTGATGAAAGAATTTTTCTTGGTTATTCCTCGATTTCTAAAGCATTTCGTATCTTCAATAAAAGAACTTTAATTATAGAAGAATCCATTCATATTGTCTTCAATGAGATTTTCGAAATCAAGAAAAATGATTTTGATGATAATGTTAATTTTGATTCCTTGAATTTAAATGAAACCCCTTCTCCAACTAGCAACTTTGATGCATCCACTTCTGAAACATCCTTACCTAAGGATTGGAAGTATGTAGATGCTCATCCTAAGGAGCTAATCATAGGAGACACATCTAAGGGGTTCAAACACATTCTTCTCTTAAAAATTTTTGTGCTAACGTCGCTTTTCTCTCCCAAATTGAACCTAAATATATTGATGAAGCCATGAGGTATTATCGCAATGCAAGATGAGTTAAATCAATTTGAGAGAAATGAGGTATGGAAGCTTGTTCCTAGGCCAAATGACCATTTAGTTATTGGTACTAAATGGGTCTTTAAAAACAAGCAAGATGAATATGGTATCATAGTTAAAAACAAGGCTAGATTAGTGGCCAAAGGTTTCAATCAAGAAGAAGGTAACGATTACGAAGAAACCTTCGCTCCTATGGCTCGATTAGAAGCCATAAGGATGCTCCTTGCCTATGCTAGTAGTAATAATTTTAAGTTGTTTCAAATGGATGTTAAATGCACTTTTCTTAGTAGCTATATTTCCGACGAAGTTTATGTTGAACAACCTCCCGGATTTGAAAATAATAGTCTCCCTAATCATATGTTTAAATTAACTAAAGCTCTCTATGATTTAAAATAAGCCCCAAGGGCTTGGTTTGAGAGACTTAGCTCTTTTCTTATTGAAAATAATTTCTCTAAAGGCAAGGTCGATACTACATTGTTTATCAAAAATTTTAAAAATAATTTTCTCATTGTTCAGATTTATGTTGATGATATTATCTTTGGTTCTACGAACAAATCTCTTTGTGAATCTTTTGCTAAAACTATGAGTCTTGAATTTGAAATAAGTTTGATGGGAGAATTAACCTTCTTTTTAGGCTTATAAATTAAACAACAAAGCAATGGCATCTTTATTAGTCAAACTAAATACGCTTTAGATTTGATAAAAAGATTTAATATGGATAGCTCAAAAGCTATCAACACTCCTATGAGCACCTTCACTAAGTAAGAAATTGATAAAAGTGAAAAAAGTTTTGATCAAAAAACTTATAAGGGTATGATAGGAAGTTTACTTTACCTCACTGCAACTAGACCAGATATCATGTTCAGTGTAAAACTTTGTGCTAGGTTTCAATGGAATCCTAAGATATCTCATCTCAAAGTAGTTAAAAGAATACTTAGATATCTTAAAGGTACCACAATCTAGGATTATGGTATCCAAAATCCAAGAATTTTGAGCTAATTGCTTATACTGGTACGGATTTTGCTGGGTGTAGACTAGATAGAAAAAGCACATCAGGAACATGTCAATTTTTAGGACATGCCCTTGTTTCCTGGTCATCTAAGAAATAAAACTCGGTTTCACTATCAACAACCGAAGCTGAATATATTGTAGCTAGTGCATGCTATGCATAAGTTATGTAGATGAAAAACACCTTAGAAGATTATAAAGTTCATCTTAAAAATATTTTTATTAACTGTGATTACACGAGTGCAATATGCTTAACAAAGAATCTCATTCAACACTCAAGAATAAAGCATATTGATATTAGACATCACTTTATACGAGTTCATGCCACTAATCATGATGTAATTATAGAGTTCATTGATACTAAATATCAACTAGCTGATATTTTTACAAAGCCTTTAAGTGAAGAACAATTTGATTTCATTAGAAGAGAATTAGGAATGTTGATTTGTCTGAATGCATGAACTTATTAAATTGGTTTTTCGGACTTTCTTGATTCTATGATCAATCACTTAATGCTAAAAATCTTATGATATGAATTTTACATGACTATATGCTTCAATAACATGTTGGAAATTATGTGTCTTGATTTCCATGATGATAAGCATGTTTTAACTTTATGATTATGTTTGAAAAGCTATGACAAAACTTTGTCCGAATGCATGACTTTGTTAAACTTCATTTTCAGACTTTCTTGATCCTAACAATGCATGATTTTATATTTTTCTTCTAGATTAAATTAATTTCTTGAATGGAGCTTTCATGAGCCTATGTCATATCAAGTTTATTTCATATGCTCCATGATTTTTGACATAGGAAATTGATTAACAAATGCATCTCTCATGGATTTACCTTGTAAAAAATGATTTTTAATCGAGAAATGGATTTGATGAAATGAATTCCTTCTTGATGAAGGAAGACTTTTTTTTTAATAAACACTTGCAAGAATTTAATTTCACATGTATATCTTGATTCTTGTAAAAATAAAGCATGATTTAATCTTTTATCATTTTTAACTTCATTCAAAGTTAGTTCATAATAATGGCTTTCCTCCTTCATGCAAAACGTTAATGACAAATAAGGAAGAAGTAATGAAAGCTATCTCCTTAATGGACTTTTGAATGATACCAT
This sequence comes from Musa acuminata AAA Group, assembly GCF_036884655.1. Classification (NCBI taxonomy): domain Eukaryota; kingdom Viridiplantae; phylum Streptophyta; class Magnoliopsida; order Zingiberales; family Musaceae; genus Musa; species Musa acuminata. The sequence goes on along the minus strand of NC_088349.1, from coordinate 30,500,366 downwards.
GTCATGATTGCTTGAAAAATAATTTGTATGAATGGTATCTTATGGTTGTAAAATAATATGAATCTTTACCTCGCTTATTACTATGCTTGAAATAATCTTGAATCGTTCTCCTTTTTGTTGATGATAAAAGGGGAGAAATATGTGATAAATTGATGATAGAATGAATTGCTATGATTGCCTTATTTGCATTAATGATAAGATATCTAGAGTTACATTGTAATTTTATAATGTTGATATCTTGCCATATAATGAATTACTATGATTGTCATATTTGCATCATGTTAAGATATCTAGAGCTTACATCGGAATCTTACAAATTGATATCTTACCATGTGATGAATTGCTATGATTGCTATCTTTCACATATGAAATATAAGACTTGAAAATGTATGTCAAGCCTTGACATCATTTTCAGAAAGATACATCATGATAGGAATCATGATGGGGGTATTGATAAGTTTAAATGAACTTAACTTATCAATATGTCTCTTGAATTCAAAGGCTTTGAATTCAAGAATGACTTATCTCAAGTATGACATATAGATAGGGGTAGTTAAGGTTAAGTCCGTCATTAATTGATTGTCATCATCAAAAAGGGGGAGATTGTTGAATCTTATATTTTGATGATGAAGTCAATTGTTATTTGGTTATCTAATCAGTATGTTAAGATAAGTGTGTAGGATTAACTATGATGGTAGTAAGACATGAAGCAAGTGTTAAGCCAAAGTCAAAACCAAGATTACGTTGGGGGTTCGAGAGTTCATCGAATGTCCAGACGGTCGTTGGAGGTTCTAGGGGAACAATCTGAGAAGTCCAGGAGCTTGCCAAATAAGCTCATCGGAACTCGCCAAGAGGATCATCGCAAGTCCAGGAGTTTGCTTGGAGTCCACCAGAGCATCGCCAAGCGTTCGTCAGTTCGCTGGAAGTTCACCGGAAGCTCGTCAGAAGAAGCGATCGATGCACCGGAACATGATCTGTAGTATTGATGTCTTAATTATTATAGTTAGCATGTAGATTAAGTTAGGATTGAGAGGTGATCCCATTAACTTAATCTGGGGTCAATTGGGCCCTTGGCAGAGCCAAATGGGCCGAATGGATCAACATATTCGGATCCAGAATTCCTGGCCGACGATGGCACAGCCCAGGAGACTCAGTCTCCCAGGAGTTCTGGGCGATATTACCACCCCTATTAGGTGGTGGTACCGCCTACAATTATTACTGCCAATGGTGGTACCGCCTTTGTTAGGTGGTGGTACCCCCCTATCAGGCGGTGGTACCGCCTGAGCTTGGTCTCCAAGCGATGTCAAGCGGGAGTACCACCCAGACTAAGCAATGGTACCGCTCAGTGACAGATGATAAGCGATAGTACCACCTAGTTATCACGGTGGTACCGCAAGGACCCCAGAAATCCGGGAATGGACACTTTTAAGCTCCGAATTCAAACTGATTGGGGCCTATATTAACCCTACCCTTTCCTACATGAAAGGGCACCGAAAGCTTGCTTTTATTCTGAGTATTTGAGAGCTTAAGTCTTGATCATTCAAGAGAAGAGTGAAAACTTGTAAGGGTTGTCTCCTAAGCCCATCAAAAGGAGAAAAGCTATAAAAGGGTGGTTGGCCTTCACCTATTGAAGGAAGGCCTCTCTAGTGGACGTCGGTGACCTCGTTGGAGGAGGAAGCCAAAAGTGGATGTAGGTCAAGATTGATCGAACCACTCTAAATCTCGGTTTGCATTTACATTCTGCTATTTATCTTAACTGTAAACTGCCTCCGTTGCTTTACATCAACTATACTTCTGTTTGCTCTCAAGTTAAAGATCTTTCTGAAATGGTTTTCGTACGAAGTCTTTTTGAACTGACGAAAGTTTTCCGCTACACTAATTCAACAACCCCCCCCCCCCCCCTCTCTCCCTCTTAGTGCTGTTGATCCTAACAAAAGTGTCATTTATCTCTCTAAGAATTCAACATATCATTCTAGATCCAAGTATATTGATGTGAGATATCACTGGATACATGATGTGCTTGAGATGAAAGAATTACAATTGGAAAATGTGCATACTAATGAGAATGGATCAGATATGTTAACAAAATCTTTGACCAAGGAAAAGCTTGAAGCATGTAGGCAAAGAGCGGGCTTAGTATAACCCACCATATGAGCTAGAGGGGGAGAATTGATGGGTCCAGCCCATATGTGGGCTTGGATTGGACAATTAAGATTTTTTAGCCCAAATTGTTGGGAAATCTAGGGGCGACATCACATGTGCAGTGGAAGAACAAGAAAACAAAATCCCGTATTCCTAAAGAGATGTTCGTCATCGTGCAAAGATTGATGCACAAAATCCGCGAAACTTAAAACTACGTATAGAGTAGATTGTGTTACCTAGGGAGATCGTATATCCCTGTTTCCTTACAGATCTTTAGGAGAGGGGGAGGGCTACGACGACACTCCTCAAGACTCTAGGCCTGCTCTAAGGTGGAGAGGGGGAGGAGAATAGGAGAGGCAAGCAAATGCTCTAGCCTATGAGGTTCTGAATCCCTCCTATTTATAGAGGCCCCCTATCAAAACCTAATGGATCCTCCCCTAGTGGGTATTGGATCTGCATCTAATTACCCAAGCCTTTTAGATTAGTGGATTTCTATCCAATAATCTCTCATGGGCTCTTATTGGATCTCGTCCATGGGATCTAATAATTCAGGGGCTTATTGGATATCCAATAAGACAGGGGCTCCGACGGATATCTCATATCCGAACCTCTACTCATTGTAATGCCTACTATATGTGTGTGACCCTCTAGGCCCAATATTGAGCTGGCCATGAGTCATACCTATCAGAACTCCTTCTAACTTAGTGAATTATTATCTTTGTAATAATTCACTCGACTCATCGACTACGGACATACTAGGCCACTACGCCGTAGTCCCCAGATGATACAGGAGAATCCAATCCATTAGATATGTCTGTCCTCAGTTACCATGTACCTATTATCCCTCATCCATTTAATATCCCAGAAATCGTATATTGAGCATGGTTCTATCAGACCCATACGGTTTCTACTCGAGTCTCGCTCTAATCGGATTCTCCCCGAGAACTCTTTCTCTCTCAACCCGAATGACCCTAGCCAAGGATTTGTTTGAGCAAGAACACATGGGATAGTCCTCTTATGATGCCAAGAGTAGATGATACTCTATCGACACTCAATAGCCCTCGTAAGGTCAACTGCCACTCCCAATGACCAATTGTACTGGATCTGGGATAGCCAAACCTATAAGTCTGGTATCAAAGAGTGGAGCACTCATACAGAACATCCTTGGTATTTCAAGTCTTAAGACTAGATACACCACTAGGACTATAGAATTGCTGTCTAACAATAAAGCATCATCAACCATCTAGCATTCTGTAAGCGGATCAATCAGTAAACTCATTCTCCAATGAACACCTATACTGTATCCCTAGTGTCCCCACATGAGCAGCTATGAGACTAGCTACATCCATCATATGGATTGATATATAGCACACCAGTCTATCCGGTTATCACGATGTCCCTCTCGAGTAACCTATGACCGAGATTATTTATGATCTATGTTTAAAGGTGAATTAATCTCATTATCATGATCTCATCATGGTCCGATTCCCATTGCACAGATCCAAGGACATCACAATATATACATGCATATATGCAATAGTTATAAAGTGATATATGCCAAAATATAATAAGCAAAAAAGATTATGTATCAAGTCACACGTGTCATCACTCATGTGATTGGCTTGCTGGGCACCTATGACTAGCAATATCCATTGGGATAATATCTCATGGTCCTTGAGGAACTGAGTAAACTCTGTACATAGTGACTATGAGTTCCAGTAGCTTAGTGGCTCTCTCCAATTCCACTAAATGGAGAGTTGGTCAGTTTTTCACGAAGGCAAGGCTCGCAAGTTGCATATGACTCATAGTCAAATAGATCTAAATATCCATCATTTAGCAACTTTTGAATCCTTTCCTCATGGATGTGACCTAGTCTGCAATGCCACAGGTATGCACTGTTGACCTTATCTCGTTTCCTCTTAAACACACTTACATTCATGATATGTGGAGTAATGTCTAGCATAAACAAACCTTTATGCAATATTCCTCTTGCCAATCTCCTCGACTTTTCCAGAATCTACAACAAATTGTAGATGTGATAAGTAATACTGGTATCTAATACTAATGTACTATCACAAAAATCTGATAATTGAAGATTGATCATGAATGTACCTAAAGCTTCTCCAAGCTTCTGTTTCGCCCTCTCTATAAGGTACTCTTTGTAGTTCCTCTTCCAGTGCCTATCTTTGTCACAATGGAAGCACTAGCCTTTGTCCTTTGCTAGGTCTTTCTTAGCAACCTTTGCTTTATCTGGTCTGCCCTTGCCCTTTCCCTTCTTAAGGGATTTTTCTGCTTTCCTTTTCTTTCTGATCTCACCAGTGTAGAGAACTAGCTTTTCTTTCTTAATAGTACTCTCTGCCTCCCTCAACATATTGAGGAGCTCTAGGAGAGTAATCTCAAGTTTGTTCATATTAAAATTTATTATGAATTGTGAAAAGAAATCTGGTAGGGACTGAAGTACAATGTTCACACACAAGTTATCCTCTAGGACCATTCCTAGTCTTGTGAGTTTCTCTATCCACTCAATCATCTTTAAAACATGGTTTTGAATCAGTGTCCCCTCAGTCATCCTAGCGCGGAAGGGGCTCTTAGATATCTCATATCGTTGAGTCCTTCCCTGTTCCTCAAACAATTTACGGACATGTAGGAGAATAGATCTAGCATCCATATTTTTCATGTTGTCTCTGTAACTCAGGAGTCATAGAGCCCAACATATAGCACTGAGCAAGAGTGGAGTCATCAATGTACTTCACGTAGTGAGCGATCTCATCCTCGCTTGCCCCTTCCTCGGGTGTAGGCATCACTATATCAAGGACAAACGTGATTTTCTCCATTGTGAGAACAATTCTCAAGTTGCAGAGCCAATCCGCATAATTTGGACTAGTGAGGCGGTTGACATCAAGTATGCCACGTAAGAGATTTAAAAATGAAATTTTCTGAAAATAAAGATGCAACAAAAATGAATAACATGTAGATTTTATAAGAAATAAACAATCAAGATATGGGCTTTTATCTTAATATGCTCCCACTATTTTACTAGCGAGTCACACGACACCCTCAGCACATGAAACGGAAGTCTCCGGCAGACTTCTAGTGGGGATAAGGATCCAATCAACGTCTTAGTGTAACCTCGAGGGACTCGACCAATCACACTAGGACCACAAGGTAGGCAACTCTTGCTGATCATAACTCCTTGTGATTCCTATCCTATTCGACCTCCGAATCACCATGGTCTCGAGGGACTTGACCAACCATGATGCTCGGTTAAGTCTGATTTGATGATGTACCCTCGAGGGATTCGACCAAGCATACCATGTCCTCGGGTCACCGGTGACATTTCTATATTGTAAGCAAGATAGCGAGTCGCAATATAGGTGAGCCTAAAGGGACTTGACCAACTCAACCTACACCGGGAATCGGTTCCTCCCTATAACGATGGAAGGCCACGTGGGTCAATCTAATTGCCTCATGTTTACTAACTTAATATTATCGAGAGAGATGTTTGTATGGTTTGGTCTCCTAATATGACATGTCACACATATATATATATATATATATATATATATATATATATATATAGTATGTGTATAAGCAATCACACTAGATGATCATGGACCATAACCTAATGTGATCAGACCCGATCCAGTAGGCCTGATCACTCACATCAAGATCTATGTGCGCAACAATGCATCTTCATGCCCTATGATTGTCTATCTCATCCTCGTCGGTTCCGTTGACATCTTGATGTATCTCCATGCATCGTAATCGTCTATCTCGTGGGTCCCATTATCACATCCACACTCCCGCTACGCCTTCTTATATAATTACAACTTAATCATAGGCACGCAGGCCTGACAATAAATGAGAAATATAATGGAGGCTCGTAAACTCCAATAATAATAATCACAAGTACAAACATTACAAGGTCCATGATCATCCGTCCACACATCATACATCACATGTATAAATAATCATCATCAAGTAAGACTACTAGATAATGATAAAAATAATAGTCAACTAAACTTTTTAATTAATTAATATTTTCTGAAATTAGGGACATTTAGGGAATTTTTGAATTCCTAGGGGTAATTTTCATAATTTGAACAAAAGATAGAAACTAGAATTTATTAAATTCACAAGGGAAAAACTATCTTTTTACCCAAAACCCTAATGCCCTACTCCCCTTTGCTACTGCCGTCGTCATGGCCTTTGCGACAGGGCTGGGGTGCCACCCCTGTCTGCGGGCGACACCACCCGTACTGGTGGGCGGCCCTTGTGTTGGCACCCCTGCAAGTGGGCACCTTGTGTGTTGGCACCCCTGCGGGTGGCGCGGTCCCCCGCGAGCGCTATGCCTGCGGGTGCAGTGCCCTGCCGGGTGGTCGCCCCTACGGGTGGGGGGGGGGGGGGCGGGGTTGGGTTTTCCCACAGGAGCAGCAGCTGCAGGCACCATTGCCCTGATGCACCTCAGCCCACGGGCGCTGCGGCCGTAGGCGCCTCACCCCGCGGTGCCTCTGCCCGTGGATCCAGCACTTGCCGGCGCTGCCCTTACGTGCGTTATGGCCACAAGCGGCGCCCGCGGGTGGGGCACCGCGGGCTGCCAGCCTCGTCGGCCGCAAGCCTACTGCATGTAGGTCGCCGACTAGCTGCTGCAAGCGCAACTCCTGCTCATGCACCGACACTGCATTGCCTGCCTGTGATTGCATGCACGTAGATCGAGGGCAGCAACTGTTGCTGTCCTTTCTCGCTTTTGTGTCAACAATTTTTGACTTCAAATTTTTTCCTAAACACAACACATATTGTTCAAAACCAATCATTCGAACGAACAATCAAGCTCTTGTTGAATCTCAGATTTTGATGATGAAACTAATTAATTATGTTTAGATGTTTAACTGCATTTTGAGTGATACAAGTCTACTCGATCAGGATTAGACAGTTGACGCAGGAGGAATTAACGTTGCGTCGGAGGAGATCACGTTAGGGTATTGGATGGCAGAAGGCTTCGGACGTCGGGCATCGGGCCAAAGAGAGCGGAATTGCGCCAAGGATATCGAGGTTGCGGAGGTCAACTGCCGATTGGACAACAAGCCGCAAGAGAGGACAATGCACTGAATAATCAGACAAAGCGCTAACCAATGACGTGCCGGGCAACAGAATGTCAATTTGTGTTGTAATAATTGTCTAGATTGGAGTAGAGTTTTTACTTGTGTGTGCAGGATTAACTATGATAGCGATGAAGACATAAAGCAAAACAAAGTGCCGGAGTCAAGTACGAAGGATTCATTGCGAGTTCGAGAGTTCGACGGAAGTCCAAAGGTTCGTCGAGAATGCTGCAGGAACTAGCCAAGAATAAGTAGGGAGCTTGCCGAAGGGTTTTTCGGAAGCTCACGGGAAGGTTCGTTCGAAGTTCGCGGAGCTCGCCGAGAAAGATCGGAGCTGGCCGAAGAAGCTCGTTGGAACTCGCCAAGATCAAATCATGAAGTCTAGGAGCTTGTCGGGAGTCCGCATAATGGTTTCCGAGAGTTTATCGGAAGACCGTCGGAAGTTCGCCGGAAGCTCACCGAAAGAAGTATTGACTTACGGACTTTGTAATTGCTTAGAAAATATCTTTAAATTCATATTTAGCACGTTAATTAGGGTTAGGATTAGGTGTTAATCCTATAACCTAAGTAGAGGCCAATTGGGCCCGAGTTCGGACTGGTTTGGGCCAAATTTGGAGCCCAACCAGTGAGCTGAATTGGCCTAGGCGGTGGCACCGCCCAGCACCCAAGACCTGGGTGGTGGCACCGCTTGACTGGGCGGTGGCACCGCTAGTCCACTGTCAGTGTCAAACACTGACAGGTAGTGGCACCGCCACTGATAGGCAGTGGCATCGCCGGCCTCGGAAACTAAAGAGAATTCAAATTTTGGAGCCCAAATTTGAATCCTCTTGAGGCCTATAAATACCCCTCAAATCTCAGCTGAGATTACAACCTTTTGAAAAGCAATAGTTTGAGTTGATAGCCTTAGAATAGTCTTTGCAAGCCTTGTTTTTCATATTGCTTAAGTGTTCACCTCCTCCCATCTTGTTGAAAAGAATTGTAAGCGTGTGAACCACTTGTAAAGGTTGTAAGAGGGGTATTAGTCCTTCCCCTACAAGAAATTTGCTAGTGGAAGTTGGAAGCCTCTTCAAAGAAGGTTTCGCAAGTGGATGTAGGTCATTTTGACCGAACCACTTTAAAAGCTGTTGCGTTATCTGGTTTGCATCCTACTCTTGCCATTTACATACTGCAAACTTCTCTACTTAGTTACTACGCTTCCATACGTTTCTAAGTTATCAAGCTTCTAAAATCGATTTCCATTAATATTGCTTTTCATCGTACGAAAGATTTCTTCAAAACCGAAGTTTTAATCCGCTGCACTAAATCACCCGCCCCCCCTCTTAGTGTCGCTCCGATCCTAACAATTGGTATCAGAGCCCGGTATTTCTCATTTCGGATTTACACCCGAGAGAAATGGCTCTTCATGGCTTTCAAGAGGGCTTATCGGTTTTTCGTCCACCATTGTTTAACAGATTGAACTACACTTATTGGAAAACTCGAATGAGAGTTTTCTTGATTTCTATGAATTTGGATTTATGGAATATCGTTGAAAATGGTTTTCAACTTCCCTCTAAACCGATGAACGAATAGTCGGATTTGGAGAAAAAGTATTTTTCTTTAAATGCAAAGGCTATGAATGCCTTATTTTGCGCTTTGGACAAAAATGAGTTCAATCGGATTTCTATGTGCGAAACGGCTTTTGATATTTAGCGAACACTTGAAATCACGCACGAGGGAACTAGTAGAGTTAAAGACTCAAAAGTTAACATTTTAATGCATGATTTCGAGCTTTTTCGAATGAAGCCGAGTGAAACCATTGTTGACATGTACACCCATTTTACGGATGTCGTCAATGGTTTACAAGCTCTTGGCAAATGTTTCTCAAATTTTGAACTTGTTAGTAAAGTTTTATGATCACTTTCTAAAGTTTGGGAATCAAAAGTAATGGCAATACAAGAAACAAAAGATTTAAATATTTTTCCACTTGAAGAACTTATCGGCTCATTGATGACATATGAAATGGTGCGCAATGCACATGATGAACACAATGAACACTTGAACCACCTTCCAAAGAATAGGAAGGATTTGAAACTCCAGACAAATGAATACCACTTGAGCGATGACTCAAGTGATGAGGACAATGATGAACTTGAACTTCGAACACTAACTCTTAATAAGTTCTTTAAACAAAAATCTAAAATAAACAATGAACTTGAACGGAGGAAGAGGTCAAAGAAAAGGAAGGCACCCAAGGATGAATCAAGAACTTCCAAAGGTGAAACGGCGAATTGGGCTTTGACGAGCTTCGACTATAAGGTAAGTAACTCAACTCTCTTGAATTATTTTGAAATTACTTGAAGTTTTTCATGAGTGCCTAATTTAGATAGTAGGAATAGGAAATAAAAAATTGTTTTTCAAAAATTATATCATGTTTTTCTTTTTAGCATCTTTGAAAAATTAAAAAATTTAAGCATGAAAAGATAGATTCACCTAAAAAGAAAAATGTATGACTACAAAAAATAACAAAATGATTTTGTTTGAAAATGCCTTATGCCCAATGAAACCATCATTGATGAATATGCTTTATATTTAATAGTTTATTTGGCTTATATGCCTTATCATGATAAATGTTTTGAAAAGTTTGTATCATACTTGATGATTGTTATGCATAATGATTTATTGGTCTTCAAGTTATTCAATTTTGATTAAATGAAATCATGTTTGACTTGAAGTAATGAGTTGAAATAATTTTTTTTTTAATTATGTGTTGCACTTTTTTTTTATGATTTTTGATCTTTTCGTTTTAAACGATGATGCATGGATTTACGAAAAAAAAACAAAAGAAAAAAAAAGGTGCATGCTTGTATGGAATCAATCAATAAGTTGAAACAAAAGGAGGAAAGGATTTTTTATTAAAAATTTTCTTTTTCTCTATCTTATTGATTTCTACCTAAGAGACCAATAAACTTATTTATGCCATTTTGAATCTCTTGAAAGAAATGTTGAGATTTTGATGATTTGGACGATTTGAATTTAAACGAGTTTTATCCAAATTCATGATCTTGATTCCGTGATATTTACAAATTAAGATTTATTATGAATCAAGATTTTTTCATTAATTGATCTCTTAAGATTTTCTTTTGATTATTTATGAGTAGGTTTTTCAAAAAGAAATCATGTCATTTGGTATTCACATGTTCTAATCTTTTATGATATGATTTTTATGCAATTCCTTGTATTTATGAAATGTTTATTGCATCACCCAATTACTTTCTTCTTGATATTCCTTATGTGGTGATATAAAATTATGCATGAAATATTCTTGATATTATTTTGATGCATACAAATGAAAAGTTATGATCATGAATGGTAGGATGAAATTTGACAAGTTAATACCATCATGATTTGAAACATTTATGATTTGAAATTATGCATTCAATTGCCTTTTATTGTGATGATATATGCATATAATGTGTATCATGAAAACTTTATTATCATACATGAAAATAGTGATAAATATTTTGAAAATAAATGTTTGTATCATGTTAGATGATTTTACATTTTGTACATGATGAGTTATAGTGATGATTGAAACAATGATTGAAATAATATGAATGATGATTTGGAATCATGCATATAATGATGAGTTTATATGTTTTAAAAATATATATGATGATTTGGTATTATGTATGCAATACTTTAATGTACGATAATGATGCACGCAATGATGAATTTATTCATGATAAAATTATTATTTTGATATTCATGACTTGAATCTGTTGAATCTCGGATTTTGATGATAAAATCAATTGATGAGTTATTTGATCTAATCCATATTATTGAGTTAAGTGTGCAGGATTAACTACGATAACCAGAAAACACAAAGCGAGAATACCGGAGTCAAGTTCGATGGACGTTTAAGAGTCCGAAGAATCGTCGGAGATGCTGCCAGAACCAACCGAGAAGAAATCGGGAACCTGTCGGAATATTCGGAAGTTCGCCGAAGAGATCGTCGGAGGTTCACGGAGATCACCGAGAAGGCTCGGCTACTCATTAAAGTCATCACAAGTTCGGGAGCTTGCTAGAAGCCCGTCGGTAGAAAGTTCGTCGGAAAGCTCGCCAGAACAAGACTCGACGTTCGCGGTTGAAAATTTGCTTAGGATGTGTTTTGGTTATGTAGTCCACTTGTAATTAGGATTAGGATTAAGAGATAATCCTATATCCTGGTTAGGGGGCCAACTGGGCCCAAAGTCAGAGTTGGTTTAGGCTAAAAATTAAGCTAAACCAGCAAACTAGAGAGCCAAGATTGAAGCCCAACTAGTGGCTGAAAACACTGTAGTCGGGCTGAAAACACTGTAGGCGGTGGCACCGCCTAGCTGGGCGGTGACACCTCCTTGGCTGGGCGGTTGCACCGTCCAGCACCCGAGCGTTGGGCGGTGGCACCGCCTGGCTGGGCGGTGGAACCGCCAGCACCGGGAACCCTAAGAGAATTCAAATTTTGGAGCCCAAAATTTGAATCCTCTTGAGGCCTATAAATACCCCTCAAATCTCAGCTGAGGTTACAACTTTTGAGAAGCATTTTTGATTGAGAGAAAAGTCTTAGAAAGTCTTAGCAAGTCTTGTTTTCAATTTGCTAGAGAGTTCTCCTCCTTCTTTCTTATTGAAAATTTGTAAGAGGTTGAGCTGCTTGTAAAAGGTTGTAAGAGGGGTGTTTACCCTTCCATTTCAAAAGACTTGCTAGTGGAAGGTGGGAGCCTCATCGAAGAGGGGCCTCGCAAGTGGAGTAGGTCATTTGACCGAACCACTCTAAAAATCGGCGTAATCTCTGGTTTGCTTTTTATTATTGTCATTTACATTACTGCAAATCTTCTTACTGCTTTAGTTCCTTATTACTCTTGCTGCGCAACTTTAAGAACACGCCTTCAAGTTAAATTTCTCAAGTTTCGTTCTTAACGTACGAAAGATTTTGTTAAAATCGAAGTTTTAATCCGCTGCACTAATTCACCCCCCCCCTCTTAGTGCCGCTCCGATCCTAACAAGTGGTATCAGAGCAAGGTTATCTCTCATATTTGGTTTAATACCCAAGAGAGATGGCTTACTCCGGCATGCAAGAGGGCCATTCTATTGCACGACCACCTTTGTTTAATGGGTCGGATTACACATATTGGAAGACTCGCATGAGAATCTTCCTCATTTCTATGGACTTTGAGCTTTGGTCTATTGTCGAGAATGGATTTCAAAAATCTTCTCTTCCGATGAGCGAATGGGATGAATCGGAGAAGAAGGTTTTTGCTTTAAATGCAAAGGCTATGAATGCCTTGTTTTGTGCACTAGACAAAAACGAATTTAATCGTGTTTCAATGTGTGATTCGGCTTTTGATATTTGGAGAACTCTTGAGGTCACTCATGAAGGCACTAGCCGAGTGAAAGAGTCCAAAATCAACATCCTTGTGCACTCTTACGAACTTTTCCGAATGAAACCAAGTGAGTCCATCGGAGACATGTACACCCGGTTTACGGATGTCATCAATGGACTCAAAGCTCTTGGTAAAGATTTTACTAACTTTGAACTAGTAACTAAAATCTTAAGATCCCTCCCTAAAAGTTGGGATCCAAAAGTTACGGCCATTCAAGAGGCCAAAGACCTTAAAGCATTCCCTCTTGAAGAACTCATTGGGTCTCTAATGACCTACGAAATGACATGTCAAGCTCATGACGAGCTCGAGAACCCCCTTCCAAAGAACAGGAAGGATATGGCACTCAAATCACAAGAAGACCACTTGAAAGGAACATCAAGTGATGAGGACAGTGACAATGACATTGCACTTTTGACTCAAAAATTTAAAAAATATTTAAGAAAGAACAGATTTAAAAATAATACAAAAAATAAATTTGAACAAAAGAAGGACCAAGTGATTTGCTATGAATGCAAAAAAACCGGGACACTATAAGAATGATTGTCCTCAAGCCAAAAAGAGAACATCAAAGAAGAAGGCATTCAAGGCAACGTGGGATGATTCAAGCGCATCCGAAGAAGAGGAGTCCAACACCGAGCAAGTTGCTCATTACGCGCTAATGGCGTTAGGAGAAGAGGTATGTGATTTATTTAATGAAGATTTATCTTTTGAAGAACTATCTATCGCTTTTCATGAATTATTTGATGAATGTAGAACTGTTAGCAAGAAGTTAAGTATCTTAAAGAAAGAGCATGCTTTGCTACAAGATAAGTTTGATAGTCTTCAAACTCCTCCATGCTCTAAGTGTGAGCACTTAGAAGCAATAAAAAATGAAAATTTGCTTCTTAAGGAAACCTTAAACAAGTTTAAGGTTGGTAGCAAAGGATTAGATATGATCCTTGCACACAAGGGTCACATCGCAAATAGAAATGGAATTGGATTTGTAAAAGGATTACATCAAAATCCTACCACTTTCATAAAAGGACCTACATTACATGTTTCCTCTTATATGAAATGCAACTTTTGTTGCAAATCCGGACATATTGCCTACAAATGCCCATTTAGGAAAATTAATTCACAAAAATTAATATGGGTTCCTAAAGGAACTATAAAGGATTCAATCATAAATAACAAAGTTAGTGGGTCAATTTTTGAGGCACCCAAAATCAAATGGGTACCTAAAATTCATCCTCTTTTGTAGACAAACCCACAAGCTAGGAGCAAGAGATGGTATCTCGATAGTAGATGCTCAAGACATATGACTGGAGATCCATCTCATTTCTCTATGCTCACTAGCAAAGAAGAAGGGTACGTTACCTTCGGAGACAACAACAAGGGCAAAATCATTGGCAAGGGAACTATTGGTAACAAATTTAATTTTTCCATTGATGATGTCTTACTAGTTGATGGATTGAAACATAATCTCTTGAGTATTAGTCAACTATGCGATAAAGGTTACATCGTTAGATTTGAATCAAATATGTGCATTATTGAAAAACCAAATCATAACATGACTATGATTGCTTTAAAACAAAATAATGTCTATACCATCAATCTTGATGAACTAAGTAATGAAATATGCTTCTCCGCTGTAAATGATGATGCTTGGCTTTGGCATAGGAGATTAGGCCATGCAAGCATGAAAACAATATCTAAGATCTCATCTCAAGAATTAGTACGAGGAATTCCAAATATAAAGTTTATTAAGGACAAAGTATGCGATGCATGTCAACTAGGCAAACAAATAAAAACAAGCTTCAAACCAAAAAATCAAATTAGCACTACTAGACCATTACAATTGATCCATTTGGACTTATTTGGACCAATTGATACAACAAGTCTAGGTGGAAGCAAATATGCTTTTGTGATTGTGGATGACTACTCTAGATACACTTGGACCTATTTCTTAGCTCACAAAAGTGATTGCTTCAAGTGTTTCTCTAAATTTTGTAAACTCACTCAAAACGAAAAAGGCTTCATGATTTCATCAATTCGGTGTGATCACGGTGGTGAATTCCAAAACCGTGACTTTCAAAATTTTTGCGAAAGTAATGGGTACAATCACAACTTCTCAACTCCAAGAAATCCTCAACAAAATGGTGTAGTTGAAAGGAAAAATAGAAACCTATAAGAAATGGCAAGAACTATGTTGAATGAACATAGTTTACCTAAGTACTTTTGGGCTGAAGCCGTAAATACGGCTTGCTACATCATGAATAGAGTCCTAATAAGACCATCCTTATCCAAAACTCCCTATGAATTATGGAATAACAAAAAACCAAACATCTCCTATTTTAAAGTTTTTGGTTGTAAATGCTTTATTTTAAATGAAAGGGATGCTTTAGAAAAATTTGATGCTAAATCCGATGAAGGCATCTTTCTTGGTTACTCTTCCGTTTCTAAAGCTTTTCGGGTTTTTAATAAAAGAACTTTAGTAATTGAAGAGTCTATTCATGTAGTTTTTAATGAAATATCCGATTTAAAGAAAAATAATTTTGATGATGATCTTGGTTTTGATAATTTGAATTTAAATGAACCCTCTCCTCAAAATAGCCATTTGAATGCATCTTCTTCCGAAATTTCTTTACCAAAAGAATGGAAGTATGTAGATGCTCATCCAAAAGAGCAAATTATAGGAGATACATCAAAAGGGGTTCAAACTCGTTCTTCTTTCAAAAATTTCTGTGCTAACGTCGCTTTCCTTTCTCAAATTGAACCTAAATGCATTGACGAAGCCTTAAAAGATGATTTTTGGATCATTGCAATGCAAGAAGAATTGAACCAATTTGAGAGGAATGAGGTATGGAAGCTTGTTCCTAGACCAAGTGACCACTTAGTCATAGGTACTAAGTGGGTCTTTAGAAACAAGCAAGACGAAAATGGTATCGTGGTTAGAAACAAGGCTAGATTAGTGGCCAAAGATTTCAACCAAGAAGAAGGTATCGATTACGAAGAAACCTTCGCTCCCGTGGCTCGATTAGAAGCCATAAGGATGCTCCTTGCCTATGCTAGTAGTAATAATTTTAAACTATTTCAAATGGATGTTAAAAGTGCTTTCTTGAATGGTTTTATTTCCGAAGAAGTATTTGTCGAACAACCTCCCGGATTTGAAAATTCTCTTCTTCCTAATCATGTATTCAAATTGACTAAAGCTCTCTATGGCTTAAAACAAGCTCCTAGAGCTTGGTATGAAAGGCTTAGTTCCTTTCTTATTTTAAATAATTTTACCAAAGGCAAGGTTGATACTACATTGTTTATTAAATATTTTGAAAATAATTTTCTTATTGTGCAAATTTATGTTGACGATATTGTGTTTGGCTCTTCGGATGAATCACTATGTGAATCATTTGCCAAATGTATGAGTCTTGAATTTGAAATGAGTTTAATGGGTGAATTAACTTTCTTTTTGGGATTACAAATCAAACAACTTAGTGATGGTATATTTCTTAACCAATCCAAATATACATTAGAATTGTTAAAACGATTTAACATGGATAATTCAAAAGTAATAAACACCCCTATGAGTACTGTGACTAAGTTAGATATGGATGAAAATGGTGAAAGTTTCGATCAAAAAACATATAGGGGAATGATAGGTAGTCTACTCTACCTCACTGCGACTAGACCGGATATTATGTTTAGTGTAGGACTTTGCGCTAGGTTTCAATCTAATCCTAAATTATCTCATCTTAAGAGTGTTAAAAGAATATTTAGGTATCTTAAAGGAACTTCAAATTTAGGATTGTGGTATCCAAAATCTGAAAAATTCGATCTAATAGCTTATGCAGATGCCGATTTTGGCGGATGCAGGATAAATAGAAAAAGTACATCCGGAACATGCCAATTTTTAGGACATGCACTTGTTTCTTGGACTTCCAAGAAACAAAATTCAGTTGCACTATCTACGGCGGAAGCCGAATACATTGCTGCAAGTGCATGTTGTGCACAAGTAATTTGGATGAAAAATACATTAGAAGACTATGGAATTCACCTTGAAAATATTCCCATAAAATGCGATAATACTAGTGCCATATGCCTTACTAAAAATCCAATTCAGCACTCTAGAACTAAGCACATCGATGTTAGGCATCATTTCATACGCAATCATGTTCTTAACAATGATGTTGTTCTAGAATTCATTGACACAAAGAATCAATTAGCAGATATATTTACAAAAGCTTTGAATGAAGACCAATTTGAATTCATCCGAAGGGAATTAGGCATGCTAAATTGTCCCTAAAATGAACTTCACAAAAAGGACTCGTTCTTTTCCCTTCGTTTATTAATTTGAATTCTTCCTTCTTCTTCAATTCAAAATGATCCATTAAAGTATAAATTATGATCTTGAGGGAAGAAGCTAAACAAAAGGAAGGAAGAAAATTTTTTTCTTTCCTCCGCGTGATGCCAGCGGTGGCACCGCCAGATCCGACGGTTGCACCGACTGGCGCTCGGGCGCCAGGCGGTGACACCGACCAGTTTGGCGGTGACACCGACCGAGTCACCCTTTTAACCCGAGGGTTTAGGGCCGGCGGTGACACCGCCCCCAACCCGAAGAAAGACCTCTCCAAAACCCTCTCCCATTCCCTCTAACCCTCATTCTAACTCTTAGAAACATTGGAGAAGGATTCTTGGTGGTCCAAGCTTTCCATCTCTCAACATAATCTCCACAAGATAACACTTGAAATCCCTCCTTTCTTTTCTCTTTCTCTTGCTTATTTTTCACAATTTCATCATCATCTTGTCTAGAAAATGGCTCCAAAGAGATCAAAAGGAATAAGTATTGAAGGAGATTCATATAACCATGACCTTTTTAGATCAAAAGAGGTAGCCCTTAGCTTTCCAAAATTTGAAACACGATGTGTCCATAAGGGAAAATACGTTGATTTGGATGAACTAGAGGACTTAGATCCCATTAAGTGGTTTGCTCAACTAGAAGCTCTACCTCTACTACAAATAGATGAACCAATCTATCCACGATTAGTGAGATTGTTCTATGCCAACCTATATGAAGACAATGATAGCCTAAGCACTTACATTCTAGGAACACCCATTAGAATTTTTGACAGCACCATTTGTGAGCTAATTGGCATAACTGAAAAAGATAGGGGATGCTATTTTAAAGGTAAATAGGACGTCAAAAAAAATAGGAGCAACCTATTCCGAAGCCGTGAAAACAATTTTTGCAAATCCAAACCTTGACTTCCTACCCAAAAGCTGTGAACACTTAATGCCTTTCAACTCTAAAATTCTTCATCACATTATCACAAGCATCATATTCCCCAAACAATTTCATCTTGACGAAGTAAGTCAATTAGAGATAGGAACCATGTATTGGATTATGACCGGTCAGCATAATTGTTTCGGGTATTTGATTCGCCACACATGCAGGAAATTATGACTAAAGATACTATATTGCCATATGGGAGGTTAATCACTAGAATTCTTCATGCCTATGACATTTGCATTCCACCCGATGAAGAATCTATTCAAAATGATCGATATAACATAATAAATAAAAACCTGCTGAAAAAACTTAGGTGCACTTTTAGCAATGGCATATGGGTTAGGCAGCCTAGAAGGACGGATCCAATTCCTACACCAATAGAACAACCCGAAACACCAATTCTTATGGGAAATGAATCTCCTCCTCCTAGTCCCTTTGGAGCAGCACCTTCAGCTCCTGTTTCCTCCTCTGAAGATATCATTATGGCGGAGCTATCTCAGATCAAATCACAGCAAGAACAAATTCAGAATCAACAAGTTGAAATTTTGAAGACACTACGACAGATGAATGAAAAAATAGATATCATGTATCAGCACTGTGGATTACCTCCTAAGGATTAAATTGATGTATCTTTTTATTCTGTCCTGTTTGCTTTTAAAAAACAAGTTCATGTTTGTCATCGATTGTACGATAACTGATCTTTCCTTTAGATAACTACTATCTTAATCTGCATAGATGATGATGTCTTTTGGATAAACTATTTCTGGCAAATTTGAATGATGAACTTTGATAAATGCTAAACCTTTTTCTATGATCATCAATTAGCTGGCTTGTCTCTTTTTGTTGATGACAAAGGGGGAGAAGTGATGACTTACACCAGAACGATAGCATGGCTAATATGAATTACAAAAACTTGTGTGATATGAATGTCTTATATGACTTGCAAATCCTTAGATTGATATCATGAAATTTATATTGAAAATGTTTATCTTCCGTGTGATATGAATGTCTTATATGACTTGCAAATCCTTGAAAATATCACAAGATTGATATCATGAAATTTATATTGAAAATGTTTATCTTCTATGTGATATGAATGTCTTATATGACTTGCAAATCCTTGAAAATATCACAAGATTGATATCATGAAATTTATATTGAAAATCTTTATCTTCTATCGTAGTAAAACTCGTCCCGTATCATTTAACTTATGATTTTCATCGAAGTTTCGTACTTACTATTGTTTAATGAGGATAACGATAAAGTTCCACGATTAGAACTTATCGGGTTTTGCTTGAATCCAATGGGATGGAATTCAAGTGTTTTTTATCTTCTCATAATATTGCATATAGATAGGGGGAGTTATGTTTAACTTCGTCATCAATTGATTGTCATCATCGAAAAGGGGGAGATTGTTGAATCTCGGATTTTGATGATAAAATCAATTGATGAGTTATTTGATCTAATCCATATTATTGAGTTAAGTGTGTAGGATTAACTACGATAACCAGAAAACACAAAGCGAGAATACCGGAGTCAAGTTCGATGGACGTTTAAGAGTCCGAAGAATCGTCGGAGATGCTGCCAGAATCAACCGAGAAGAAATCGGGAACCTGTCGGAATATTCGGAAGTTCGCCGAAGAGATCGTCGGAGGTTCACGGAGATCACCGAGAAGGCTCGGCTACTCATTAAAGTCATCACAAGTTCGGGAGCTTGCTAGAAGCCCGTCGGTAGAAAGTTCGTCGGAAAGCTCGCTAGAACAAGACTCGACGTTCGCGGTTGAAAATTTGCTTAGGATGTGTTTTGGTTATGTAGTCCACTTGTAATTAGGATTAGGATTAAGAGATAATCCTATATCCTGGTTAGGGGCCAACTGGGCCCAAAGTCAGAGTTGGTTTAGGCTAAAAATTAAGCTAAACCAGCGAACTAGAGAGCCAAGATTGAAGCCCAACTAGTGGCTGAAAACACTGTAGTCGGGCTGAAAACACTGTAGGCGGTGGCACCGCCTAGCTGGGCGGTGACACCTCCTTGGCTGGGCGGTTGCACCGTCCAGCACCCGAGCGTTGGGCGGTGGCACCGCCTGGCTGGGCGGTGGAACCGCCAGCACCGGGAACCCTAAGAGAATTTAAATTTTGGAGCCCAAAATTTGAATCCTCTTGAGGCCTATAAATACCCCTCAAATCTCAGCTGAGGTTACAACTTTTGAGAAGCATTTTTGATTGAGAGAAAAGTCTTAGAAAGTCTTAGCAAGTCTTGTTTTCAATTTGCTAGAGAGTTCTCCTCTTTCTTTCTTATTGAAAATTTGTAAGAGGTTGAGCTGCTTGTAAAAGGTTGTAAGAGGGGTGTTTACCCTTCCATTTCAAGAGACTTGCTAGTGGAAGGTGGGAGCCTCATCGAAGAGGGGCCTCGCAAGTGGAGTAGGTCATTTGACCGAACCACTCTAAAAATCGGCGTAATCTCTGGTTTGCTTTTTATTATTGTCATTTACATTACTGCAAATCTTCTTACTGCTTTAGTTCCTTATTACTCTTGCTGCGCAACTTTAAGAACACGCCTTCAAGTTAAATTTCTCAAGTTTCGTTCTTAACGTACGAAAGATTTTGTTAAAATCGAAGTTTTAATCCGCTGCACTAATTCACCCCCCCCCCTCTTAGTGCCGCTCCGATCCTAACAGAATCTTCCTTTCCTTTTGCCAATGACAAAGGGGGAGAAAGAGTTGCAAATGTGATCTTGATAAGAATGTTTCAAGTTGCTCTTTATGCTATATATTTTCAAATGAATCATGAGCCTTGAAATCATATATTTCATAATATAGAAATAATGAGATTTCTTTGCCTTATATGCCTTATGTGATGATTGTACATCAATTTGCTTTATTATGAATTATATGAATCTTGATCTTGAACTTGTTAAGAAGAATTTTAATGAACCATGAGTCATATCTTTGGTATTCATGAATTGATCCTTATTGATATATTTCATGAATTCTTTGCATATTTAGCTTGTTGAATGGTTGAAATTTTTAGCCATTGAGTCCTCCCTTTCTTTTTGACTTTGATAAAGGGGGAGAAGGTTTTGCTAGCTTGTGCATTGAAAATGAAAGTAAACTTCCTAGCATGCTAAGTAAAACTTGCAAGCTTGCACTTCTCAAAAAGAGAAGAAAGATCTTGCCTATCGAAAGAAGCAAAAAGTGCAAAACTTAGGAAACTTGCAACAAAATTGCTCTTGCCATGCTTTGTATCAAAAATAGGTTGATATCCTTAAAAGCATTGCATTAAATTTTTTAGTGTATCGCAATGTATCACATCTATTGTAAATTAAAATTTTTGAGACTATTATCATATCATGTTTAACAATTGATATCTTTCATTGATATGATAAATTATCATCTCATGATGTATCGCATAATGATATCATGATTTACGATTGTATCATATGATCCTTAGTGAATTTTCACATTGATATCCTTCATGAAATTATTTCTTTACATTTTTGTCTTGTATGTATCATGTGATGATTGAAATATTGATTGATATAAATTCATAATTTATGTAAAAGTCTAAATCATTGGTTCCTCTCCTTATTTTCGGCAATGACATAGAGGGAGAAAGATTGCTAGCTCAAGGCAAATGTTAGCTAGCTTATACTCTTCCCTTCTTTTCGATAAAAATAAAGGGGAGAAAGCTTTTGCTAGTGAGAACATACAAAGAAAAGCAAAGTGCAATCTTACACACGAAGCAAGTGTTGAATTGCCATGATTGAACTTAAGAATCTTGCTATACTTTTGTCCTTATATGTTGTGATGAAAATCTAGTTTTATGTTGCAAAAACTTGCATATCTTTTAAAATAGCTAGAGCTACTTCTCCTTTTTGTTGATGACATAGGGGGAGAAGTATATTGATGACCTCATGCATTGAATTGAATATTTTATATATTTGCATGATGGTTTAAATATTTTTCATAACATGTGATGAATGTTACTTGGATTTGGGATAATCCAAGTATTCTATTAATGGCATACTGATAGGGGGAGTTTGGTTAAACTCCGGGGAGTTAAGGTTAACTCTATTAGTCATCAATTAGTTGTCATCATCAAAAAGGGGGAGATTGTTGAATCTCATATTTTGATGATGAAACTAATTGATTGTGTTTAGATGTTTAACTGTATTTTGAGTGATGCAGGTCTACTCGATCAGGATTAGACAGTTGACGCAGGAGGAATTGATGTTGCGCCGGAGGAGATCACGTCAGAGTATTGGACGGCAGAAGGTTTCGGATATCGGGCATCGGGCCAAAGAGAGCGGAATTGTGCCAAGGATATCGGGGTTGCGGAGGTCAACCGCCGATTGGACAACAAGCTGCAACAGAGGACAATGCGCTGAAAAATCGGATGAAGCGCCAACCAATGACGTGCCGGGCAACAGAATGTCAATTTGCATTATAATAATTGTCTAGATCAGAGTAGAGCTTTTGCTTGTATGTGCAGGATTAACTACGATAACGATGAAGACATAAAGCAAAACAAAGTGTCGGAGTCAAGTACGAAGGATTCGTTGCGAGTTCAAGAGTTCGACGGAAGTCCGAAGGTTCGTCGGGAATGCTACCGAAACTAGCCAAGAATAAGTAGGGAGCTTGCCGAAGGGTTTTTCGGAAGCTCACCGGAAGGTTCGTTGGAAGTTCACGGAGCTTGCCGAGAAAGATCGGAGCTAGCCGAAGAAGCTCGTTGGAACTCGCCAAGATCAAATCGTGAAGTCTAGGAGCTTGCCGGGAGTCCGCAGAATGGTTTCTGAGAGTTTATCGGAAGACCATCGGACGTTCGCCGAAGCTCGTCGGAAGAAGTCTTGACTTACAGACTTTGTAATAGCTTAGAAAATGTCTTTAATTTGTAGTTAGCAAGTTAATTAGGGTTAGGATTAAGTGTTAATCCTATAACCTAAGTAGGGGCCAATTGGGCCCGAGTTCGGACTGGTTTGGGCCAAGTTTGGAGCCCAACCAGTGAGCTGAATTGGCCTAGGCGGTGGCACCACCTAGACTGGGCGGTGGCACCACTAGTCCACTGTTAGTGTCAGACACTAACAAGCAGTGGCACCGCCACTGACAGGTGGTGGCACCGCCGGCCTCGGAAACCAAAGAGAATTCAAATTTTGGAGCCCAAATTTGAATCCTCTTGAGGCCTATAAATACCTCTCAAATCATAGTTGAGATTACAACCTTTTGAAAAGCAATAGTTTGAGTTGAGAGCCTTAGAATAGTCTTTGCATGCCTTATTTTTCATATTGGTTAAGTGTTCACCTCCTCCCATCTTGTTGAAAAGAATTGTCAGAGTGTGAACCACTTGGAAAGGTTGTAAGAGGGGTATTAGTCCTTCCCCTACAAGAAATTTGCTAGTGGAAGTTGGAAGCCTCTTCAAAGAAGGCTTCGCAAGTGGATGTAGGTCATTTTGACCGAACCACTTTAAAAGCTGCTGCGTTATCTGGTTTGCATCCTACTCTTGCCATTTACATACTGCAAACTTCTCTACTTAGTTACTACGCTTCCATACGTTTCTAAGTTATCAAGCTTCTAAAATCGGTTTCCATTGATATTGCTTTTCATCGTACGAAAGATTTCTTCAAAACCGAAGTTTTAATCCGCTGTACTAATTCACCCCCCCCCCCCTCTTAGTGCCGCTCCGATCCTAATAGCTCTGATACCATTGTTGGGAAAATCTTGGGGGCGACATCATATGCGTAGTGGAAGAACAAGAAAACAAAATCCCTAATTTCCCAAAAAGATATTCGTCGTCGTGCGAAAATTGGTGCGCAAAATCCATGAAACTTAAAACTGCATATAGAATAGATTGTGTTACCTAGGGAGATCATATATCCCTGTTTCCTTGTAGATCTTTAGGAGAGGGTGAAGCGTCATTCTCTCTAGCGGTGATCCACACAATAGGGCTACAACGACGCTCCTCAAAACTCCAGGCCTGCTTTGAGGTGGAGAGGGGGAGGAGAATAGGAGAGGCAAGCAAAGGCTCTAGCCTATGAGGTTCTGAATCCCTCCTATTTATAGAGGCCCCCTGTTAAAACCTAATGGATCCTCCCTTAGAGGGTATTGGATCTGCATCCAATTATCCAAGCCTTTTAGATTAGTGGATCTCTATCCAATAATCTCTCATGTGCTCTTATTGGATCTCGTCCTTGGGATCCAATAATTCAGGGGCTAATTGGATATCCAATAAGACCGAGGCTCCGGTGGATATCTCATATCCGAACTTCTACTCATCGCTATTAGGATCAAGAGCACTAAGAGGGGGGGGGTCAATTAGTGCAGCGGAAAACCTTCTGCGATTAAAATCGAAAACTGCTTTCGTTCGATAGAAGTGATTTTGGTAAGAAAGCCGATTCGTAAATCACTTCAACTTTTGAGTAGGAGAGATGCAGCAAAGATATGAACGTAGTTTGCAGTTATGATGGAAATCAGAATATAAGTGCAAACTGAAATACGACGTTCGTACGATAAAAGCGATTTCGGTATAAAAGTTGATTTGTAAACCACTTTAACTTAGGATAAGGCGAGATGCAGTTAAAGCAAAGATATAAAGTCAGTTTGCAGTTATAATGGAAATCAGAACGTAAGCGCAAACTGAAATACGAAGTTCGTACGATAAAACTGATTTGCGTCTTAAACCTCGATTCGGAAAGCACTGAACTTTGAAACACGTTCGTAAAAACACAGAAGGCAGTAAGCTATTGAGGAGGTTTGTAGTAAAGATAAGATGCTCAAAGTAAACGCAAACCGAAATTTAGAGTGGTTCGGTCAATCTTGACCTACTCCACTTTTGGCTTCCTCCACCGACGAGGTCACCGACGTCAACTAGAGGCCTTCCTTCAATAGGCGAAGACCAACCACCCTTTCATAGTTTCACTCCTTTTGACGAGCTTAGGAGACAACCCTTACAGAATTTTCTCTCCTCTCTTTACAACTCAGAACTTGGAAGAACAGAGGGAGAAGAACTTTTGGCCTTTACAATAATTTTGAGCTCTAAGAATCACAGAAAAGGATCAAGATTTCGGTGTAAGTTCATACCCTTTCAGTACTGAATGGGTGGGGTATTTATAGGCCCCAACCTAGTTCAAATTTGGAGCTCAAAACTGTCAATTCCCGGAATTCCGGGATCAGGCGGTTGCACCTCCTGACTGGAGCGGTTGCACCGCCTGGCAGAGCTCGAAGACTGAGCCTCTGGGCGGTGCTACCTCCTGTCAGGGGCGGTTGCACCTCCTGCCAGAGCTCGAAGACCGAGCTCAGGTGGTGCCACCACCTGACTAAGGCGGTTGCACCGCTCGGCCAAAGCTCGGAGACCGAGCCTAGGCGGTGCCACCTCTGTTAGGGGAGGTTGTAACGCCCAGTCTCGCTCGGAGACTGAGCCCAGGTGGTGCCACCTCTTGGCTGGGGCGATTGCACCGCCAAGTCTCGCTCGGAGACTTAGCCCAGGCGGTGCAACCTCTTGGCTTGGGCGGTTCAACCGTCTGGCAGAAATCAGGGTCCGAATGAGTTGATCCATTCGGACCAATTTGGGTTTTTCAGGGGCCCAATTATCCCAAGATTAAGTTAATGGGATCACCTCCCATTTCCAACTTAATCAATGTGCTAACTATAATTTTTTCTTAAGACATTTACTACAACTTGCTCCGGTGCGTCAATCGCTTCTTCCGGCGAGCTTCCGACGAACTTCGGTCGATCATCCGATGAACCTCGGTGATGCTCCTGCGGACTTCCGGCAAACTCCTGGACTTGCGACGATTCACTTGGTGAGTTCCGACGAGCTTCTTTGGCAAGCTTATGGACTTCTCGGATTTGTTCCCGTAGAACCTCCGACGACTTTTCGAACTTCCGTCGAACTCTCGAACTCCCAACGTTATCATTGTCTTGACTCCGGCGCAACTCCTGCTGCATGTCTCACTTTCATCGTAGTTAATCCTACACACTTATCTCAACATATAGATTAGATAACAAATGACAATTGCCTTCATCATCAAAATCCGAGATTCAACAATCTCTCCCTTTTTGATGATGACAATCAATTGATAATGGAGTTAACCTTAACTCCCCCTGTCTATATGTCATACTTGAGATAAGTCATTCTTGAATTCAAGACCTAAGAATTCAAGAGACATATTGATAAGTTAAAATCATTTGAACTTATCAATACTCACATCATGATTCCCATCATGATGTATCTCTCTGAAGATGATGTCAAGGCTTGACATTCATTTTCAAATTTTACATAACAAGTTTGAATGGTAGCAATTCATCATATTGTAAGATATCAACATGTAAAGCTGCGAAGTAAGATTTTGATATCATTACATGATGTACATATTTCAAATATTGCATTTCATCATATTGTAAGATATCAACATGTAAAGCTGCGAAGTAAGATTTTGATATCATTACATGATGTACATATTTCAAATATTGCATTTCATCATATGGTAAGATATCAACTCGTAGAATTACGATGCAAGTTTTTTGTTTGATATCTTGACGCGATATAAACAAGGTATAATGCAAATTAATCATAGCATCTGTTCATATATCTCTTGGTGATGCAAGCATGGCATAATCATAGCATCAGTGTTTATAGCATCAATTCATATATTTCTCCCCCTTTGTCATCAACAAAAAACATGGCAGTTGTGATACAAGGAGAATAATATAAGTAAATTATCAAGCATATAAAGAAATGCATGATACGTAGATTGCTTTGAATACTTCTTCCTCCTTTTTGTTATAATCTTTTTTGCATGAAGGAGGAAAGCCACTTGTGATACCAGCTATTTGTGAGTTTACTTTGAGTCAAGATATGTGTTTGAAACAGCTTTTTGCAAGTAAAAATACTATCATCCATATTTCAAGATGGAATTCATAAGCAGGAATCATATCATCAAATCCATTTCAGAAAAAAATATTTTTCATAAGAGTGTATGAGAAAATTTGATTTTTAGCATTCCAATTGTTAAGCGAGTCCGAAAATGAAATGAACACTTTCATGCATTCGGACAAGACTATGCTACAGATTTTCAAATACAATCATGAAGACAAAACATTTCAACACATGTTACGTAATGGCAATCAAGTGATTTGATCATTCAATAAAGTTCGAAAAATAATTTTAACTAGTCGGACACATCAACATTCCTAATTCTCTTCTTATTAAATCAAATTGTTTTTCACTTAGAGGTTTTGTAAAAATGTCAGCTAGTTGATGTTTAGTATCAATGAACTCTATGGTTACGTCATGATTAGTAACATGATCTCATATAAAGTGATGTATAATATCAATATGTTTTGTTCTTGAGTGTTGTATAGGATTCTTTGTTAAGCATATTGCGCTTGTGTTATCACATTTAATGGGAATATTTTTAAGATGAACTTTGTAATCTTCTAAGGTGTTTTTCATCCATACAACATGTGCACAGCATGCACTTGCTGCAATATATTCAGCTTCGGTTGTTGATAGTGCAACTGAGTTTTGTTTCTTAGATGACCAGGAGACAAGGGCATGTCCTAAAAATTGACATGATCCTGATATGCTTTTTCTATCTAGTCTATAGCCAGCAAAGTCTGCATCAGCATAAGCAATTAACTCAAGATTCTCTGATTTTGGGTACCATAATCCTAGGTTTGTGGTACCATTAAGATATCTAAGTATTCTTTTAACTGCTTTGAGATGAGATATCTTAGGGTTTGATTGAAATCTAGCACAAAGTCCTACATTGAACATGATGTCTGGTCTGGTTGCAGTGAGGTAAAGTAAACTTTCTATCATACCCCTATAGTTTTTTGATCGAAGCTTTCTCCACTTTCATCAATTTTTAACTTAGTGGATGTGCTCATAGGAGTGTTAATAGCCTTTGAGTTATTCATATTAAACTTTTTTAATAAATTCATAGCATATTTAGTTTGACTAATAAAGATGCAATTGCTTAGTTGTTTGATTTGTAAGCCTAAGAAGAATGTTAATTCTCCCATTAAACTCATTTCGAATTCAAGACTCATAGTTTTAGCAAATGATTCACAAAGAGATTCATTCGTGGAACCAAAGATAATATCATCAACATAAATCTGAACAATGAGAAAATTATTTTCAAAATTCTTGATGAATAATGTAGTGTTAACCTTACCTTTTGTGAAATTATTTTCAATAAGAAAAGAACTAAGTCTCTCATACCAAGCCCTTGGGGCTTGTTTTAAACCATAGAGAGCTTTAGTTAATCTAAACATATGATTAGGGAGGCTATTATTTTCAAATCCAGGAGGTTGCTCAACATAAACTTCTTCGGAAATAAAGCCATTAAGAAAAGCACTTTTAACATCCATTTGAAACAACTTAAAATTATTACTACTAACGTAGGCAAGGAGCATCCTTATGGCTTCCAATCGAGCCACAGGAGCGAAGGTTTCTTTGTAATCGATGCCTTCTTCTTGGTTGAAACCTTTGGCCATTAATCTAGCCTTGTTTCTAACCACGATACCATTTTCATCTTGCTTGTTTCTAAAGACCCATTTAGTACCAATAACTAAATGGTCATTTGGCTTAGGAACAAGCTTTCACACCTCATTTCTCTCAAATTGATTTAATTCATCTTGCATTATGATAATCCATGAATCATCTTTCATGGCTTCGTCAACACATTTGGGTTCAATTTGGGAGAGAAAGGCGGCGTTCGCACAAAAATTTTTAAGAGAAGATCGTGTTTGAACCCTCTTTGATGTGTCTCCTAAGATTAGCTCCTTGGGATGAGCCTCTACATACGTCCAATCCTTGGGTAAGGATGTTTCGGAAGTGGATGCATCCAAGTTGCTAGTTGGAGATGGGGTTTCATTTAAATTTAAGGAATCAAAATTAACATCATCATCAAAATCGTTTTTCCTGATTTCAGAAATCTCATTGAAAACAACATGAATGGATTCTTCAATAATTAAGGTTCTTTTATTTAAGATACGAAAAGCTTTAGAAACCGAAGAATAACCAAGAAAGATTCCTTCATCGGATTTAGCATCAAATTTTCCTAAGTTATCCTTTTCATTCAAGATAAAACACTTACACCTAAAGACTTTAAAATATGAAACATTGGGTTTTTTGTTGTTCCATGACTCATAAGGAGTTTTGGTGAGTAAGGGTCTTACCAGAACTCTATTCAAAATATAGCATGCGGTGTTTATGGCTTTGGCCCAAAAATATTTAGGTAGGCTATGTTCATTTAACATGGTTCTTGCAATTTCTTGTAAATTTTGATTTTTTCTTTCTACTACTCCATTTTGTTGAGGATTTCTTGGAGTGGAGAAATTATGGCTGTATCCATTGAGTTCACAAAATTTTTGGAAATTATGGTTTTGAAATTCTCCACCATGATCACTTCTAATTGACGAAATCATAGATCCCTTCTCATTCTGAACAAGTTTACAAAACTTGGTAAAGTATCTAAAGCATTCATTTTTCTGTTTTAAGAAATAAGTCCATGTATATCTGCTATAGTCATCCACAATGACGAAGGCGTATTTGCTACCTCCTAGACTTGATGTAGAGATAGGTCCAAACAAGTCCATATGGATCAATTGTAAGGGCCTAGAGGTGCTTATTTGATTATTAGATTTGAAACTACCCTTAATTTGTTTACCTAATTGGCAAGCATCACATACATTATCTTTGATGAACTTGATATGAGGAATTCCTCTTACAAGTTCTTTAGATGATATTTGAGTGATTAGTTTCATGCTAGCATGACCTAATCTTCTATGCCATAGCCAAGCATCCGCATTCAAAACCGAAAAACACATTTCATTACACAAATCATTGATGTCAATAGTGTATACGTTATTTTGTTTTAATGCAATCATAGACATGTTTTTGTGTGGTTTTTCAATGATGCAAGCATTAGATTCGAATCTGACAATGTATCCTTTATCACATAGTTGACTAATGCTCAAGAGGTTATGTTTTAAACTATTAACTAACAAAACATCTTCAATAAAGAAGTTGGATTTGTTACCTATGGTTCCTTTGCCAATGATTTTACCCTTGTTGTTGTCTCCGAAGTGACATAGCCTTCGTCTATGCTAGTGAGCTTAGAGAATTGAGATGAATCTCCGGTCATATGCCTTGAGCATCCACTATCAAGGTACCATCTCTTGCTCCTAGCTTGCGATGGTATAGGTTTCTACAAGAAAGGATGATTTTTAGGAACCCATCTGCTTTTGGGTGCCCCAAAAATAGATCTACTTTGTTTATCATGTTGCATAGAATTTGTCATGGTTCCTTTGGGAACCAAAATTAATTAATTTGTCAATGACTTGCTACCAACCTCGAATTTCTTCAAGATGTCCTTAAGTAGCAAGTTTTCCTTTTGGAGAGTTTCTAGATCATGTTCCCAAAGCAAATAATGCGTTTTATGAAGGTGGTTGGATTTTGGTGAGGACTTCTCACAAATCCAATTACACTTCTTTTGGGAACGTGACCCTTGTTTGCAAGGATCATGTTCAATGACTTGCTACCAACCTCGAATTTCTTCAAGGTGTCCTTAAGTAGCAAGTTTTCCTTTTGGAGAGTTTCTAGATCATGTTCCCAAAGCAAATTAATTTATTTGGACTAATTTTCTTGAATGGACAATAATGCGTTTTGTGTCCAAATTTGCAACAAAAGTTACATTTGCTTTGGTGTTGAACATGTAAGATGGGGCCTTTTATGAAGGTGGTTGGATTTTGGTGAGGACTTCTCACAAATCCAATTACACTTCTTTTGAGAACGTGACCCTTGTTTGCAAGGATCATGTTCAATGACTTGCTACCAACCTCGAATTTCTTCAAGGTGTCCTTAAGTAGCAAGTTTTCCTTTTGGAGAGTTTCTAGATCATGGCATTTTATACATGAACTTAAGCTATCATGATATTCAGTTTTTAACTTATCAAAATTACAAGTAAGACTATCATGCTCTTTTTATAGCAATTTGTATTTTCTACTAATAATCTTGCATGCATCAAATAAGTCATGGAAGGCATTTAATAATTCATCAAATGATAAATCTGCATCCATTAAATTTGTTACCTCCTTTCCGATGGCCATTAAGGCGTAGTGAGCAACTTGCTCGGTGTTGGACTCCTCTTCTTCGGACGCGCTCGAGTCATCCCACGTTGCTTTGAGTGCCTTCTTCTTTGATGTTCTCTTTTTGGCTTAGGGACAATCACTCTTGTAGTGTCCTGGCTTTTTGCATTCATAGCAAATAACTAGGTCCTTCTTGGGTTCAAGTTTATTTTTTGCGTCATTCTTAAACTTGTTTCTTTTAATGAATTTTTTAAATTTTCTTGTTAGAAGTGCCAAGTCATCATCACAGTCCTCATCACTTGAGTTTTCTCTCAAGTGGCCTTCTGAAGTTTTAAGTGTCATATCCTTCCTATTCTTTGGAAGGATGTCTTCTTGCTCTTCATGAGCTTTGCAAGTCATCTCGTAGGTCATTAATGACCCGGATAGTTCTTTAAGAGGGAAGTTGCTTAGATCTTTTGCTTCTTGAATAGCAGTGACTTTAGGATCCCAACTCTTAGGAAGGGATCTTAGAATCTTATTTACGAGCTCAAAATCCGAAAAACTTTTTCCGAGTCCTTTTATACCGTTGATGACATCCGTGAAATGGGTAAACATGTCACCAATGGTTTCACTCGGTTTCATCCGGAAAAGTTCGAAAGAATGTAATAGAAGATTGATTTTTGACTCTTTCACTCTACTTGTGCCTTCGTGAGTCACTTTGAGTGTGTGCCAAATATCAAATGCGGTTTCACAAGTTGAAACACGGTTAAACTCGTTTTTATCAAGTGCACAAAATAAGGCATTCATAGCCTTTGCATTAAGAGCAAAAGCCTTCTTCTCCAATTCATTCCAATCGATCATTGGAAGAGAAGACTTCAAAAATCCATTTTCGACAAGATTCCAAAGTTCAAAATCCATAGAAATAAGAAAGATCCTCATTCGGGTCTTCCAATAGGTATAGTCCGTCCCACTGAACATGGGTGGACGTGTAATAGAATGGCCCTCTTGGTTTCTGGCATATTGACACGGACTTAGCTGGATTTGCCTAAGTCGTGCGGCACCCTTGCGTGTCCGTCCGCAAAGGTCAACCTCCCCGAAGCCTCCCATTGTCCCTTAGGACCAACAAAAGAGAGAACGGGTTAGAGAGAACACCTCAATCGGGATCCACAAGCAAACATCTCCGAAATACACTTCATAGACAATGCAAATTACAAACAGACTTTACAAGCTCTGAACAGTGGCACAACAAAGGGTAAAATGGTCCATTACAGACCGAAAAGCTCTCGCACGTGTCCACGTGACACAACCTTTATTTACAATCCTAAAGAGGCCACCAACCCAACTAAAATGGGACTATTATGCCTTCGGCCGCCCCTCTACATATTGTACAAGGCATGAACATGCCAAAAGACACGGACATACATAAGCATTACATCAAACACCATGTTTCGAAGTTTGTCCGTGACAATATGCCATCTCTCTTGGGTTTTAATCCATTAGAGAGTTAACCCCACTCTGATACCAATTGTTAGGATCAAGAGCACTAAGAGGGGGTGGTGAGTTAGTGTAGCGGAAAACCTTCTGCGATTAAAATCGAAAACTGCTTTCGTTCGATAGAAGTGATTTTGGTAAGAAAGCCGATTTGTAAATCACTTCAACTTTTGACTAGGAGAGATGCAGCAAAGATATGAACGCAGTTTACAGTTATGATGGAAATCAGAATATAAGCGTAGACTGAAATACGACGTTCGTACGATAAAAAGCAATTTCATTATAAAAGCTTATTCGTAAACTACTTTAACTTGGGATAAGGCGAGATGCAGTTAAAGCAAAGATATAAAGTCAGTTTGTAGTTATAATGGAAATCAGAACATAAGCGCAAACTGAAATACGAAGTTCGTACGATAAAACTGATTTGCGTCTTAAACCTCGATTCGGAAAGCATTGAACTTTGA
Organism: Musa acuminata AAA Group; assembly: GCF_036884655.1. Lineage (NCBI taxonomy): Eukaryota > Viridiplantae > Streptophyta > Magnoliopsida > Zingiberales > Musaceae > Musa > Musa acuminata. The sequence goes on along the minus strand of NC_088349.1, from coordinate 30,467,447 downwards.
AACACGTTCGTAAAAACACAGAAGGCAGTAAGCTATTAAGGAGGTTTGCAGTAAAGATAAGATGCTCAAAGTAAATGCAAACCGAGATTTAGAGTGGTTTGGTCAATCTTGACCTACTCCACTTTGGGCTTCCTCCACCGACGAGGTCACCGACGTCAACTAGAGTCCTTCCTTCAATAGGTGAAGGCCAACCACCCTTTTACAGTTTCACTCCTTTTGACGGGCTTAGGAGACAACCCTTACAGAATTTTCTCTCCTCTCTTTACAACTCAGAACTTGGAAGAACAGAGGGAGAAGAACTTTTGGACTTTACAACAATTTTGAGCTCTAAGAATCACAGAAAAGGATCAAGATTTCGGTGTAAGTTCATACCCTTTTAGTGCTGAATGGGTGGGGTATTTATAGGCCCCAACCCAGTTCAAATTTGGAGCTCAAAACTGTCAATTCCCGGAATTTCGGGATCAGGCGGTTGCACCTCCTGACTGGAGCGGTTGCACCGCCTGGCAGAGCTCGAAGACTGAGCCTCTGGGCGGTGCTACCTCCTGTCAGGGGCGGTTGCACCTCTTGCCAGAGCTCGAAGACCGAGCTCAGGCGGTTGCACCTCCTGACTGAGGTGGTTGCACCGCTTGTCAGAGCTCGAAGACTGAGCTCAAGCGGTGCCACCTCTTGTCAGGGGAGGTTGCACCGCCCAATCTCGCTTGGAGACTGAGCCCCAAGCGGTGCCACCACCTTGCTGGAGCGGTTGCACCTCCCAGTCTTGCTCGAAGACTGAGCCCAGGCTGTGCAACCTCCTGCCTTGGGCGGTTCAACCGCCTGGCAGAAATCAGGGTCCGAATGAGTTGATCCATTCGGCCCAATTTAGGTTTTTCAGGGGCCCATTTGTCCCAAGATTAAGTTAATGGGATCACCTCCCATTTCCAACTTAATCAATGTGCTAACTACGATTTTTTCTTAAAACATTTACTGCAACTTGCTCCGGTGCGTCAATCGCTTCTTCCGGCGAGCTTCCGGCGAACTTCCGTTGATCATCCGATGAACCCTCAGTGATGCTCCTGCGGACTTCCGGCAAACTCCTAGACTTGCGATGATTCACTTGGCGAGTTCCGATGAGCTTCTTTGGCAAGCTTATGGACTTCTCGGATTTGTTCCCCTAGAACCTCCGACGATAGTCCGAACTTCCGTCGAACTCTCGAACTCCCAACGTGATCATTGTCTTGACTCCGGCGCAACTCCTGCTGCATGTCTCACTTTCATTGTAGTTAATCCTGCACACTTATCTCAACATATAGATTAGATAACAAATAACAATTGACTTCATCATCAAAATCCGAGATTCAACAATCGCAATGCCTACAATATGTGTGTGACCCTCTAGTCCCAATATCGAGCTGGCCGTGAGTCATACCTATCAGAACTCCTTCTAATTTAGTGAATTATTTTCTCTGTAATAATTCACTCGACTCATCGACTACGAATATATTAGGCCACTACGTCGTAGTCCCCAAATGATATAGGAGAATCTAATCTATTGGACCTGTCTGTCCTCAGTTACCGTGTACCTATAGTCCCTTATCCATTTAATATCCCAGAGACTGTATATCGAGCATGGTGCTGTCAGACCCATATAGTTTCTACTCGAGTCTCGCTCTAATCGGAATCTCCTAGAGAACTCTTTCTTTCTCAACCTGAATGACCCTAGCCAGGGATTTGTTTGAGCTCTGAACACATGGATATTTCTCTTATGACGCTAAGAGTGGATGATCCTCTATCGACACTCAATAGCCCTTGTAAGGTCGATTGCCACTCCCAATGACCAACTGTACTAGATCTGGGACAGCCAAACCTATAAGTCTAGTATCAAAGAGTGGAGCACTCATACAGGACATCCTTGGTGTCTCAAGTCTAAGGACCAGATACTCCACTAGGACTACGGAATTGCTGTCTAACAATAAGGCATCATCAACTATCTAGCATTCCGTAAGCGGATCAATCAGTGAACTCATTCTCCAATGAGCACTTGTACTGTATCCCTAGTGTCCCCACACAAGCAGCTATGAGACCAGCTACATTCATCATATGGACGGGTATACAGCATACTAGTCTGTCTGGTTATCACAATGTCCCTCTCGAGTAACCTATGACCGAGATTATTTATGATCTATGTTTAAAGGTGAATCAATCTCATTATCGTGATCTCATCACAATCCGATTCCCATTTCACAGATCCAAGGACATCACAATATATACATGCATATATGTAATAGTTAATATAAAGTGATAAATGCCAAAATATAATAAGCAAAAAAAGATTTTGTGTCAAGTCACACGTGCCATCACTCACGTGATTGGCTTGCTGGGCACCTATGACTAGTACAAATTAACAATGAAAATGAAAAAGGAAAAGGAGGAGATGTGAGGGAAGAGAAAGCGAGAGAGCATGTAGCGAGCGATGGCGGTGCAAGACGAGAGGAAAGGACAGAGAGAGAGGAGAGAGAAAAAAATATAATTTTTTGAGTTTTGTGCTTGACGATTAGGTGTTAAACTTGGTCAGTTTTAGCCCAAATTATATGTAGAGAATCCTTGCAGTAAGCTCTATAATCCTAACGGTGTTGATCTATATTTTACCCTCTCTGAGGTACTTTCCTGCTATACCCACTTTGTGAGATCTAAACTTTTCTCTTTATTAGATTCATCCATGTGATAATGATATGCTATTCTTGAGCCAAGATATGTGGTCTTGATGTTATTATGATCCTCTTATTATTTTATAGAAGACTTATTGTAAACCAATTATCATTACTATTGATAGTGGAAGTTTAGGGTGGACTACGATCCCGTGGTTTTTTCCGCATTGAGTTTTCTATGTTAAAATTTGGTCTCACAGTGTGATTGATTCATTGTTCTACTATCTATGTTATTTTGGTTAATATTTACATTTTGGTAACATATTGATATTTTGATAAGGAACCCATTTTGATACACAAAGAGGGAAAGAATTATTCCGCAATAATAAGTTTGTCCCAACAATCTCTACTATAATTCATGCTTGCGATGGTCCTATATCTTTTGACGAACTTCATAATAAGTTTTCTTAATAAAAAGCTTAATTTAAGCAAAAGTTGTCATCTTCTGATGCTGCTTCTATCGCCATTAATTTTGCTAACAAGGCTAATTCTAGCAACAAAGATAAAATCCACAACCAACAAGACAACCATCAAACCAATCATTCTAGAGACAACATGCAACAAAATCATAAAAAAGTGTCAACAAATATGGTCAATAATTCAACAACAAATTCACACGTCAAATATGTGACATGTAAGGCAATATTGCTAAGAAATGTCATCGTTTGCAAGTATTTACGATGTGTTGCGATGTATTTGACAATTCCAATTATATTTCAAGCATTCGCAAAACATTCAAGCATTTACGACAAGATATATTTAATACATTTATCTAAAACATTCATAATACCATTCATCATCAATGTGTCATGATACCTCATCAATGTGTCATGATACCATTTCTCCCCCTTTGTCATCTATAAAAAGGAGTATCATTCAACAATACAAGTGTGGTAAACAAAATTAAGCAAGTTTCATACTAATTTATCCAAGCCATAAAGGAAGGTAAGCAAAAACTTTGTATTATAAACTTTTTAGATAAGATAATATTTTTACTCAATGGCTTTTTAGTTCTTCTTGAAAGGACTTGAACCAAATTCATGAAAGGATTTGAACCAAGTTAAATTCAAAACACTAAATGAGTTTTCATTAAATATTGCTTCAATTTTAAAAAAGAGAAGGGATTCATGAAAAGAATCAAGATATCCATACGAAATCAAATCCTCATTCTTGCAAGTGATCATTGTTAGGATTGGGGTCAACACTAAGAGGGGGTGAATTAGTGCAACGGATAAAAACATCGGTTTCGGAAAATCTTTCATATGATAAAACCCGAACTCGAAAATGCTTAACTTGAAACACATGTTCATAAATGTATTGAAGGTAGTGAGCTATTAAAGAGGTTTGCAGTAAAGATAAATTGCTCAAAGTAAAATGCAAACCAGATTGTTAGAGTAGTTCGGTCAACGTGACCTACATCCACTTCCGGCTTCCTCCTCCTCCGAGGTCACCGACGTCCACTAGAGGCCTACCTTCAATAGGTGAAGGCCAATCACCTTTTACACCCCTCTTCTCCTTTTCACAGGTTCAGGAGATAACAACCCTTACAAGCACTCACTCTTCTCTCTAAACAAAATTCTAACACTTAGACTATAGGAGGATTCTCACAAGAGATTTCTACAATGATTCTTTACTTTTAAACTCTCTGTGCTTGTATGCTTTAACCAGAGATGAGAGGGGTATTTATAGGCTTTAAGTTGATTCAAACTTTGAGCCTAAAACTTTTCCATCTCGAGTTCCCTAGGCACGGGAGATACCACCGCCTGCGCTGGGCGATACCACCGTCCAGTGTCAGTCTGACACTGACACTGCCTTAGGCGGTACCACCGCCTAGGGGGTAGTGCTGGGCAGTACCACCACCCAGACTAGCGATACCACCGCCTAGCACCCTGCTAGGGGTGGTACAACCGCCCAGACTGGCGGTCCCATCGCCTGACATTGTCTCGAAGATTGTGCCATGACGGTGAGACTTCTAGGATACTTTTTGGGCCTCTTATTGGGCCCAACACAGTCCTTACATAGGCCTAGCTAGCCCCTAATTGGGTTGACCCAAATCCAAGCCTAATTACATGCTAATTATGAAATCTAGGATATAATCTAAACTAAACAAGTCCGTAAGTCTATTCTTCTAGCGAGCTTCCGACGATCTTCCGGTGAACCTCCGACGATCTCTCGGTAATGTTCCGGCGGACTCCTGGTAAGCTCTTGGACTTTACGATGATCTTCTTGGTGAGTTCCAATGAGCTTCTCTAGCAAGCTCCAAGACTTCTCGGCTGGTTCCGCCAGAACTTCCGACAAACGTCCGCACTTCCGACGAACTCTCAAACTCCCAACAAAATCACATCCTTGACTCCAGGACTTCATTTTGCTACATGTCTTGCTATCATAGTTAATCCTGCACATGTAAAACATACTTCGATCTAGACAATTAATACTAAGCATTAATCAAGTTGTCCTGCATGTCATCGGTCCCTCGACGCTTTGTCCGATTCTTCGGCGCATCATCCTCTCTTACGGCCTATTGCCCAATTGGCTAATTGACTCCGTACCTCCGATATCCTTGGCACAATATCCACTCTTCTTGGCCTGATGCTTGAATCCATGGCCTGAAGCCTTCTATCGATACGTCGATGAATCTACCGGTCCGACGTCCAATCTTCTGACATGTTTTCCTCCGGCACAACATGATTCTTCCTGCTTTAATTGTCTCATCTTGATCGAAGCATCCTGCGTCACTCAAAATATAGATTAAAACATAAACATTTATCGATTGGTTTCATCATCAAAATCCGAGATTCAACAATCTCTCCATTTTTTATGATAACAACCAATCGACGACAGAGTTAACCTTAACTCTCGAAGTTTAAACAAACTCCCCCTATCAATATGTCATATTGATATAAACTCTTGGATTCAAAAATCCAAGCAACATGTCATGATCAAATCATGCATGACATCAATATACTTCTCCCTCTTTGTCATCAATAAAAAGGAGAAGTCCAACTATTTATGTGTTTAGAAATATAAGTTCAACTCATTGCATGAAAAACATAATATCAAGTTTTATCATCATGCAATTTGAAGCTAGAAAATTTAGCAAGTGTCACATCTTGCTTAGAACATTCATGCTATCAAGTTTTAAATATGCAAGTTTTACAACATACAAGCTAGCAAATTTAAAAATATGCAAATTGACATATTTGCTTTTCTTTGCGATGTGCAAGATAGCATTTCTTTATAATGTTCAAGATAGCAAGTTCTACATCATGCTAGCTAGCAAATTAGAGATGATCAATAAAGCAACTCTTGCTTCTTGAAATATGCAAGTTGCAAGCTAACAAATTTTTGCTTCTTTTGTAATGTTTGAGCTAGCAATTTTGCTTCCGTTGTAAAGTGCAAGTTAGCATGTTTTGCATCTTGAGATAGACAAGATAGCACTTTTGGTATGCAAATTTATAGTATGCAAGCTATCAAATTTTACACATAAAAAAATTTAGCAAAATTTTACATCTATTGAGATGTGCAAGATGGACTATTTTGCCTCTTTTTGAAATGTGTAACTTCGCAAACATTGCTTCTCTTAAGATTTGCAAGATAGCACTTCTTGCTTCCTTTTTTAGATTAGCAAGCTAGCAAGTTTGCCTCTTTTCGAATTGTGCAAGCTAGCAAATTTGCTTTCTAGCAAGTTTTCCTCCTCCTTTATCATTGTCAAAAAGAAGGGTAGATTCTTTACATCAATTTCTACATCATGACAAAGGTAAAGTATTAATCATTTTTCAATATATTTGTGCATCGTCATAGTTTTAAATTAAAACATGCACAATTCTAAAACTTTACATATCATGCTTACTTCATGCATTATACACATAAATCAATCATCATCATGGGCATATCACACATAATATTCAAGCATTCATGATACATCATTTTGGCAACATGATCATAGCTTTTCAAATGATGGTATCTAAATATCAAATTTCATTACATCCTATGATCATTAACTTCTCATTTGTATTTCATGCATAATTTCATTTCATCACATTCAAAATATCAAGAGAATTTTGGTGATGAGATACACATTTCATGAATACAAGAAATTTTACATAATAAAATTCAAGTCATAAATTATCAAGATATCAAGTATCATATCATGGTTAATTTGAATACATCCTTTTTAGTGAATACTAAGAAGAATCATAGTATGAAAAATCTTGATTCATAGAAAAATCTCATGTATCGAATATTGAGAAATCAAGATGATGATTCATAAAAAAATATCACAAGTTATATTCAAGAGAAAAATCATCATTTATTTTTAATTCATTTAATTTGTCAAATCAACATTTCATGGGTATGCATGTTATCAAAATATGGTTTCAAATCTTCAGCATATAACATGTATAATTTCAAAAATTGAAAGAAGGGAATAATTCAAAGGTACAAAGATTTCAACCATCTCATAAACAAATGAAGGATCAAGTCATGAATCCAAAATTTTCATGAATCATTTCGACAAATCTCCTTTTAAATAATCAAAATGATTATAAAAGGAAATCTCATCTTGTTCCAAGAAATCAAGATCATGATTTTGATAAAACTCATTTCAAATTCAAATCATCAAAATCATCAAAATCTCAACATTACTTTCAAGAGATTCAAAATGGCATAAATAATTTTATTGATCTCTTAGTGAAAAATCAATAAGGTAGGGATTTTGAAAAGTTTTCAAGAAAAATACTTTCCTCTTTTTTTTCAACTTATTGATTGATTTCATACATGCATGTTCTTTTCTTTTATGCCAAATCCATGCATTATTCATTAACGCCGAAAAAGAACTTTCAAAACTGTTGAATCTCGGATTTTGATGATAAAATCAATTTATGGGTTAATTGATCTAATCCATATTATTGAGTTAAGTGTGCAGGATTAACTACGATAACCAGAAAACATAAAGCAAGAATACCGGAGTCAAGTTTGATGGACGTTTAAGAGTCCGAAGAATCGTCGGAGATGCTACCGGAACCAACCGAGAAGAAATCGGGAACTTGTCGGAATTTTCGAAAGTTCGCCGAAGAGATCGTCGGAGGTTCACAGAGATCACCGAGAAGGCTCGGCTACTCGTTGAAGTCGTCACAAGATCGGGAGCTTACTGGGAGTCTGTCGGAAGAAATCCGAGGGCATATCGGAAGTCCGCCGAAAGTTCGTCAGAAAGCTCGCCGGAACAAGACTCGACGTTCGTGGTTGAAAACTTACTTGGGATTTGTTTTTTTTAGTTACATAGTTCATATATAATTAGGATTAGGATTAAGAGATAATCCTATATCCTGGTTAGGGGCCAATTGGGCCCAAAACTAGGCTTGGGTTGGGCTGAACTTAAAGTCCAACCAGTGAATAGAAGGGTCTGGCGGTGGCACCGCTAGACTGGGCGGTGGCACCGCCCAACACCCGAGAGCCAGACGGTGGCACCGCTTGGCTGGGCGGTGGCACCGCCCAACACCTGAGACCATGCGGTGGCACAGCCACCGATAGGCGGTGGCACCGCCTGTACTTTGTCAGTGTCAAACACTGACAGGCGGTGGCACCGCCACTGACAGGCGGTGGCACCGCTAGTCTCGGAAACCCAAAAGGAATTCAAATTTGGAGCCCAAATTTTGAATCCTCTTGGGGCCTATAAATACCCCTCAATTCTCAACTGAGAATACAACCTTTTGAAAAGCAATAGTTTGAGTTAAGAGCCTTAGAAAAGTCTTTTCAAGCCTTGTTTTTCATATTGCTTAAGTGTTCACCTCCTCCCATCTTGTTGAAAATAATTATAAGAGTGTGAACCACTTGTAAAGGTTGTAAGAGGGGTATTAGTCCTTCCCCTACAAGAAATTTGCTAGTGGAAGTTGGAAGCCTCTTCGAAGAAGGCTTCGCAAGTGGATGTAGGTCATTTTGACCGAACCACTTTAAAAGCTGCTGCGTTATTTGGTTTGTATCCTACTTTTGCCATTTACATACTGCAAACTTCTCTACTTAGTTACTACGCTTCCATACGTTTCTAAGTTATCAAGCTTCTAAAATCGATTTCCATTGATATTGCTTTTCATCGTACGAAAGATTTCTCCAAAACTGAAGTTTTAATCCGCTGCACTAATTCACCCCCCCCCTCTTAGTGCCGCTCCGATCCTAACAATTGGTATCAGAGCGAGGCTCACTCTCATATTTGGTTTAATACCCAAGAGAGATGGCTTACTCCAGCATGCATGAGGGACATTCTATCACACGTCCACCTATGTTTAATGGGTAACACGTATTGGAAGACCCGTATAAGGATTTTCCTCATTTTCATGGATTTCGAGCTTTGGACTATTGTCGAAAATGGATTTCAAAAATCTTCTCTTCCGATGAGTGAATGGAATGAATCGGAGAAGAAGGTTTTTGCTTTAAATGCAAAGGCTATGAATGCCTTGTTTTGTGCACTAGACAAAATTGAGTTTAATCGTGTTTCAATTTGTGATTCGGCTTTTGATATTTGGAGAACTCTTGAGGTCACTCATGAAGGCACTAGCTGAGTGAAAGAGTCCAAAATCAACATCCTTGTGCACTCTTATGAACTTTTCCGAATGAAACCAAGTGAGTCCATCGGAGACATGTACACCCGTTTCACAGATGTCATCAATGGACTCAAAGCTCTTGGTAAAGATTTTTCTAACTTTGAATTAGTAAACAAAATCTTAAAATCTCTTCTTAAAAGTTAGGATCCAAAAGTTACGGCCATTCAAGAGGCCAAGGACCTCAAAACATTCCCTCTTGAAGAACTTATTGGGTCTCTAATGACCTACGAAATGACATGTCAAGCTCATGACGAGCTCGAGAACCCCCTTCCAAAGAACAGGAAGGATATGACACTCACATCACAAGAAGATCACTTGAAAGGAACATTAAATGATGAGGACAGTGACAATGACATTGTACTTTTGATTCAAAAATTTTAAAAATATTTAAGAAAGAATAAATTTAAAAATAATATAAAAAATAAATTTGAACACAAGAAGGACCAAGTGATTTGCTATGAGTGTAAAAAATCGGGACACTACAAGAACGATTGTCCTCAAGCCAAAAAGAGAACATCAAAGAAGAAGGCACTTAAGGCAACATGGGATGATTCAAGCGCATCCGAAGAAGAGGAGTCCAACACCGAGCAAGTTGCTCATTACGCGCTACTGGCTTTAGGAGAAGAGGTATGTGATTTAATTAATGAAGATTTATCTTTTGAAGAACTCTCTATCACTTTTCATGAATTATTTGATGAATGTAGAACTATTAGCAAGAAGTTAAGTATCTTAAAGAAAGAGCATGCTTTGCTACAAAATAAGTTTGATAGTCTTCAAACTCCTCCATGCTCTAAGTGTGAGCATTTAGAAGCAATAAAAAATGAAAATTTGCTTCTTAAATAAACCTAAAACAAGTTTAAGGTTGGTAGCAAAGGATTAGATATGATCCTTGCATATAAGGGTCACGTCGCAAATAGAAATGGAATTGGATTTGTCAAAGGATTACATCAAAATCCTACCACTCTCATAAAATGACCTACATTACATGTTTCCTCTTATATGAAATGCAACTTCTGTTGCAAATCCGGACATATTGCCTACAAATGTCCATTTAGGAAAATTAGTTCACAAAAATTAATATGGGTTCCTAAAGGAACTATAAAGGATTCAATAATGAATAACAAAGTTAGTGGATCAATTTTTGAGGCACCCAAAATCAAATGGGTACCTAAAAATCATTCTCTTTTGTAGACGAACCCACAAGCTAGGAGCAAGAGATGGTATCTCAATAGTGGATGCTCAAGATATATAACTGAAGATCCATCTCATTTCTCTATGCTCACTAGCAAAGAAGAAGGATACGTCACATTCGGAGACAACAACAAAAGCAAAATCATTGGCAAGGGAACTATTGGTAACAAATTTAGTTTTTCCATTGATGATGTTTTACTAGTTGATGGATTGAAACATAATCTCTTGAGTATTAGTCAACTATGCGATAAAGGTTATATCGTTAGATTCGAATCAAATGTGTGTATTATCGAAAAACCAAACAATAACATGACTATGATTGTATTAAAACAAAATAATGTCTACACCATCAACCTTGATGAACTAAGTAATAAAATGTGCTTCTCCGCTCTAAATGATGATGCTTGGCTATGGCATAGGAGATTAGGCCATGTAAGCATGAAACTAATATCTAAGATCTCATCTAGAGAATTAGTACGAGGGATTCCAAATATGAAGTTTACTAAGGACAAAGTATACGATGCATGTCAACTAGGTAAACAAATAAAAACTAGTTTCAAACCAAAAAATCAAATTAGCACCACTAGACCACTGCAATTGATCCATTTGGACTTATTTGGACCAATTGACACAACAAGTCTAGGAGGAAGCAAGTATGTGTTTGTAATTGTGGATGACTATACTAGGTACACTTGGACCTATTTCTTAGTCCACAAAAGTGATTATTTCAAGTGTTTCTCTAAATTTTGTAAACTCACTCAAAACGAAAAAGGCTTCATGATTTCATCAATTCGGAGTGATCACGGTGGCGAATTTCAAAACTGTGACTTTCAAAATTTTTGTGAAGTTAATAGATACAATCACAACTTCTCCACTCCAAGGAATCCTCAACAAAATGGAGTAGTTGAAAGAAAAAATAGAAACCTACAAGAAATGGCAAGAACAATGTTAAATGAATATAGTCTACCCAAGTATTTTTGAGCCGAAGCCGTGAATACGGCTTGCTACATCATGAATAGGGTTCTAATAAGACCGTCCCTATTAAAAACTCCCTATGAATTATGGAATAACAAAAAACCAAATATTTCCTATTTTAAAATTTTCGGTTGTAAGTGCTTTATTTTGAATGAAATGGATGCCTTAGGAAAATTTAATGCTAAATCCGATGAAGGCATCTTTCTTGGTTACTCTTCCGTTTCTAAGGCTTTTCGGGGTTTTAACAAAAGAACCTTAGTAATAGAAGAGTCTATTCATGTAGTGTTTAATGAAATTTCTGATTTAAAGAAAAATGATTTTGATGATGATCTTGGTTTTGATAATTTGAATTTAATGAACCCCCTCCTCAAAATAGCAACTTGGATGCACCTTCTTCCGAAATCTCCTTACCCAAGGAATGGAAGTATATAGATGCTCATCCAAAGGAGCTAATTATAGGAGATACATCAAAAGGGGTTCAAACTCATTCCTCTTTCAAGAATTTTTATGCTAACACCGCCTTCCTTTCTCAAATCGAACCTAAATGTATTGACGATGCCTTAAAAGATTTTTTTTTGGTTATTACAATGCAAGAGGAATTGAATCAATTTGAGAGGAATAAGGTGTCAAAGCTTGTTCCTAGACCTAGTGACCATTTAGTCATTGGTACTAAATGGGTCTTTAGAAACAAGCAAGACGAAAATGGTATTGTGGTTAGAAATAAGGCTAGATTAGTGGCCAAAGGTTTCAACCAAGAAGAATGTATCGATTACGAAGAAACCTTCGCTCCCGTGGCTCGATTAGAAGCCATAAGGATGCTCCTTGCCTATGCTAGTAGTAATAACTTTAAACTATTTCAAATGGACGTCAAAAGTGCCTTCTTGAATGGTTTTATTTCGGAAGAAGTATATGTTGAACAACCTCCCGGATTTGAAAATTCTCTTCTACCTAATCAAGTATTCAAATTGACTAAGGCTCTCTATGGTTTAAAACAAGCTCCTAGAGCTTGGTACGAAAGGCTTAGTTCCTTTCTTATTTTAAATAATTTTACCAAAGGCAAGGTTGATACTACATTGTTTATCAAACATTTTAAAAATAATTTTTTTATTATGTAAATTTATGTTGACGATATTATTTTTGGCTCTTTGGATGAATCACTATGTGAATCATTTGCTAAATGTATGAGGCATGAATTTGAAATGAGTTTAATGGGTGTATTAACCTTCTTTTTAGGATTACAAATCAAACAACTTATTGATGGTATATTTCTTAACCAATCTAAATATACATTAGAATTGTTAAAACGATTTAACATGGATTATTCAAAAGCAATAAACACCCCTATGAGTACTTCAACTAAGTTACATATGGATGAAAATAGTGAAAATTTCGATCAAAAAACATATAGGGGAATGATAGGTAGTCTACTCTACCTCACCGCGTCTAGATTGGATATTATGTTTAGTGTAGGACTTTGCGCTAGATTTCAATCTAATCCTAAATTATCTCATCTTAAGAGTGTTAAAAGAATATTTAGGTATCTTAAAGGAACTCCAAATTTAGGATTGTGGTATCCAAAATCTGAAAAATTTGATTTAATAGCTTATATAGATGTCGATTTTGGCGGATGCAGGATAGATAGAAAAAGTACATCCGGAACATGCCAATTTTTAGGACATGCACTAGTTTCTTGGACTTCCAAGAAACAAAATTCAGTTGCACTATCTACAGCGGAAGCCGAATATATTGCTGTAAGTGCATGCTGTGTACAAGTTGTTTGGATGAAAAATACATTAGAAGACTATAGAATTCACTTTAAAAACGTTCCCATAAAATGTGATAATACTAGTGCCATATGTCTTACCAAAAATCCAATTCAGCACTCTAGAACTAAGCATATTGATATTAGGCATCATTTCATACGTGATCATGTCCTTAACAATAATGTTGTTTTAGAATTTATTGACACAAAGCATCAATTGGCAAATATTTTTACAAAAGCCTTAAATGAAGACCAATTTGAATTCATTAGAAGAGAACTAGGCATGTTGAATTATCCCTGAAGATAAGCTTGTTTGAATATATTTTCTAAAAAATGTCTCATCCTTTTTCATTCTTCTATGGATTTGACTTCATCATTCTCCTTTGATTCAAAATGACATATTGAAGTACAACTCATTATCTTAACCTATCTTGAGTCAAACATCTATGAAAAACAAAAGGGGGAAGAAAAGTTTTTTTTTCTTTTTTTTCTCTTCTTCCGTAGCACGCCAGCGGTGGCACCGCCAGAACCGACGGTAGCACCGCCTGAGCGCTCGAGCACCAAGCTGTAACGGACAAACTTCTAAACAAGATGTTGGATGTAATGCTTATGTCTGTCCGTTGTCTTTTGGCATGTTCATGCCTTGTACAGAATGTAAAGGGGCGGCCGAAGGCTTAATAGTCCCATTTTAGTTGGGTTGGTGGCCTCTTTAGGCTTGTAAATAAAGGTTGTGTCATGTGGACACGTTCGAGAGCTTTTCGGTCTGTAATGGACCATTTTACCCTTTGTTGTGCCACTATTCAGAGCTTGTAAAGTCTGTTTGTAATTTGCATTGTCTATGAAGTGTTTTTCGGACATGTTTGCTTGTGGATCCCGATTGAGGCGTTCTCTTCAACCCGTTCTCTCTTTTGTTGGTCCTAAGGGACAATGGGAGGCTTCGGGGAGGCTGACCTTTGCGGACGGACGCGCGAGGGTGCCGCACGCCTTAGGCAAAACCAGCTAAGGTCGTGACATTATGGTATCAGAGCGGGACAAGCACTCATAGAAACACTTGACATGCAAACGTGGGGGACCTAGCGGGGCTGCGTTGAGGGCAGTCAGCACACGCGCGACCGTTTGAGGGAAAACGGGCATGGAGATGTAGGGAAAAGAGTCGCTCAGAGGAGCGGGCATCTGAGATTGGCATTCAGAGGAATGGCCAACCCTTCGCGCAAGAGGCACCACGAGAACAGGCAAGCTTGGAAGAATTTGGAGCGCACAAAGGTTGGGATGGCTGAGTTTGAGCTACGGCTCAACGTTGACAACTTTACTTGATGGTGCTCAAGGCAAGCGAGGCGCTTGGCAAAGGACGAGACCATGCAAAGTGGAATGAGTTGCTCAGCGACCGAAAGAGTTGTGCAAAGCTCACAGAGGTGAGGGGAATTGCTAACTCGAAGAATTCGGTACTCATGCATGGGCTTGTATGCGGACGATGGATTGTTCGTGGCCATCCCAAGGCGGTCGAGACTCGGCGCCATGGAGCATTGAAACTTTCTCTTCGACATGCGAAGGATACGTCCGGAGGAGGCTGAAGTGTGCAACGAGTTCAGCATGTTGCTAGGCCTTGAGGGGTGCAGCGGTGGCTGTATTGACGTGGAGGCGCAATCTAGCAAGTGCGTTTGCAAGAGGCAGAACAATGCACAGTTTGTTCAGCAGATCGGAGTAGTCCAAGGGGATGGTGGTCTCCGAAACGAAGAGAGATGTTGCTCCAACGGGACAGTTATCCAGGAGGGATAAGTCTCAGCTCTCCAGAGGGAGAATCATGTGAGACGGACTTCACATGTTGAGGAGGAGTACCTCACAAACAACAACTCCACGAAGCTCGATGGACTGAGCAAGCGGCGAGGAGTCGTCGCATGATCTCGCTTGAGAGAATGCATTGGTGGATGCATTGCGAGATCAAGTGGGGGAGCGACCCAAAGCAACTCAAATGGAGGCACACTTGGAGTCGATATGGAGATCGGACTCAAGGGAGGGCTGACCCGTGGAATGGTGGGCGCGAGGGCCACCATCGACTCAATGCAGAAACGAGGAGCGGAGCAACTTGGGTGTAACTTGGCGAAGTACCCAAGCCGCATGAAGGGAGCCAGCATAGAAGTTGGAACATGGAGCAGAGGCACAGCGCTTTCCCTAGACAGAGGTCAAGGACATGAACTCTTGCAGAGGCAGGAGTAGAATCATGTTGTTCCCTGGGTCCTTCATTCTGACAGAGCGGACTCATCTTGCATGGTGCCAAAGACGAAGGGAGCTTCGAGGCACATGCACCTTATCTCGGAGGAGCATTCGATGGAGGAACTAAGGCGACTCAATTTGCGGAGGCGAAGTTGGGTACAGAAGGCCTTAGCACGGGGCAAGAGGACGCAGAGGCGGGTACTCTTGAAGAATATGCCACAGTGTTGCCATTCGAGTTGCTATGAAGGAAGCGGTGCGCAGTGGAGATTGTGCTGGTAGGGGCAGAGGCCCAGGATCCAGACAATGGTGCACAAATTACATTGAAGTCGGTGGACTTCGGGAGCTACTAGGCGACGGACTGTCCTAGAGCGGTGCTTCATCTAGGTGTGACCCAAGAGTGGGTGGATGAAGGTCGATTGCCAAAGGAGCGAACAAAATCGAAGGTGGAGGAGACCTTGCGATGTATTGGCAGAGGCCACACATGGAGGGTTCACAATTCGAGTTTATTCCACAAGGATCAGAATGCAATGGAGATGTCACCAGGAGGCGACATGGTGCAGCGGATCGTGGTGGAACAGTTCGTGGCAATGCGACACACACGACAAAGTCCCGTGAGGGATGAGATCATATGGAGGTATGATCGGGAGCTACTGGGAGCTCCGCTTTGGTGAACAACACGACGGCAAGAAGGGCTATGGATTCAAGGAGTGAAGGCCATGGTACCGCAGAGGCGGGTCTTCCGGGCGTGCACCGAATTTTGCATCGGATGAAAACCTTGGTCATCAGCATATGGGGGCTGGGTTCCACCAAGGGAAAAGTTCGAATGCAAGTACCAGTGAGTCCCATGAGAGGGACTTGATCATGCAGAGGTATGATCGAAGCAGCTGGAGAGTTGGACTGCTCCAGAGCTCATATTCGCTTAAGGGAGCCCGACAAGTCAGAGGACAAGGTCGAGTAAGCGAACGTTGCTACCAAGGAAGCTAAGGAGAACAGAATCGGTGCAAACCCTACAATGTGATGGCAGAGGCCATGCATGGGAGTTGCAGTCTGTCTTTCCATCGACCAAACAGACTGCTTGGAGAACACAGAGGTGTTGAAGTAGGAGGTCGAAAGGGGCGAGGAAGCGACGATGAGTCCAGAGGGACTTAGCTACCCAAAATCAAGCATCAGTTAGAATGGAGGTGGACTCAGAGGAGTGCCACGGAGACATCTCTACTGATTGTGAAGGAAAGGGATACAGAGGCGAAGCGACGGATAGTAGGGCCATGGGCATGGCAGCGCCATGGTACCGTAGAGGCGGGACTTCCGTGCAAGTCATTGATCCCTTGCTCTCACGGAGGGAGAGCGCTTGGTCGTGAAAGGGGCCGAGGAGGTGGAGCATGCAGAGGCAATCTCCAAGTACCGAGACAAGGCTGAAGGGCAGAGGCCAAGAAACTTCGTAAGACCGGTGTCAACAAGTTTCTCATCAAGATAGCCGTAAGTGAAGGACTTCGGGTCATGCAAGAGTGCACGACCAAGGAACGAAGCAGGCAGTACGTGGTGCTGTACCTTTGCTACTCAGTGGAGTAGGCGGCAGGGTTGATGGAGAAGACGGTACAATCCCAGAGGCGACCTCATCTATCAGAGAATTACTCCAAGTTGGGGTGAAAACTTCCTGCATTCCAGAAGTTCAATGGCATTGAGAAGGTGAATCACAGTAGCTAACTCAACGCAAGGAGTGCAAACACTTCAAGTGCTTCAGAAGTGTGAGCAAAGAGCAGGCGAAGGCCAGTAACCAGCTCGATGCATGAAGTACAACCTCGAGGAGGCGGGCGAAGTCAAGTAACCTTTGCCTTCTCAACTCTTAAGAGAATGGGCGAAACCGAGTACCCCAGTTCTCTTATCTATCCAGCAGAGGAGCTCTGCACAAGTTCAAAGACCCTTCGAAGATAATGGAAGACAATAGTTGTCAAAATCCTCACCAACGGTGATCAGTGCTACTGAGAGTAGATTGTCCGCTTCATTTCCCAACGAAATGCCAATCGAAAGCGGAAGTGATGCGAACCTACTTGGATGTGACAACTAACTGAAAGAAGAGTCAATGAGCAGATTTTGTGGAGGAAGGACCCAAAACTTCAGAAGTTTGCGAGGCGATGCTCGTTAAAGCTCCAACAAGCATCCACCCAATTCAAGCAGCATGTGGAAATTTTGAGAAACTGGCGCAGTAAGAATGGTCTTTTCCTTCATTTGGTGGATCCGTAGGAATCAACGAGGATCAATACAACTCAGCCAACCCCACACCAGAGTCAGAGTCATTGGCGAGTTGAAGCAGCATGGCGGATCAAAGGTTCGACTACTCAGAAACAGCAGTGGAGAGCAGCTGGGAGCCAGGAGGCGCATTGCAGCTGGAGCGGAAGATTGAAGACTCAGCAAAGGCGAAGAGTTGCAGTGTTCACAAAGGCTTCGACGAGGACGTCGAAGGGATAAGTGGGGGAGAATGTAACGGACAAACTTCTAAACAAGATGTTGGATGTAATGCTTATGTCTGTCCGTTGTCTTTTGGCATGTTCATGCCTTGTACAGAATGTAAAGGGGCGGCCGAAGGCTTAATAGTCCCATTTTAGTTGGGTTGGTGGCCTCTTTAGGCTTGTAAATAAAGGTTGTGTCATGTGGACACGTTCGAGAGCTTTTCGGTCTGTAATGGACCATTTTACCCTTTGTTGTGCCACTATTCAGAGCTTGTAAAGTCTGTTTGTAATTTGCATTGTCTATGAAGTGTTTTTCGGACATGTTTGCTTGTGGATCCCGATTGAGGCGTTCTCTTCAACCCGTTCTCTCTTTTGTTGGTCCTAAGGGACAATGGGAGGCTTCGGGGAGGCTGACCTTTGCGGACGGACGCGCGAGGGTGCCGCACGCCTTAGGCAAAACCAGCTAAGGTCGTGACAAAGCGGTGGCACCGCCCGAGACACCCTTTAAATACCTAAGGGTTAGGGCCGGCGGTGACACCGCCCCTAACCTGTGAAGGCCTCCCTCAAACTCCCCCAAAACCCTTCCTAACTCTCATTCTAACCTCTAGAAGTCTTGGAGAGGGATTCTTATTGGTCCAAGCTCTCCATCCTC
Organism: Musa acuminata AAA Group; assembly: GCF_036884655.1. Taxonomy (NCBI): domain Eukaryota; kingdom Viridiplantae; phylum Streptophyta; class Magnoliopsida; order Zingiberales; family Musaceae; genus Musa; species Musa acuminata. The sequence continues at coordinate 30,448,929 of NC_088349.1, read as the reverse complement.
CAAGAAACACTCCATAAGGTAAAATCTTTCATTCCTCTTCTTGTTTTACCTACTCATTACAATTTCAAATTTTTTTTCTATCATCTTGTCTAGATAATGGCTCCTAAGAGATCAAAAGGGAAAAGGATTGAAGGAGATTCATATGATCACGATCTATTTAGATCCAAAGAAGAGGCCCTTAGGTTTCCAAAATTTGAAATAAGATGTATCCATAAGGGTAAACACATTGATTTCGATGAACTAGGAAACTTAGAACCCATTAGGTGGTTTGCTCATCTAGAGGCCCTACCTCTCCTACAAATAGATGAACCAATTTATCCTAGGTTAGTAAGGCTCTTTTATGCAAACTTATGGGTAGATGACGATAGCCTAAGCACTTACCTTCTAGGAAAACAAATTAGGATTTTTGATAGTACTATTTGTGAACTAATTGGAATCACTGAAAAAGATAGGGGCTGCTATTTTAGAGGTAAATGGGATGTTAATATAATCGGAGCAACTTACACCGAAGCTGTCGAAACTATTTTTGCAAACTTGGACCTCAGAATAATACCCAAGAGTTATGAACACTTACTACCCTTTAACTCTAAAATTCTTCATCATATCATAACAAGCATACTATTCCTTAAGCAATTTCATCTTGATGAAATGAGTCAAATAGAGATGAGCACCATGTATTGGATTATGACCGATCAACATAACTGTTTTGGATACTTAATCCGGCAACACATGCAGGATATTATAGCTAAAGATACTATATTGTCATATGGGGGGTTAATCACTAGATTTCTTCTTGCCTATGACATTTGTATCCCACCCGATAAAGAAAAAATTCAAAGTGATAGATATAACATCATCAATAAAAATCTACTGAAAAGACTTAGGTGCACATTTAACAAAGGAATATGGGTAAGGCAACCTAGAAGGACTGATCCTATTCCTCCACTAGTAGAACAACCAGAAACACCAATTTTTAGGGAAAATGAATCTCCTCCTCCTAGTCCCTTTGGCGCAGCACCTTCAGCTCCTGTTTCATCCTCTGAAGGACTCATTATGGCAGAACTGTCTCATATCAAATTCCAACAAGACCAACTCAAATCGCAGCAAGAACAAATTCAACTCCAGCAAATTGAAATTTTGAAGGAACTACGACATATGAATCAAAAAATAGATGTTATGTATCAGCACTATAGATTACCTCCTAAAGATTAATTGATGTATCTTTTTATTCTGTTTTGTTTACTCTTAATATCAAGTTCGAAGCTTGTCATCTTTTGAACGAAAACTGAACCTTCCTTTTAGATGTTTTTTTTTTTAATTTGGATATATGCTGATTTTTTTTTTCTGGATGAATGCTGATTTTTTAGATGAATTCTGGATACATATTTTTGGCAAATTTGAATGACTAATCTTAATGCTGAAATCTTTCTCTAATGATTTTATGATCACAAATTATGTGCTTCAAAGTCGCATCTCCTTTTTGTTGATGACAAAGGGAGAGAAAAGTGATTACTTGTACCATTTTGATAGCATGACTTATATGAATTACAAAAGCTTGTGTGATATGAATATCTTATATGCCTTGCAAAATCCTTGAACATATCACTGCTAGTCATAAGTGCCCAGCAAGCCAATCACGTTAGTGATGGCACGTGTGACTTGATACAGAATCTTTTTGCTTATTATATTTTGGCGTATATCACTTTATAACTATTGCATAAATGCATATATATTGTGATGTCCTTGGATTTGTGCAATGGGAATCGGATCGTGATGAGATCACGATAATGAGATCGATTCACCTTTAAACACATATCCTAAATAATCCCGGTCATAGGTTACTCGAGAGGGACATCGTGATAACCGGATAGACTGGTGTGCTGTATACCCGTCCATATGATGGATGCAGCTGGTCTCATAGCTGCTCGTGTAGGGACACTAGGGATACAGTACAGGTGCTCATTGGAGAATGAGTTCACTGATTGATCCGCTTACGGAATGCTGGATGGTTGATGATGCCTTATTGTCAGACAACGATTCCGTAGTCCTAGTGGTGTATCTGGTTCTTAGACTTGAGACACCAAGGATGTCCTGTATGAGTGCTCCACTCTTTGATACCAGACTTATAGGTTTGGCTGTTCCCAGATCTAGTACAGCTGGTCATTGGGAGTGGTAGTCGACCTTACGAGGGCTATTGAGTGTCGATAGAGGATCATCCACTCTCGGTATCATGAGAGGAATATCCCATGTGTTCTTGCTCAGACAAATCCCTGGCCAGGGTCATTCGGGTTGAGAGAGAAAGAGTTCTCCGGGAGAATCCGATTAGAGCGAGACTCGAGTAGAAACCGTATGGGTCTGACAGCACCATGCTCGATATACGGTCTCTGGGATATTAGATGGATGAGGGACTATAGGTACATGGTAACTGAGGACAGACAGGTCCAATGGATTGGATTCCCCTGTATCGTCTGGGGACTACGGCGTAGTGGCCTAGTACTTCCGTAGTCGATGAGTCGAGTGAATTATTACAGAGATAATAATTCACTTAGTTAGAAGGAGTTCTGACAGGTATGACTCACGGCCAGCTCGATATTGGGCCTAGAGGGTCACACACATATGGTAGGCATTGCGATGAGTAGAGGTTCGGATATGAGATATCCGACGGAGCCCTTGTCTTATTGGATGCAGATCCAATACCCACTAGGGAAAGGACCCATTAGGGTTTTGACACGGGATCTCTATAAATAGGAGGGATTCACAGCCTCATAGGCTAGAGTCTTTGCTTGCCCTTCCTATTCTCCTCTCCCTCTCCACCTCAGAGTAGGCCTGGAGTTTTGAGGAGCGTCGTCGCAACCCTGCTGTGTGGATCACCGCTAGAGAGGAGGACGCTTGACCTCCTTCACCCTCTCCTAAGGATCTGCAAGGAAACAGGGATATACGATCTCCCTAGGTAACACAATCTCTATACGCAGTTTTTGTGTTTTTGCGGATTTTGCGCACCAATCTTCGCACGACGATGAACATCTTTTTGGGAATCGGGGATTTTTGTTTTCTTGTTCTTCCGCTGCGCATATGATGTCGCCCCCCCCTATGATTTCCCAACAATCACATCTTATATGCCTTGCAAAATCCTTGAATATATCGCATCTTATATGCCTTGCAAAATCCTTGAGTATATCGTAAGTTTTTAGATTGATTGATCATATGAAATCACGCCTTACATTTATATCATGAAATTCATGTTGAAAATCTTTATCTCCTGTCGTAATAAAAATTGTCTCTTATCATTTGACTTGAAAGCGATTTTCATCGAAGTTACGTATTTACTTATACTTAATGAAAATAACGATAAGTTCAACGGTTAGAACTTATCGGTTTATGCTTGATTTCATGGGATGAAATTCAAGTGTTTCTATCTTCTCATAATATGGCATATAAATAGGGGGAGTTATGTTTAACTCCGTCATCAATTGATTGTCATCATCAAAAAGGGGGAGATTGTTGAATCTTGGATTTTGATGATAAAATCAATTGATGGGTTAATTGATCTAATCCATAATATTGAGTTAATGTGCAGGATTAACTACGATAACTAGAAAACATAAAGCAAGAATTCCGGAGTCAAGTTTGATGGACGTTTAAGAGTCCGAAGAATCATCGGAGATGCTGCTGGAACCAACCGAGAAGAAATCGGGAACCTGTCAGAATTTTCGGAAGTTCGCCGAAGAGATCGTTGGAGGTTCGCGGAGATCACCGAGAAGGCTCGGCTACTCGTTGAAGTCGTCACAAGATCGGGAGCTTACTGGGAGTCCGTCGGAAGAAATCCGAGGGCATATCGGAAGTCCGCCGAAAGTTCGTCAGAAAGCTCGCCAGAACAAGACTCGACATTCGTGGTTGAAAACTTGATTGGGATTTGTTTTTTTTTTGTTACGTAGTTCGCATGTAATTAGGATTAGGATTAAGAGATAATCCTATATCCTGGTTAGGGGCCAACTGGACCCAAAACTAGGCTTTGGTTGGGTTGAACTTAAAGTCCAACCAGTGAATAGAAAGGTCTGGCGGTGGCACTGCCCAGCACCCGAGAGCCAGGCGGTGGCACCGCTTGGCTGGGCGGTGGCACCGCTGTCACGCCCCTCGAATTATCACATTCAGGAGGTGTGACCCTATCTAAAATCAATAATATTATAATTCATCATCAATTCAATCCAGGATCCAATATAACAATTTGAGGATACTAAGAATCATTCAAAAATCAATATTCACAATTCATAAACCTGTACGTTACATAAATCATAATCCACTTCACTCAAAGAATCACAAAATCCAAAGGCAACTCAACTAAACATCAACCGCAACACAAATCCATAATCATAGAAATATATACAATCACAAAAAAGATAATTATTTACCATGAGTTCTTATCCTTATACAACTTAAACTTATCATTCCATATACATGAGCGGTCCTTTAAACTTTTACAACACATAAAAATCAATAGATCCTTAACATTACATCAGAAGTAAAGTATACTATACAACAAAAACCTATCATCCAACAAAGATTAGCTCAAAAATCTTCTAGCCTTTCACTGCTTTAACCCAATTCTAGCTTTTCAGTGCGTGACAAGCTACCCTGAAAAATTTATATAGCAACGAGGTGAGCATAAAGAGCTCAGCAAACGTCTAATATATCCATGGTGATAGGAGAAGTTCAAGCAGGCTTAGTATCAAGATACAAAAGTAGAAATACAAGTGTTCATTTGAAATCATCTCATTTGATATAAAATCACAAAGGTTTACCTTATTCAAAAACAAGCATTAGACATAACAATAGGAGAAGGGAAATTGGAGCATTTCATTGGCAAACGAAGCATTTAGGCATGTATCAAATGGCACATGAAGCATTTTGGCGCATATCAAAGGTGTAAGAGTGTTTGGGGGCATGATAATGACCAACGAAACACTTCAAAGTATAACAAGTGAACCGAATAATAAACACAAGCTTGTATGACATTTTTTATGTAGCATACATTCCATTTTTATCCAAAGCATAATATGAACTCATAAACAAAGCTTTGAATATCATATCAATAAACATAGAGGGCGCTGTGGGACTACATACATAATGTGATTCATCCATTTCTGGATGACCACCAAGCATAAGTCTCCCACGTTTGGGAGCTCCATCCACTCACGTTTGAGTGAAGTCAATGGGGCCGGCAGAGCAATCGCGGGCTCTAAGCATAACTCCCTTTACCATTTCTGGCAAAGGTTCACAATATCTCATAAGACACCAGAGTACAAAAGGGTAGTATGAACAATAACATTGGCATATATCAGAAGCACATGCGGAACAACGAAGATATGCATGTGCCTTTATCAAACAAGGTAATGCAAACAAAGCATTACATAATAAATTTCAGATATATAACAATTTTAGGATGAACAATACAAGAATTTCAAAGGACTAGTATAATGCTCAATTGAAGAAGAATTTAGCAGAAATCAAATTTCCAATAGGATGAAAATTGAATAGGCAATACCCAACAAAGTTTTCAATTCTGATAGAATTTGAATGGTACATTTCTTGAATTGTTTGAGTGACCAAGCATACTCCAAATCATTAAAAATAGATGTCATTGGAAAGCTGTATCAATTTATTTTTGGATGAACTTAGTTTTATAATTTTTTGAGTTCTTAACAGGAAGTTACAACAAATAGAGTAAAAGAAGGTCAGAATTGATCATCCCTGTTTTGTAGACTTGATAGGATCAATTTAAACAGATGTTTCTGATGGCAAACGTACTTCAAAATTTCTAAATTATATGTCAAATGAAAGATAAGCGAATCTAGTTTCTAAAGAACTAAGTTTTGCATAATTCAGAATTTTCACTAGAGAGTTATGAGCAATTTAGTAATAGAAGGTCAGAATTGATCATCTCTGTTTTACCAAATACATGAGGTCTTTTCATTCAATTGTTTAGATAGGTAAATTTACTCCAAATCTTTCAATTTTTATGTCAAATGAAATCTCTATAAGTCTCCTTTCGTATGAAAGAGGTTTTTCCTCAATCCAAAATTGGAGCAAAAAGTTATGTTCAAACGAGTACTGAAAGGTCAAAATCTGAAAAATTTCAGATTCAACATTTGATGTATAAATGGCATAGATATCTTACATGCAGCCACAATCTCCCAATTTTCTCAAAATCAAGGTGAAAATAAGGATCAAAATTTATCTCTAGGATGGGTTAGAACATTTGCCTTAAATGAGTTTGATTCCCAAATATAGGGAGTTGATGCAAAACCTCAAACAAAGTTTCCTCTTCTTCTTCTTCTCCTTCTTCTTCTTCTTCTTCTTCTCTTCTTCTTCTTCTCCTCAAACTAACGTTGGCTGCAAAGTTTCTTTTTAATGGTGCCTTAAATTAGAATAAATGAGGGTTTAGCTCATGCTAAAATAGTGAGGTGGCAAGCATACATGAGGGTTTAGTTGTCAACTTTAGAATAAATGCAAGTGGCTCATCCTTGTTAATGACACATGTCCTCCATTTTATTTTATTTTATTTTTATTTACTCAATTCTGAATATTCTATAAATCATATCAAAATTTTAATATTTACTCTTAGGTCCTTAGCCATAAACTTTAATATAATATTATTTAATAAAAAAAATTATTTAAATAATCCTCATATTTACAAACAAGCATTTACTATTTTTTTTTTTTTTAAATGGTGGATGTTACACTCTCCCCTCCTTAAAAGAAAATTTAGTCCTCTAAATTTGTTATACCTCTTTCGGTGAAAAGATGAGGATAAGCTTTCTTCATTTCTTCCTCTAGCTCTTAGGTCGTTTCATTTGTAGGATGATGCTTCCAAATTACTTTAACCAGAGTAATGATTCTATTTCTTAAGATCTTCTTATTTTTATCAATAATCCGAATTGGCTCTTCCTTGTAAAACAAGTCTTTCTCAATCACAATCGGCTCATACTCAATGATATGAGTGGGATCAGGTATATACTTTCTAAGCATTGACACATGAAATATATCATGGATATGACACATCGATGGTGGCAAGGCAATCTTGTATGCGATAGAGCCAATTCTTTCAAGGATCTCAAAAGATCCAATGAACCTTGAGTTTAACTTTCCTTTCTTTCTAAATCTTACAATGCCTTTGGAAGGGGAGACCTTTAGGAATACAAAATCCCCTACTTGGAACTTGATATCTCGTCTTCTGTTATCAGCATAGCTCTTTTGCCGACTCTGAGCAGCCTTTAACTTTTTTATGATAACCTGAATCTTTTCAATAGTCTCTTGTACTTTATCTAGTGCTAACAACTTTCTATCACCAACTTCCTCCTAACATGTAGGCGTTCTGCACTTTCGCCCATACAATGCTTCATAAGGAGCCATCTGAATGTTCGAATGGTAACTATTATTGTAAGTGAACTCAATAAGAGAAATATCTTTATCCCATTCATCTCTCCAATCCATAATATAGGCTATTAGAAAATCCTCAAGTACTTGAATTGTTCTTTCAGATTGACCATCAGTTTGAGGGTGATAGGTAGTGCTAAACTTTACTTTGGTGCCCATAGAATCTTATAATCTCCTCCACAATCTAGAAAGAAATCTAGAGTCTCTATCTGAGATGATCTCCTTCGGGACACCATGAAGTCTTACTATTTCATCAATATACAAATTTGCAAGCCTATCAAGAGAATAAGTCATATTGATTGGTAAGAAATGTGAAGACTTGGTTAACCTATCAACAATGACCCAAATAACATCATGCTTTCTAGAGGTTCTGGGTAGTCCTGAAACAAAGTCCATAGTAATGCATTCCCATTTCCATTTAGGAATATCTAAAGGCTGTAACAAACCTCCAGGTCTCTAGTGTTCTGTTTTGATTTGCTGATATGTCAAACACCTTGAAACATATATTGCAATCTCCTTCTTCATGCCTTTCCACCAATAATGACTTTAGAGATCTCTATACATTTGGGTCATTTTTGTCTATCCCCAAATCTCAATAGGCCATCATCTGAAATTTGAAAATTCAACTTCAATCCCTTTTTAACTTCATTCCTCAAGTATATTAAATGTGGATCTCGTAGTTGTCCTTCTTTAATTTGTTGAATGAGATCAGATTGCACTTGGATGGAGGTCATTAATATCAATGAGTCTTGCCCTTTTCTCATTACGTTCGAATTATAATTTCTTTCTAATAACTTCCATTGCTTCACAACCAGACTAGCCATAAAACTTATAGATTTTCTACTAAGGGCATCTGCTACAACATTAACTTTACCCGGGTGATAACGAATGGTACAATCTAATCCTTTAGAAGTTTTATGCATCTTCGATGCCTCATGTTTAACTCTTTTTGAGTAAAAATATACTTTAAACTCTTATGATCAGTAAAGATTTCAAATGTTTGCCCATACAAGTAATGCCTCCAAATCTTTAGAGCAAAAACAATTGCTGCCAATTCCAAATCATGAGTTAGATAATTCAGTTCATAACTCTTTAATTGTCTAGAAGCATAAGCAATCACTTTCCCTACTTGCATCAAAACACATCCAAGGCCCTTTTCTTGAGGCATCAGTATAAACCATAAATCCCTCATCACCACTTAGAATAGTGAGAATAGGAGCACTAGTCAATCTCCTTTTGAACTCTTGAAAACTTTGCTCATAATCATCACCCCATGGTGAAACACTGGGTCGAATGAAACCCTTATCTAATAGTTCTTGTAGTTGCTTTTTCAATTCCTCTAGCTCAAGTGGTGCCATTCCGTAAGGAGGCTTAGATATTGGGGTTGTCCCGGGGACCAAATTAATAGTAAATTCACCCTCTCTATCTGGAGGTAAACCAGACAAGTCATTTGGAAATACATCAGGCAAGGAGGTAAATCATGCCCAATACTCTCAAAATAAAAGATGGGATGATCTAGTATACAAAAAGTGATCATTTTGTATAACAATCTATACTGGTATAATTGGAAGATAGTCAATCCATACTTATTATAATATCAAAACTCCAAATATCTAGGAGAACCAAATCAGCAAGAAGTTCGTGTTCTCCAATAGAAATCAAACAAGATGACCAGATCGAGTTTGTTATCAAACAATCCCCAATAGTCGTATCTACATAAAGCATACAATCCAGTGGTTTAGGTTGAATGCCCATGTGATAAGCAAAATATTGTGAATCAAATCATAGATGAGACATATGATCAAATAAATATTTGCATTCTTTCATAAACATGAATAGTACCTTCGACCACTAATTCAGAAGCTTTAGAATCATATTCCGTGATAACATACACTCTAACATGGGTTGATAATTTATGAGGCAGTGATTCTTTCTTTTTTGTTTAAAGGGTAGTTTTTTTTTTATTTTATGATCCAAATATCCACAAGTAAAATAGGCTCCAGTCACCTATAAATACAAACTTATTTCATAATTTAACTAGCATCGTACACAGGATTGAATATTTTGTGATGACTTCCCTTTTCAAATCGATAATGTCTTGACCCTCTTGTTATCACATTCTAATTCATTTCTAATCTTTTTTTTTTTTTTTGTAAACTTGTCCTTACTATTCCTATCCTTGATCTCCAGAAATTCTTTAGATCATGAGAACAATTTTGTACATCAAATATCTTCTCCAATCACATCATCTTTTTTTTTTTTTCCTACTAATGTATTAGGTTCACCACACTTCTACTGTGCCACTCTGATTTAATATCCTCGATCAACCCTTTTATCATATTTAATTAATCAAAAGCAGATGAAGTAGGAGGACTAAATGTCCTTGTCATCCTAGATTCCTAAAATGCATCAAAGAAAATTTTCACCAATCACTATAGTTCACTAGACCTCAATATATTTTGCACGTCAATATATCAAATATTTCAGTGATCCTCAAACCATGCTCTGATACCAACTCTGTCACGCCCCCCGAATTATCACATTCAGGAGGTGTGACCCTGTCTAAAATCAATAATATTATAATTCATCATCAATTCAATCTAGGATCCAATCTAACAATTTGAGGATACTAAGAATCATTCAAAAATCAATATTCACAATTCATAAACCTATACGTTACATAAATCATAATCCACTTCACTCAAAGATTCACAAAATCCAAAGGCAACTCAACTAAACATCAACCACAACACAAATCCATAATCATAGAAATATATACAATCACAAAAAATATAATTATTTACCATGAGTTCTTATCCTTATACAACTTAAACTTATCATTCCATACACATGAGCGGTCCTTTAAACTTTTACAACACATAAGTATCAACAAATCCTTAACATTACATCAGAAGTAAAGTATACTATACAACAAAAACCTATCATCCAACAAAGATTATCTCAAAAATCTTCTAGCCTTTCACGTGTTTCTCAAGTTCTTTGGAAGGTGGTTCTCGAGTTCTTCACGTGCATTGCACGTTATTTCATAGGTCATCAAAGACCCTATTAGTTCTTCGAGAGGAAAATGGTTCAAATCTTTTGATTCTTGTAAAGCTGTTAATTTTGAATCCCAAGTTTTAGAAAGTGAGCGTAAAACTTTACTAATAAATTCAAAATTCGAAAAAGTTTTACCAAGAGCTTTTAAACCATTGACGATATTCGTAAAACGGGTATACATATCTCCAATGGTTTCGCTTGGTTTCATATAAAAAAATTCAAATTCATGCATCAAAAAATTAACTTTAGAATCCTTAACACTACTTGTGCCTTCATGTGTGGTTTCAAGAGTATGCCAAATTTCGAAAGTCGTTTCGCACATTGAAATTCGATTAAACTCGTTTTTGTCTAAGGCACAAAATAAGACATTCATAGCCTTTATATTTAAATAAAATGTCTTCTTCTCCAAATCATTCCAATGGTTCATTGAAAGAGAAGACATTTGAAAACCAAATTTGACTATATGCCATAAATCGAGATTCAATGAAAGCAAGAAAACTCTCATTTGAGTTTTCCAATAAGTGTTGTCCGTCCCATTGAAAAAGGGAGGACGAATGAGAGACTGACCCTCTTGAAAGTTGAAAAGAGCCATTTCTATTTGGGTATTAAACCAAATTAGAAAACGAGCCTTTGATACCAATTGTTAGGATCGGGATCGGGGTGAATTAGTGTAATAGATAAAAACGTCAATTTTGAAAAATCTTTCATACGATAAAACCCAAACTCGGAAATGCTTACCTTAAAACATGTGTTCATAAATGTATTGAAGGTAGTGAGCTATTAAAGAGGTTTTCAGTAAAGATATATTGCTCAAAGTAAAATATAAACTAGATTTTTAGAGTGGTTCGGTCAACATGACCTATATCCACTTCCGGCTTCCTCCTCCGACGAGGTCACTGACGTCCACTAGAGGCATTCCTTCAATAGGCAAAGGTCAATCACCTTTTACACCCCTCTTCTCCTTTTCATGTGTTTAAGAGATAACCCTTACACGCACTCACTCTCCACTCTAAACAAAATTCTAACACTCAGACTAGAGGAGGATTCTCACAAGAGATTTCTACAGCGATTCTTTACTTTTAAACAATCTGTGCTTGTGTGCTTTAACTAGGGATAAGAGGGGTATTTATAGGCTTCAAGTTGATTCAAACTTGGAGCCTAAAACTTTCCCATCCCAGGTTCCCCGGGCACGGGCGGTACCACCGCTTGCATTGGACGGTGCCACCGCCTAGTGTCAGTCTGACATTGACACTGCCCTAGGTGGTACCACCACCCGGGTCTGGCTGTACCACCACCTGGGGGGTAGTGCTGGGCGGTACCACCGCCCAGACTAGTGGTACCATTGCCTGACACCCTGCTAGGGGCGGTACAACCACCTAGATTGGCGGTACCACCGCCGGACACAATATCAAAGACTGCCATGACGGTGAGACTTCTTAGGACACTGTTTGGGCCTCTTATTGGGCCCAACACAGTCCTTACATGGGCTTAGATGGCCATGAATTGGGTTGGCCCAATTACGTGCTAGCTACGAAATCTAGGACATAATCTGAGCAAAATAAGTCCGTAAGTCTATTCTTCCGACGAGCTTCCGGCGATCTTTCGGCGATCTTTCGGCGAACCTTCGATGATCTATCGACAATGTTTCGACGGACACCTGGCAAGCTCTTGGACTTTATGACAATCTTCTTGGCAAGTTCTGATGAGCTTCTCTGGCAAGCTCCGAGACTTATCAACTGGTTCTGCTAGAACTTCCGACGAACTCTCGAACTCTCAACGAAATCACATCCTGGACTTCGGGACTTCATTTTACTACATGCCTTGCTATTATAGTTAATCTTATACATATAAAACAGACTTCGATCTAGACAATTAATACTAAGCATTAATTAAGTTGTCCGGCATGTCATTGGTCCCTCGATGCTTCGTCCGATTCTTCGGCACATCGTCCTCTCTTGCAGCCTATTACCCAATCGACCAGTTGACTCTACAACTCTGATATCCTTGGCACAATATCCGCTCTTCTTGGCCTGATGCTCGAATTCATGGCCCGAAGCCTTCTATCGATATGTCGACCGATCCACTGGTCCGACGTCCAATCTTCTGACATGTTTTCCTCCGGCACAACATGATTCTTCCTGCTTTAATTATCTTATCTTGATTGAAGCATCCTACGTTACTCAAAATACTGATTAAAACATAATCATTTATCGATTGGTTTCATCATCAAAATCCAAGATTCAACAATCATCACATACCAAAAATTCATAAAAATTATTTTTTCATGAGAAGAGTAAGGAAGGATTCATGGGAAGGGAGCGTATGAAAAAGAAATCTATGAATAAAACTTCATAACTCAAATCTATTTCTCATTAAAAATTCACAAGAGTGAAATCCGTGAAAGATGTATTTGTTAATGAAATCCATGAGTGAAGTAATTAAGTGTATCAAAAATTACTAAGTGATGGAGCAAGGGTATGAAGCAAATTTGATACCAAGTTAAGAGGAAAACAAAATAAATTCATGAAAGCTCCATTCATGAGATAAATTAAGAGGAAGATAGTCCGTAAAAGAAATACAATAAACTCATGCATTCAGATAATTTAACATCCCTAACTTTGTAAATACATCAAGTTATAAATACCAAAAGTCAAATCTTTTCTTTTGTAAATATCATGAGAAAGAAGAACGTTCTTGATTCAAAAAGACAACCGAGAAATTTGAAGAATGTATCAGTGAATTTATGCATTAAAAAAAATTATCAAGTCTAGTTCTTAAAGTCATGCAATCATTAAACCATCATCAAGAAGCACATCATAATATTGAAAATCACATGACATCAAAGAGTACGTCATAGAATTTAGAAGTATAGTATATCAAGGAGTACAACTCATCATAATACTTTTTAGTTTTCTACTCCCTTTTATCAGCATAAGGAAATACATAATCTATTCAGATGGTGGTAAATCTAAATGCCTAAACAAAATATTCAGTTGCCGATGAATTTGTTGTATCTCGGTTAAGATTTGATCTTAATGTAGTTCAATTTGATCCTGTCGAGTCACTATTGGATCGGTAGATGAGGAGGGTGCTTGCTCTATTGGAGGTGCTGCCTCAAGATTACTAGTAGAAGGAGAATGACTTTCCCTATGGATAGATGTTTCTAGTTCTGGTTCTGGTGGGGAAAATTCAGTCCTCCTAGGTAATCTAGTCTAGATTCCATTTTTTACTATGCATCTTAATCTCCTTAGCAGATTTCTATTTATGATATTAAACCTATCTAGTTTCAAGATTTCTTCATCAGGTGGAATGACTATGTCATATGCATGGATTAGTCTAGTGATCAAGCTGGAAGCATCATATCTTTTTTCGATAGTTCAATCATGCTTTGTTGTATCCAATAACCGACATAATTGTCATGTCCTTTCATAATCCAGTACATCGTTCCTAATTTCATATGACTAATTTCATCATGATGATGTTGTTTTGAAAGTAGGATACTTATCACTATGTGATATAGCACTTTTATGCTAAATGGTAGCAAATGTTTACAACTTTTTTGAACAATAAAAAGATTTGGATTACCAAAGATAGTTCCTAATGCCTTAGAATATGTAACCCCTATTGATTCTTCATCCCATAGCTCTCTAAAGTAACGACCTCTTCTTTTCTCAAGAATTCCTATAAGGTTGCAAAATATACTATCCGTGATGGGTATGTGATGCCCTGAGAGATAAGTGGACACCCTATTATTTTCATCTATTTGCAAGTTATTGTAAAACAACCGAACAAGTCTAGGATAAATGAGTTCACTTATTTGGAAGATTGGAAGGACATCTAAGTTGGTAAACCATTGAATTAGTTCTAAATTACTCAATTCTTCTAAATCTACATATTTTCCCTTATAAACACTTCTAGATTCAAAGGTTGGGAATTTAAGGACATGTTGGGGAGAATTAAAGAGTGTGGAGTCATAGGTTTCATCTACTCTCCTCTTACCTTTGTCCCTTAAGGATCTTCTAGATGTCATGGAACTACATATATTATTAATGAGAAAACTGTAAGAAGTAAGATCTAAAAATTGAGAGAAAGGTTTTTTGAGGATTACCCTTGTAGTGATCTCTTGAAAGGTTGAGATTAATCTTTAGATTTGTAAGAGATGAGGGTTTTCTTGAGTTTCTAGAGGAAGAGTAAGGAGAATGAGTGGTGGAGAAGGGTTTTGAGGTGTGGGGAAGAGGTCTAGGAAGGCTTGGGGGTGGTTCTACTGCTGGCCATAAAAGCCCTTTTATAGGGCATAGCTACGGGCAGTGGTACCGCTATCTGGGTGGTGCTACCACCTATGGGCATAGCTACGAGCAATCTAGTGATGTTACCACTGGTGCACAATTTTCAGCCCATTTTCAGTCTACAATTTTACCTTTCAACCTAGTAGCTATATTTAGTATTCCAATCATCACTTTGTGCTTAAGGAAAGTGTAAGCTTCGTAGTACTTTTGCAGGCTAATATTTTTCTATCTATGTGTATTAATGATTCAATCATACAAACCGTAAATATCGAAAACTTTACACATCAAGAAATAGTTTATTCGTATAACTCCTTTCCTTGGTTAAAGTAGGGCAGAATGAGATGAAAGAATCAAGATTTATATTGAAGAATATCTTCAAGAAATAAGTAGATTATTTTAAGTTTGGTACATTCGACATGTCGTCTCAACAAATCCAAAGTCATCATTGCTTTTTGTGAAACTCAATGGAGGCAATATAGATGGTTTCCTAAGTATCCTCTAGTATTAAAAAAATAGTGCATCATCATTTAAATCTGAAAACCAAACAAAAGTTTTCAAGATCAAATGTGTAGCACATAATTTCAAAACATATGATTTCAAATCACATCATCAAGCATGATTTCATTGAATGTAAAATATCTTCATTTAAATTTATTTTATTACGGATAGTTCTACTTCCAACGATATTTCCTTTATTGTTTTGGCTAGAGAGCTTTATGAAGTATTTTGGATCTCTAGTCATAAACCGTGAGCATCTCTACTACCAAACTATCATCCTTGCTCCTAGCTTATAGTGGTAAACATTTCTACATAAAAGGGTGATTTTTAGGTACCCATTTGACCTTGGGTGCCTCAAAAATCGATCGACTTAACTTATCATTTTGTATGGAGTTCTTTACAGTTCCTTTAGAAACCCAAATCAATTTGTGTGGACTATATCTCTTAAACGGATATTTATATATAACATGTCCAAATTTGCAATAAAAGTTACATTTATTTTGGGGTGAAACATACAAAGTTGGGCCTTTAACAAAGATAGTTGGATTTTTATGAGTGTTACTCAAAAAGCCGATTCCATCTCTTCTATGAACATGATTCTTACTTGCAAGAATCATGTTTAAGGATTTGCTACCTTTTTTAAATTTTTCTAAGGTTTCATATAATTGTAAATTCTCCTTTTTAAGTATTTCTAATTCATCACATTTTGTGCAAGGAGCTAAACTACCATCATGCTCAATTTTTAATTTATCAAAATCACTAACAGGAGAAGCATGCTTTATTTTTCAACAGTTTATATTTTTTACTAACTAATTTACATTCATCAAATAAATCATGAAAAGCATAAAATAATTTATCGAAAGATAAATTTGCATCTAATGAACTGCTTACCTCATTTTCGATAGCCATTAGTGCGTAGTGAGCAACTTGCTCTTTGTTAGTTGGCTCCTCTTCTTCGGATGCACTTGAGTCGTCCCAAGTTGCTTTAAGCGTCTTCTTCTTCTTTGAATACTTCTTCTTTGATTTGGGATATTCACTTTTGAAATATCTCAGTTTCTTGCATTCGTAGCATATAACTTGTTCTTTCTTAGGTTCAATTTTATTTTTAGTGTCATTTTTAAATTTATTCCTTTTTATGAATTTTTTGAACTTTCTTATCAAGAGTGTCAAGTCATCAATATAGTCCTCATCACTTGAACTTTCTTTCAAGTGGTCTTCATAAGTTCTTAGTGACATATCCTTCCTGTTCTTTGGAAGATTGTTCTCAAGCTCTTCATAAGTATTACAAGTCCTCTCATAGGTCATTAGTGACCCGATAAGTTCTTTGAGAGGAAAGTTATTCAAATCCTCGACCTCTTGAATGGTCGTTACTTTAGGGTCCCAACTCGTTGGAAGGAATCTCAAGATTTTATTATCAGGTTCAAAGTTCGAAAAACATTTGCCAAGAGCATTTAAACTATTGATGATATTCGTAAAATGGGTGTACATGTCAACAATAGTTTCACTTGGCTTCATCTGAAACAATTCATAAATATGAACTAAAAGATTTATCTTTGACTCTTTTACTCTACGAGTGCCTTTGTGAATGATTTCGAGTGTGTGCCAAATATCAAAAGTTGTTTCATAAATAGACACTTGATTGAACTCATATTTATCTAAAGCACAAAACAAGGCATTCATAGCCTTAGCATTTAAAGTAAAAGTCTTCTTCTCCAACTTATTCCAATAGTTCATTGGAAGAGAAGACTTTTGAAAGCCATTTTTCATAATGTTCCATAACTCAAAATCCATAGAAATTAAAAAAATCATCATTCTAGTCTTTCAATAAGTGTAATCAGTCTCATTGAACATGAGTGGACGTGTAATTGAATGACCCTCTTGGTTGCCAGCAAATGCTATCTCTCTTGGGTTTCAAACCAAACGAGAGTGACCTTGCTCTAATACCAATTGTTAGGATCAAGAGTGGTACTAAGGGAAGGAGGGGTGAATTAGTGTAGCGAAAAAAGTCGTCGGTTGTGTAAAATATTCATTCGTTAAAAACCAATCTTGGAAAGTGCTTGACTTTAGAGTAAATTAACTAGCAATTAACTTAGAAAGTAATGGCAGTAAAAAAAAGCATAATGAAAATGAGCACATCGGAATTTATAGTGGTTCGGTCATTGTGACCTACATCCACTTCTGATTCCTCCTCTATCGAGGTCACCGGCATACACTAATGGTCTTCCTTCAATAGGCAAAGACCAGCCATCCTCTTTGCAACACTTTCTCCTTTTCACGGGTTTAAGAGATAACCCTTATAAGGCTCAAACTTCTCTTGAATAATCACAATACTAGAAAGGGAGGAGGACTTTTAGCACTTTTACAACACTTTAAACACCCCAAGACTTCAAGATATTATTTACACTTTTGTGCTAGAAAAGGGTGAGGTATTTATAGATCCCAATGTCCTTAGAATTGGAGCCAAAAAGTGTCACATCCCTAGATTTTGGGGTACTGACAGTATCATTGTCATTATTGGGTGGTACTACCACCTATAGACTGACACTGGGTGATACCACCGCTTAGTTTGACGGTACCACCATCTAACAGAGCTCTCGGAGACTGAGCTCTAGTAGTACCACCACTTGACAGGGCAGTACCATCACTTGGTAGCATTAACTGTCATCGGTACCAACGCCCATAGCACCTGGGAGACAGAGTCTCAAGCGATGCCATCGTTGGCCCTAGCGGTGCCACCATTGGTCATGACTTCAGGTGCTGAATGGACTATTTAACCGGCCCAATTCAGCCATATCAAGGGCCTAGTTAGCCCCTAACTGAGTTAGTGAGATTACCGCCCAATCCTAACTCAACTTAAGGTTAAATTATGATAATTTAAGATATTAACTAAGTAATTTTGGTATGGTATGTCAATTGTTCTTCCGGCGATCTTCCGATAATCTCTCGGCAATGTTACAACAGACTCCTAACAAGCTCCTGGACTTTATGATGATCTTCTTGGCGAATTCCGAAGAGCTTCTTTTGCAAGCTCCTAGACTTCTCAGTCAATTCCAGTAGAACTTCCGATGAACGTCCGAACTTCCGATGAATGTCCAAACTTCCGACGAACTCTTGAACTCCCAATGAAATCTCGATCTTGACTCCGGCCCAACATCTGCTTTATGCCTTACTGCTACCGTAGTTAATCATGCATACTTTTCTCAATATATAGATTAGATACTAAGATGTTCAGAGATATGGAGAGATATGTAAAGCACACCGAGTGTATCATTTGGCAAAAATAAGAAGTTAAAATTCTGATTTGTATACTCCATTGCCAGTGCAAAATACTCTATGGGAGGAAGTGAGTCTTGATTTTGTTTTGAGATTGCCAAGAACTCAAAGAAATAAGGATTTTATCATGGTTGTTGTTGACAGATTTTCAAAAATGTTTTACTTTGTTCCTTGCAACAAATCAATTGATGCAAGTGCCAAATGCTCTGTGGGAGGAAGTGAGTCTTGATTTTGTTTTAAGATTGCCAATAACTCAAAGAAATAAGGATTCTATCATGGTTGTTATTGATAAATTTTTAAAAATATCTTACTTTATTCCTTGCAACAAATCAAATGATGCATCTCATATTGCTAATTTGTATTTTAAGGAGATTGTTAGATTGCATGGTATTCTAAGAACTGTAATGTCTGATCGAGATTCAAAATTTCTCAATCATTTTTTGAGAACTCTCTGGAGGAAGCAAGGTATTTCTTTGAATTTCAGTAGCTCGCATCATCCACAAACTGATGGGCAAACTGAGGTAACAAACAAAAGCTTAAGAAACTTGCTTAGAAGCTATGTTGGCAAGAACATTAAGCAATGAAATATCATTCTTCCATAAATTGAGTTTCCCTACAATCATTCTATGCATCATGGCATTGGTAAAAGTCCTTTTGAGGTTGTTTATGGTGCTAATCCTACTAGTCCTTTGGACTTAGTCCCTTATTTTTCAACTAAGCAATTTAGTGAAGATGCTGATGAAAGAGCTAAGTAGATAAAGAAGTTTCATGAAGGTGTTTTAAAGCAACCATTGAGAAGCAAAATGAGAGGTACATGCAAGCTACCAATAAACACAGAAAACATGTGGAGTTTAATGTAGGTAATTTGGTCTAGATTCATCTAAGAAAAGAGAGGTTTCCACTAGGCAAATTTAGAAAATTAAAACCAAATACTGATGGTCCATTCAAGATGCTTAAGAGAATTGGCAAGAATGCTTATGAGATTGAGCTACCTAAAGATTATGGAGTGTCCCCAACATTTAATGTGGCTAATTTAAATCCTTATAAGAATCATGTTGATGAAACAAACGAGGACTTGAGGACAAATCTTTTTTAACCAGGGGAGATTGACACAAGAGTGCTTAATTTGCTACAATAAGCCCGTGTTGACCTAGTGAATGCTATGGTATTCTCTACAACTCATAATTTTATCTTATTTAGCCTTTAACTTAGCCTACTCAAATATGACAGCTCATGAGCATATTTCTTAGACAAAGTTATAATTTTTCAAAGTGCTTTTCTTCATAACTAAGGAATGTATTAAAAGAGTTAGTTACTATCTATAAAATACTTAATTTCATAATTCCTTATGCATGAAGGGTTGTTTTATGCACTAGTACTTATTTTGGTACTTTAGGATAAGAAAGAAATTTAGAAACTGATGATATTGATAGAAG
Organism: Musa acuminata AAA Group; assembly: GCF_036884655.1. Lineage (NCBI taxonomy): Eukaryota > Viridiplantae > Streptophyta > Magnoliopsida > Zingiberales > Musaceae > Musa > Musa acuminata. The sequence goes on along the minus strand of NC_088349.1, from coordinate 30,428,945 downwards.
CTCTCTTGGAGTTCTCTTTTAAACTCGGTTTCTCTTAGATGCTTCCTTGAGTGGTGAGTCTTTTGTTTCAATTTTGTATCCTTGTTTATTATCCTTGGGGTGGTGAACTTTCTATATCTTTTTATGATTTTAAACTTGGTGGTGAGGTATTTTTTTATTTTATTAAAGTATTATCGTGAGTTCATTCCTTTTCTATCCGAAAAACTTATTCCAGCAAATACTGTACTATCAATTTTCTTTCAAAATTCATTCTGCATTACCCCTAGTATCAATGATCTTATGGGTTATGTACATGAAACCATCACTTGCCCTCTACAAATGATTAAAGAAAATAATTTTGAAGTTATTAGTCTTAAATACACCTTTTGGATCCATTAAGATAATCTTCTTAGAAGTGTTATCATTATCTCTCTCTCTCTCTCAAATTATTTCCTCCGTAGCATCTACAAAATCCTCTTATGAAGTGAGGTCTAAACTTGTAACAATATATGCCAACCAATCTCGAGGTTGCCTCATACAACTTCAAGAAACTCTCTTTAAACTTTCTAATGATACAGAATCTATTTCTGACTATATGTAGGCTATCAAAACTCAAACCAATGCCTTTGCTATAGCTGATACATCTCTTGACGATGAAAAGATCATTTTTCATATATTAAATGGTTTTGGTTCAGATTATAAGGAGATCTCTACTATGATTCATGCTCGCGATGGTCCTATATCTTTTAAAGAATTTCATAATAAGCTTTCTTCCTATAAAGCTTATTTTAAGTGAAAGTTATCATCTTCTGATGCTGCTTCTATCACAACCAATTTTTTTAACAAAGCTAATTCTAGCGACAAAGATAAGATCCACAACCTATAAGATAATCATCAAAATAATCATTCTAGAGACAACATGCAACAAAATCATAAAAAAATATCAACAAATATGGTCAACAATTCAACAACAAAGTCACATGTCAAATATGTGACATGTAAGGCAATATTGCTAAGAAATGTCATCGCTTGCAAACCACTATTCCATGGATATTTCAGCCTTTATGCCCACCTTACTCTGCACCACCTACTCAATTTTTATTACCACCACTACGTGTTCACTTTGTTGCTCGATCTTTTCAACCTTCATCAAATTGGCTTGTTGATTTATGACTTCTTATCATATCACATCTGACTTAAGTAATCTGTTTCTTTATTCATATTATAATGGCTTAGCTGATATCATGATAGGTGATGGCAAAGGTCTCAAAATAATTCATACTGGTTCAACCTTCCCTCTTCCATAAAATATTTTTTATTTTATGATATTTTTTTTGTTCCTAATATAAAAAGAAGAACCTAATATTTATCTCTAAATTATGTTCTTTTAATAATGTTTCTATTGAATTCTTACCTTTTTTTAGTTTTTGTGAATGATCTCAACTCTAGAGCACATTTCAAAGAGG